>NC_090937.1:92058124-92361155 GCF_040938575.1 Ambystoma mexicanum | reverse complement strand
TACTCAATCATCACTCACAACAGACCCTCTAGAGGAGGAGGAGTAGCCATCCCCCACAAAACACACATATCCATCACCTTCATCGAAAAACAGCATTGCACAGCTAACTGCGAATCCCTACTAGTCAAACTCTTGCTCCCGCACACCCTCTCCCACAGCTTCCTTTTCATCCACAGGCTCCCCGGATACGACCGACATTTTGCCAACACCATATGTGACTCGCTAACAGCTAAATTAATCGGCCACCCAGCACTCACCTTACTGGGGGACTTCAATATCTGGTTTGACATGCCCAATAACCCCATGACGCAACCCCTGGTCGACAGGCTAGAGGTACTCAACCTCACCCAGCAGATCACAGATCCCACTCACACTGCCGGCCACACCATTGATGCCATTTTCAGCACATCCAACTTCATTTCCACATTCACATCTAGACCCCTCATCTCGACAGACCACTCAGCCATACCTTTCTCTCTCCGCCTCCGAGTGGTTCTCCCCACCCATATAAGCATTCAAAACTCATAACCACTCTTTCGAGCACAATTGACGAGCCTCCAGAACCCCGCAAAGCAAATCAGTGTACACCCATCATCACCGAAACTATAAATCAGAGATCCGAAAGACCAAAAAAGCCTACTATAATAAAATAATCCTGACCTGCCACAGCAGCAAAGAACTCCAGAGGCTCATCTCAGAATTCATTAACCCTTCCTCCACCTCTGCCCAGAGCACCTCCTCGTAAATGCTCTGCAACTCCCTCTCTGAACACTTCCACAAAACCGCCCTAGATAAGACGGCTGCCCTCAACGCCAAGCTCTCCAACTTCACCACCTGTGCCAACACCCACTCCTCTAGAAGCAACCCTCCTGCCCACCAAGACCTCTCTTTTCTGCTCTTTCAAGCCCATTTTAAGGGAGGAGTTCCTCAAACCGCTGACAGACCTTGTCCTGCCTCTCTCCTCAAAGAAATCTTCACCTTCACATGTGCCAGTGAACTGGCAAGTTCCATACTTAATGACTCCCTTACCTCCAGCAACTTCCCAGAACCCATCAAAATCGCACATGTCAAACCCATTCTAAAGATACCATCCCTTGTCCCGCTCCAACAAATCAACTACAAGCCCATTCCCAACACTGAATTCCTGGCAAAGCTCTTTGAATGCAATGCATACTCCCAGCTCAACTGTTTCGTGGTAACCATCAGCCTCCTAGACCCAGCACAACCAGGTTTCCATCCTCGCCACGGAACAGAAACCACACTGGGATGACCTCAAAGACACTGCCGACTCAGAAGGATGCACAGCGCTCGTTCTTCTTGACCTCTCAGCAGCATTTGACACTGTTAACCACACAATCCTTCTTGACCGATTATACTCCCTAGGAATCCGAGATTCGGCGCTCAACTGGATCGCTTCTTTCCTCACTAAAAGACAGCAAATCACCTATCGTCCCCCCCTTTCCTCTCAGCTGCATGCCCAGTGAGCACCAGAGTACCCCAAGACGCTTACCTCTCACCCCTGCTCTTGAACCTGCCCTTGACGCCTCTGCCCCGGCTCATCAACTCCCACAACCTCACTTGTTATAACTACGCCAATGACACACAAATCATCCTGAGGATTGTCAAATCAACCTCTGATCATCACCCCGACCTTGCAGCTCGTTTTACAGACATTGATCTCTGGATGATGAGTAACCATCTTCTTCGGAACCCAGGGAAAACAGAGATCATGGTGTGCGGCAGGACAGTTCTATTCCCGGAACCATCTCCCTGGCCACCCTCCCTAGGCCCTCCTCACCCCCACACCCCAAACTCAGCCACTGTCAAAAACCTTGGCTGCACAATGGACACTGACCCAAATCTGTCACACCACATTAACAATGCATCTTAATCCTGCCCCTTCCTCTTTAAGCTTCTGAAACACACCTTCCCTTACCTCACCCCACTTACTCCAATAGACTAGCTGCAATTATGTTGATGGTCATGTCCAGACTTGACTGTGCAACGTCCCTTTACCTAGGTGCGCCAGCCTACCAACTAAATAAACTCCAAAGATTCCAAACCTCGGCAGCCAGACTACTACTTGTGCTCAAATGAAGGTATCACATCTCACCTGCTCTCTGCACCGTACATAGGCTCCCAATTGGGCAAAGGACCACCTTCAAAATTCTGTCCATTGCTCACGGAGCAGTGCACAAAGTCAGCCCAAGTACCTACAAGAAAATATTACGCCTTACCACCCAACCCACACTCTAAGGTCAAGCACTGCCCTCCTCCTAGTTGTACCTGCCTCCAATTCAGCCAGGATCAGAGGATCCGCCTACTCAACACTGGCACCCACATTGTGAAACTCAGTGCCTACCCTCATTCGTCACATCCAGGACTACATGGTTTTCCGGAAAGCACTCAAAACTTGGCTCTTTTCTGGAATTGGTGCAAAAACCGATTTAACCTTCAATCGCTGACAAAATCTGCCCTCTCGATTAACCACCCATGGCCAAGAATTGGCTTAAAATCCATCATAACCGGGAGACGCGTAACCTGATTGCCGGTAACACATTAAATATAATGCTATGAACTTGTTGGCCATTCCATGTTTAGCAATGGTGCCTAGTTGCCGACCCGTGGATTGTGCCTACCCCTAAACCTGCCTGGAAATTAATGCCCAGGAATCCAAACCCGGGGCCTAGTAGCACTTACACTCTTACGCTATGATTGGGTTTAAACATTTACTTCCATCTGGTATGCACTATGCTCTCAGATCAGGTGATTTCTATTTTTATTTGTCTAGAAATGAATGCACAGAATGGTGCCTGATCTTTTCTACACAAAGTATGCACTGTGCTCTCTGATCAGTTGATGCCTTTATTTTCCTGGAATTAATGGCCAGAACTCCAACACCCGGGGGCTAGTAGCACTTATGTTCTGAAGCTATGAATGGGCCCACCCTGTGTCTCTACCGGGTACACACTATGCTCACTGATCGTGTGAGGCCTCTAGTAAGTTCAGCTCTTGCAAGGGACTATGATGCAGTATAACTCATATCTCAAACCATAAACTAGTATAGAAACACCGAAGAACTTGCTTTAAACAAATACCTGGGAGTCTGAGAAATGGGCCCTTAGTAGTTATGCTCTACCAAGAGAAATGGACTGGCTTTGTCTTACCGTCGAGGTACTACGCTCTTAAGTCAGGAGAGGAATCTGGCAAGACAGGCTGCTGCAAGTGACAATGATGTGCCATCACCGGTTATCAATACTCAAATCATACACTAGACCTCGAACACGCATAGTTCCGGTACACGTAACAATACTGTCAGACAGCCAAAGCACCACCAACACTTCATGGTTTGTCGCCGGACTCTCAGGCCCACTGAGTACAGTCCTTGTATCTAGGATGTACTCGCAATTCCGATAGAACAGAATTGGATCTAACTGCACATCAAGAAGGTGCAAACTGATAATCAATGTGCAGCCTCAATTAGACACAGGGATGAGCACAGACCGGCAATGCCCATGACCCAGTAAAGGTTTGGAATTGGTCAATTCAATTTACCACTGTTGATACTGTCAAGCCAAATGATGTGGCCAAGCTTGGTAAACAGAACTAACTTCACACTAGACTGAGAATTGTTTACGGGAGAACTAAAGCACTGACCCTTAAAATAGCTAGAACTAGTTAACTCGGCAGGCACTAGAAAGTAAGCAGGAACAGGGGACCTCTCTAATTGCACAGATACTCAAACATACACCAATATGCTAACTCTCGCCTCTTCACCAACAAACAATAGAATGCAGCTATACCCCCTCAATTAATTCGGCCTAGCTGCACACATAAATATACATGACCATGAACACCCAACAATTCTTTAGAACAGAGCTAGCCCCATGTAAAATCAGCCTAGCTGCACACAAAGCAATTCCGCCAGAATGCAGCTACCCACCATGAAAGTTCGGCCTGGCTGCACACATACAGAGTACACCCAAGCACTACTTACTACCCTACTCTCTGCACTGACTTTGACTGCGGTCCCCAAGGGCGTTCAACCCACAGCGCTTTGAGATCATACCGATGGTAAAAAAAGGCGCTATACAAATGCCCAATAACATAAAATATGTAGTTCTCTATGATAACACAGGAAATCCTATAGATGCCAGGTCACCAACATCATACAGGATAATTTTACATTTTCATGGTGCTTGTGGTAACAATATACACCATCTTTGCCACTGTAAATCATGTTCATGAAGCTGTGAACTTAATACATGCCAGCATATCCACTGCAAAGCCTCCACACAAATCTGTGCACATAATATATGGCAGGATTGCCACCGTAAATCACTTTTATGAAGCTGTGTCTATGTATACACCAGCATTGCCCTGTACATCGCTCCTAATATTGCTACACCCACAATTTATGCATCAATCGTACTATAAATCATTTGATGTGGCATCCACAATACATGCCATTATTGGCACTCCACATCACTTTCATGAAGTACCAATATATGCCAGCGTTCCAACAATAAATTACTTTTACAAAGATGCACCCACCATATGCCAGCAATGCCTTGCAGATCACTTTCATGAAGATACACCATTATTTGCCAACATTGCCACAGTAAATAACTTTCAGGCAGTTGGGGCCATAATAGATACTAGCATTGCCACTGTTTAACACATTCATGATTCTCACCCACATTATAGGGCAACATTAACATAGTAATTCATTTTCATAATGATCAGCACACAATATAGCCCAAAGCTTCCTGTGTAAATAACTTCCATTAAGTGCCCACTCTCTGCTAAACACATACACTTATTGTATTTGCATACCCAGACAACCACATACATGCACTTTAGAGGTTACCTGCAAGGGTGCAAACCCAAGATTGTTTTATCATTTCTATGTGACATGATGGTGATTTTCTCTCCCAGACAGTGTGTTCTGCTAAACAGCCCTCACGTTCCAACGGTTCATGCCAAAAAAGTACATAGAACACATGTGAACTCTGCTGCCCTTAGTCTACTGATATGCCAAGAGTTGCAATGTGACTTATCCACATGACCAATACAGAGTCACTTGTACCTTCCTAAAAGTCTGCTGCACCCATGTTCAAACTACCCTTTACCGCATATCCTGGTTTGGTGGCAGTACTTTGAGCTATGTCTAGTTGCATACAGTGGCATGAGAAAATTCAGTTAAACTTGCCAAACCCCAACCTAATGTGATAATTGTATCGACTCTGGTTCCACTGTGATCTGCAGCTGCAGAGCCATTTGCACATGGCTCGGAGAGGTTCACCCAAAACAGGTGGTGGGCCTGCCCAGGATGTCCTTAGCCCTTTTCTCAGGGCCCTGGGGACCTTTCCCAGGAGAACATTATATACCCGCTCTAAACATATCTATTTATTTGTGACACCGTTTAATAAAACTGTACACACTGGTTGCATGGTCAGTATAATTACACGTTGTTTGCTTACCCAAAACTTTACACAAAAGCAACACAATCAATATAAATACAAAATACATAATACACAACTCAAAATGTCATAACCCTTCCCCCTAATTATAAATGGATTGTTTCAATGCAATTTATAAGTGGAACATTTAGACGATTTAGGTTGCAACCAAAATGTATCTGTATCAAGTAGCCAATCATTGTGCACACATCCCAAAATATGCTGTATTTTAGGATTGTTGCCTCATTACATTATCAACAGGTGTTTTGTTTTTGCAAACCTTTATTCGGCATAAGCCTTTTAGGTACATCAAACATAATACAAATAGATACACTTATAACAATTAAGTATATGATATGATTGATATGAATGTTTATTTATAACGCGCTTAATACCCGGACCCGGGGATCGAACCTGTGTTGCTCTGTGTCGTCTTGCTTTCAAGGCGAGCACTTTGCCCCTGAGCTATCCTTATAATGGGATCATAAAACCATGTTACAAATGATGAATAAAAGCAATCAAACTTCGCCATCAATCGCATAAAACACTACTTGCAGATAATAAAAACCGCAAGGCAACAGTCCAAATAATCAAATAAATCTCTAAACAAAAACACTCAGGTGTTTTAATGTCTCATGTTTTGTGGTAGATCGATACAGAAAACAGCCTCCCTCCTCCCTACCTAGATCTCGATGCGGCCCTACCGTCTCAAAACAAGTGTTCCCAGAATATTGTATCTAATTCGCATGAAGACATATCTAGATTTGGTGTATTTCATAATGTATGACTGTATTCCCTAAACAAGGAGTATGTTGATATTTCCTTCTCTTGAGAGGGCCAATCATACCACTTCCTTTTATTTTTCACATTATTCTATTTTTTAAGAAGTTTAAGATGATTGCATCCTATCAATACTAAGCCTTCAACACCCCCCTTCGTGATTATTCCATTTTATTCAAAGATTAATCATCTAAGCTCTTCGTATAATGATAGTGGAGGCGGAGGGGTTCAAGATTTTATTTAAAAGCATAAGCTTCTTGGACATGATTATCACCATGATTGGAGGCCTAGCTCGTATATGATCAGCGCTATTGATAGTGAAGAACGTAAATTGGGGGTCTGTTTCCAAATGGGACCCTCCAAGCGATTTAACAGGCCCAAATCAGGTAAACTGGTAACCTCAAGGACATATGTTAATGATGGTATTACTTAAGCGTTATAACATTTTATTAGTGGTAACATGGTGTAATTGCAGTATTTTGTCATGATCTTTATCATTCGAGCCATGAGAAGGGCCAATCCTGTACGCAGTCCATGTGTCACAAGCCCATGGCTTGTCATGTAGAGAAATTCCCAGATAAATTAGGCGATGGACTATTTTCATTGGTTCACTGTTAGTGTACCAAGAGACTCTCAACTTTCCTGACTTTCTTTAAAGACAATGATGGCCGACTTAGTTGTACAAATCATGAGGTGGTTAATTCCCATATAATGGCTAATTTTTGTCAGAAGGCGCTGCAGCCCAATGGGGGTTCTTTGAAAAAGCATTTAAGATTGGCTCCCTTACAGAAGCCTTGAAAAGGACCAATGCACGGGGGCAAAGTAACTACATAAAGTGGTGGGAAGCACCCCTCACTTGAATCACCTTTGAGATCCCTTTTGGGAAGCATCTATAAGAATAATTTTTGGCTCATCTTTGAACACGACTATTTCACTGCAAGCTAATTGGGCTGCCAGAATTTCACTCTATTGGGTGAAGACAAGGTCCTTCAAGGGGGGTGCAGACTCTCTACCTCGCCACCAAGTGGAAGATTTGAAGCAACCTGCTGGAGAAAAGCGTGGCTGCTACTGGACACTGGTACCAAGGAATCTGTCTTCTGAAGAGGCATCACTGCAAGGTTTGCCTGGGAACCTTGCTGCCTGGGAAGGGGAGAGGACAGACTCACCATTCTTCGGGGACCCAGTGTAGGGCCCCAGAGCACCCCAAGAACCAATAGAAGTTGCCTTTGGCACTCTGCAATTTAAAAAATGTTAAGTACTCCGAACTCTGTTGAGCTATTGTAAAGAAATAAGAGCTGCCTTTGACATGGTCTCAACTGCAGGCAGCTTGAAGATTCGCTGGCACAAACATCACCAGCCTGTACCAGGGTTTTAGGAACCACAAGCCATTGGCGCTTGTTACCACTTTGCACCACTTTGTTGGATCCAGTCAAGCCAGCTTGCTACTGAAGTGGAATCCTTACTTTTCTCTCATTGCGACCCCATTGAGCCATCAAGCTCTGCAGACTCTAACATTGTTTCCCTGTCCCAAGCTTCTTCATGCCTGAAGTCATTGTCACTTGTCATACTGCACCACTTTGTCAAATCCAGACAAGCCACCTCGATCGAGAGTTTAAGTGCCAGAAAGTGTCACGTCCGCTCCCTCTAGCGGGCGGCTCACGTGAACTTTCTGGCACAGGTGGAGACGAATTTCATGCATCGCCTCTACCCCCTCCAACATGGCGGTGGCAAGGAAAAGCAGCGCTCCAGCCTTCCGAATCCGAGAGTGTCGGATGACTCCGCCCCAACCTCGCAGAATGGATTTCCTTCGGCGGCGTCTTCGGTCCAACGCGTTGCTACTGTTTTCAGAGGCCACGCTCCGTGAGTTCGTAATTCAAGGCTAGCTCTCTTTACCCTTCGAATACTCAGCTTGTCTGTAATCTTTCAACCGTCTCTCCCTTTTCTCACTATTAGACTCCTCTACCCGTGGTCCTCTTCCTTACCAGCTCTCCATACACATACACCGAAGGCATTGGTTCTACACTCTGCAGTACGTATAGTTCCGTACCCCCCCCAGCATACAACATACTTTCATTCATTCCAAAACTAATCTTTCTCCATTTTTCAGTCTCTTCTGCAAGGACAGGGAGTTACTTTCTACCACGCGCTGAACAGAATACAACCTTCGTGCAAGCCGTCTTACACCCCCTCAACAGACATTCAGATTTAAAGGTATATCGCTCCCCAGAGTCCTACTGCAACAATCTCTCCCTTTTCTAAATACCATCTGGTTTCTCTCTTCAGGATAGTTCGCGATCGCAAGTCCAACTCCCGAAGTCACTCCTGGGAATCAAGACTCACCCATCGCTTCTTTTCAGTTCCTGGTACAACAGGGTTTTTTCCCCCACGAAGGTTTCCCTGACTTCCCCTCCTCGACCTGGGTTTCTCCGGCGCGGGGAGAGGAGGTTAGGTGAGCTTTCCATTCTTCTCTACGAATTTCTACTGGACCAGGTTAGTGTTGTCTTGTTGTTTATCTGATATCTGCAGTAGGGACTGTGAACACCAAACCTTTGGAATAGAAAGGTACATAGATTGTGATAGAAAGCACCTGGAAAACGGGCCTGATGTGGTCAAAAGACAGAAAGCAGATAAGAAGGGACATCTCCGCTGTTCTTTCCCCAGGCCTTGTTCTTTTGTCCCTAGTGACATTTAAGACTTTTATTCCTTAAAGACATATAATTGAACTTGACTTTTCTACAAGACCATTTACCTGCAAATTCCCGCTCACCAATGGCCAGAGTGTCCTGGTCTCTCTCAGTCTTCATTCTTTGTGCATGCATTTACAGTGATGAGTTGTTAGTGTTTTATTAGCGTGTCTGTCCTTTTATTTTAATTAAAGTCTTATTTTCATAGAACCTTGATTGGACATTTCATTTGTTTTGGCACTTATACTATTGTTGCTTTTATTTATTTTGTTTATATATAGTTCTAAAATAACTTTAATATATATTCAATGAAATACTTTGTTAAAGGGACATTATGGTTAAGTTGCACTAATAAAAACCTATGCAATTCAATGAAAAACCTTTGTTAAAGGGATGTTATGGTTAAAAGTAAAACCGAAAACCCCCAGAAATTCGCCAGTTATGGTAAACTAAGCAACCGTAACTCGCGCCACCACCGTGCACTGCTAAGACTAACACCCAGGACATCAAAGATGACATCACAAATGTCATTGATGACATCACTGATGACATCACATATATGGGCCACTTGTTTTTGTTCATTGACATATATAGGCCAGGTGGTTTTGTTCACTGACAGTCAGAATATTAAAATTGAAAAAGGTGCTGTATATCTAGACGTTAACCTTGTCATATGTTCTTTAAGTACTTTCCTTAGCGTTTGGTCTCAGCTCATGGTGCACATACATGGGGAAATGAGCAGGCCTTAAACACACAATTCATTTGTATACATGAAGATAAACTTTATTGTCATTAACATTTTCTGATGATGCTGTTTCTGTCTTCCTTTGTTTAGTTTCACTGTATGTGCCTCTGATTTATATGCATTGTGATTCTTCATATATATTGTTTGTACTAGCACAAGTGTTGTAAGTCATGAATTGTTAGCTAGTTATATGTTTAACATTACTCAAAATTCTGATATGGTAGCATTCATTATTGTACTATCCAAAATTTCAAGATTATAAATAGTGTACTTCTATGGTGTATGCTGCAGTCATTGCCTATGTGTAACGCTCACCTGATATCCACGGGGACGCCACTCAGCCGGTCCGGACTTCCGACCACTTCAAACCTTTCCCTGGACTTGCTCAACCAAGCACTGGGCCTGAAACACAGTATTATCAGAGGTCAATATCAGAGGTCAATTCCCTATTGGTCTTGCTTGTCTGGCCCCCCTTTTCTTCCCTGGGTCCCAACCTTCCCCGGATCTCTCCTCACCTTGTTTTTTGATGTGGGGCGCTCTCCGTCCTGCCTTCGATGCAGGGGTGTGTTGGGTGATGCGGGCTGGAGGGTGCCTAGTTGCTTCACTGGCACGGGCCCGGCGGACGGGGCTTGCTGCAACTTCAGCCCGACCGGTAATTGGAATGAGTTTTACAAAAGTTCTGATGGCTCTAGTCCCTTTAATACTGTGTCTTTCTTTCCTTAGGTGATGAAGGTCTCGAGGATGGTGATGCGCTGCTGAAGTAAGTAGGAATGCGGAGCGTGATGCTTATTGGCTTCCTTAGAACTAACCAATGTTCGTCTTTTCCGTGTCCTTTTAGGTGCCGCAATAACCCAGCATGGAAGCGAGCTGAGAAGATGAGCTGCGGTGAGAAAGCGCGATGTGCGGCGCCTCTTAAATGTTTTGTGCTAATCTGATGTGTCTTTTCCCCTTTTTCAGATCGGCGGGATGCTCCGGAGCAGAAGTTGTCCGATCAACAGGAGTTCAGGTAAGGATTAAACTCTATTTGCAAATTCGAGAGAGCTAAGTATTGCAGAATGCTTACTAACGTCTTTTCGTCTATTCTTCTCCCCTTTGGTAGGGCGCGGCGTGCCGAGATGGAGATGACTCTGCCGTAGAAATCCGCAAGACTGGGAAGAGCTGGACAGAAGTTTAATGCTCTTCGAGGTGAGTATTGGCAACAAAGTTCTTATTCTTGCAGGTGCACTGGTGGTGAAGAAAGAAGTGGGCCTCTTCAGGAGATCCGAGCACGGTGAGTGTCACGCTGCAGGTGCAGAGAAACGCAAAGCATGTTTCTCAGGCCGGGTGTGGTTTAAATAGTCTATAGGTATCCCGGTATCCCTGGGCTGAGCCACACCCGAAGGACTAGACCGCTCATCCAGTTCAAGGAACTGAATTAGATGGGGGCATCCATTGCCCCATAATACATTGCAAGTCCAATACTAAGTGGATCTCAGGACTGTGTGTGAGCTGGGTGCCAAAGGTGCCAAGTCTAAGTCCAAGTAGGTGTCTGAGGAGATGGAGAGGCCCTTAGGGGCTGACTAGGTGGCCGTGACCTGGCTCTAGCCTGATATGCCGGGGCGGTGGGGGCAGGAATCGTGACACTATGTTTATATATGATTAGGTTTCTGTATTAACAACAACACTCCAATACAATGTCTTTAGATGAGTACATTCTTCAATAGATTAAGTAGTTCAGGATAGCTCTCCCGATCACCCCTGACATCTTGGGAGCCCCCTTCTAATTTTGCCCCCTCTTGACGGAATCCCACCAAACTTTGCAAACACATTCAAGATCAGGTCAGGAATATAATAACATAATTTCATGCAGTTTCATCAAGTGGTGCCAAAGTTATAAACCATCCAAGAGCTGCTTTTCACCAACCCTGTAATGCAGAGGTGTCCGTGAACTTCACAGGACTGCTTGCGAACATCCAAACTGTTCGCAAACTTTCGCAGTGAAAAACACCAATTTTTTTGCTTCTTACAGCCATATTCCATCCCATCCTCATCACCCTTCACCTCCCCAGAGATTAAGTTTGACAAGTGGAATGTTCTGTTTTTTAATATGTTTTTACTGCGATATCCGCGGACACCGGCCACTGTTGCAAATCAAATATGGCGGGCGTTTCCAAAAATCTGACGCACCTCACGCTTCACTTCAACCAATCAAGGAACACGTTGCATGTCTGCGGTTATGATGCAAGCTGATTAACCAATCAGTGTCCTGTCCGCGGAGTGAACTGGGAAGTGTGTCTGCTGAGCAGACATGGATATCACAAATATTTTTTGTCCTATTTTTTGGTCGTTTTAAGAAATTTACTCAAGCATGCTTTCGGGACCAAGCCGCTGCTCCTACCGTAAATTTGGTGAAAATCCATCCAGTGGTTTGGGCTGTAGGCGCGACAGCCATTTTTTCTCCATTCACTCTATGGTAAAAAAAGAAATTTTTGGACCCCCCCTATAGCTTTGCCCCTTCTGGACCATACCTCACCAAACTGTGCAAAAAAAATCAGAGTGGGCCTTTTACATCTTTTGCAAAGTTTGGTGAGGATTCATTCAGGGAGCGCGAAGTTATAAGCCACTCAGAAAGTGCTCTTCCTACGGGTTTAGCAACTTAACCATAACTACATGGCCGCTACCGCAGGCCATGTAATATACACACATATATATATATACATACACACACACACACACAATTTAGAATTTGAGATTTAAAACTTTACAATTACAACTTCTCCTTTAGCTTTTAGGTATAGCTTTAGACTTCAACATATTGACATCTATTTTTAATGTTCTTTCCCTGCAAATCCAGGAATCCATGGTTTCCAGAGATATATTTAAGCAATATGCCCCGAGCCGCAGGGGCATTACCGAGTCAGGTAATGCCCACCCGAGTGAAGCGAGGGCTTTAAGGAAGGCCCCCGGGCATTACCTCCCTCGGTAATGCCCGCAGTGAGGGGCATATTGATATTAGTACTCCGGCCCGCAAGACCGGTGTACTAATAGCCTTCTTCTCTGTTCTGAAACGCTGCAGTGTTTCAGAACAGAAAAGAAAAAAAAATGTCAAAGGGAATGGCTGCCGGGAAAGGGAAAACGGAGTCCCTTTTCCCTTTCCATGGCAGCCATCGGGAGCGGACGCGCTGGGAACAAGTTTTCCCAGCGATTTCACTCCCAAAAAGGCAGAAATAGGAAGGTAAGTGGGATTGGGAGGGGATTGTGTGCAGAAGAAGGGACAGAAAAAAACACCTTACCCAAATCCCTGGTGGGGGACAAAGGGAGCCTCCAGCCGTGTGAAGGCTTGGAGCGGGGATGGCCCCGCTTCGACACTCCTCATTGGCTGAGGGGCTGCCACACACCCCTGCCGGGGACAAAGGAATGGAATCCCGGCCGAGGGATTCCCGGCAAGGTATAGACTTGGCAAGGGCCAATCAGAATGTTTCTTACATTCTGGTTGACCCTCGCCAGGTACTAATAAACAACTGTTAACTGACGCAATCAAATAAACACAAGATTCTTTGTGTCTTTCCAAATATCAATTAGGGGTACATTTTTAATCCTAACACAGGCAAACTAAAATAGCTTATCGTGGCAAATTTTGTTAAAAAAAATACTTATATATTAAAATTCTAAAATCCAAAAGATCTAAACTCTAAAATCTCACTTAGTGAGGTAACTAAAAAACGATTGTTGCTTAGAATGCTTCCATCCTGGCTCGCCCCATCCAGAGGATTATAACCTGCCCTCAGCTCATGTTACCTTAAGAGGTGGAGGAGGTACAACATTCATGAAGCGTCTCATTCCCCTCAAGGATTGAGATCACGGCTATTCGAGTAGTAGAGTAGGGCTGAGCAACAGCAACGAAGCCCTGCTCACCCCTGTATTCTCCCAGAGCAGTAAACAGGTTGTCAAACTGAGAAGAACATATACATACATGCATAAATAGTAAGATACACATATGCACAGATTCAAACTCTTACACACGCACCATGCATTATTTATATTCAAACACACTTCTACAAAAACGGCTTTCAAACTTGCCTTTAGAACACATGTCACTTCTCTCTGGACGAAGCAGCCAGAACAGAGCCGTCACCGGGTAGGTGTCCCAGAAAGACTGGAACATGTGGGGCTCGTGCTAGATATTCGAACTTGGTTGCCTAGCTACCTGGGGTCCAGCACAAGGCGCCCAGAACACTTCTGCATGTAGTTTTAAAAAAAAAGTAATCTACGAGGTCTAATTGAGTGTCAGCCCTGTAAGAGGTGCATTGAGCAAGGAGGAGGGGCCGAAGTTAAGAGGCCACCCTCTTCATACTGCCCCTTGTTCCACCACAGATATTTAACGTGTTGCTGCATTTCAGTGGATAACATGCGTTTATCAGAAAAGGTTTCATACAACTAACTCCTATTCCTTTCATCAGGAGCAGAAGTGCAATACACACACCTGCTGCCATGATGCAGGCAGTATACCATCTCTCTAGGAAGAGAACTCTTCATATCCAGCTTGCACCAAACTCAATTAAATGTGCATGTCCTATGAGGACATTTCGAATTCCTGCATCCTTTAAGCCATGGCATTCAAGGTTAATAGGTCTTTGCTCAATCGTTAATGTAATGTCTGTATGCGTCGTCCATCATAAAGCACACACTCTACGTACAGCAAACGTGAGGACTCATCCTTGAAAGGAAGGGGCAGTGCGAGTGCGTTCTGCCCTGCAGTACCATGCCTTTACAGGATGGCACAGAGGGACTGAAATAGATGTGAGCATTGGTGCATAGATGACGTTCTAAAGAAGCAATCCTCCTACTCCTCCTCCACCTCCTCCTCACACGCAGCCTTGCACAGAATAACCTATGCGCACCAATCACCACTCAGGTTTGGGGTGAATAATGTTATCACTGCATTCATGCAAACACATGGGCCCTACATATCCCGTGACATACTTTAAAAGTTCCAAAAATGTCCGCAATTAAGATTTGCAGACACATAACATTAGCAAGTGACAGAATTAAAAAACATGTCCAACAGAGAGCTGTTACCTTACCAACCACTGAAATGTATGCAATTAAACATTGAAAAGTAAAGTAACACTGCAAAAATGCTAGTGCAAAACACAAAAACAAAAAAATCGAGTAAGCACCCATCAATTAACCATTATCCTCGAAAGCATCACAATGGCACAAAACCATGTCGGCTCTAAAAAGATAAACTCAATTACAAACATTTTCCTAAGCGCGGCCGAACCCACTGAGCCTCAATACAAGGTGGGCGGTAAGGGGTTAACAGCGCTGGTAATGGAGCTGGCACCATTAACACCTTAACGCCCTATTACGAGGTCTCCTTGCGGGACCCAAAAAGGGCGACTGGTAAAACCAGGCGTCCTTTGCGGGTCCCGCGAGGAGACCAGGGAGATAACAACGGGCCCGTTATTAACGGGCCTGTTGTTAGCCCCCTCCCCATTCCCATTGAGCCTTATGGGGGCTCGAATGGGAATGGGGATGTACTGTGTCCGGGCTCCTCCAATGAGGAATTACCCGGTCCTCCAAGGTTGGAATGGCCCGGTAATTCCTCATTTGAGGAACCCGGACCCGGTATGCGGTAAGGAGGTAACCATGCAAATTGCAGCATTGGTTACCTCCAACCTCGGAATGAGGCCCATAGTCCCCCTCTCTCTAAATGTAAATGCAACAAAAACGGCAAACACCAAAACTATTGGCTTTACCAATGCTCGTTTCTTATTGATCTTGGCCATAACGTGCAAACATCGCCATGGCATTGGATGCCCACATTGCCAGTGGGGATGTGGAGATTTTTCAGGCCCTATTTTCTACTGATTCGCCTCCTTATTCATGGAATGCTGAGGGGGGACCGCCCCCCCTTTTCACCACTGCGACCACCAAATATGGCCTGTTTAAGCCTCTCAGATACACTGGGGCGTTTTCGAGTGCCCAATCTTTCATCTTCGCTTAGGTGGTTAGTGCGGAGAAGGTCATTTTACAAATCTTCAGACCCCTTTCGCAAATATATGGAACAATATGTTGTAATCTAGTTGTATTTCAACTAGGCCTTTACATGAGTGAGTGCTGCAGCCATGGTGGAACGTTGGTGTAGGGGAACGTGTAGGGGGAACGTCCCTAGCTGCGGATTCTAGGGAAGGCGGTAGATGAGAGCTGGCAGATATGAGGGGCTGGTGGATGTCCTCCTATACTTAATACTTCAATTAATATATAGTGAACAGTCCTGGTTACCTTGCAAATTTTGGTTATTAGTGAATCCTATACATAAAGAGATTCTCACGCTAGGTGCAGTATTTCCAGTGAAAGTTTTATTATTATTTGTTGCAGTGTAGACACATGGACTAGAGGTGGTCAGTCAACACGTGTTTTGAACCCGAGGGGTCCTTATCAAGGCAGGATTATTCGTAGAAAAGGGGCGATGCTCACTAACGTGGTGTGTCTCCAGGAGATCATTCACTTCCGCGACACACCACGCTCGTGAGCATCAGCTTTTGGACAAACGACAGACCCAAATCTGGGAGAAACTTTTCCTTATTGATACCATTTTTGAAGCACATCGTGGGGCAGCATCCCCCCTTTTCTACAAATAATCCTGCCTTGATAAGGACCTCTCGGGGTCGAAACACGTGTTGGCTGACCACCTCTAGACCATGTGTCTACACTGCAACAAATAATAATAAAAGTTTTCACTGGAAATACTGCACCTAGCATGAGAATATCTTTATATATGGGATTCACTAATAACAATTTCCTTACTAGAGGTGTGGGTTCTACCAACCTGTGACCTTGCGCAGAAATATCCAGACTATCAGACCTAATAAGGAGCGGAGCACAGGAGTGTTCATATCTAGAGCCCAGCTTTCTATCTTAATATTTACTCATTAAGCTGTGAACATATGAGCTACAGTAAAGAACTAATTAACAACTTGTGTCTGGCTCATCAATCCGCCAAACTGGAAGGTATCACAATCGGCATGACAAAATACAGATTTCTCTGGTTCATCCCCGGAGTCAATTGGCTCTGTCTGCATAAGCAATATTTAATAAACAGAATCCTCGAAGAATAAATGCTGATGGGCGGGGGGGAGGTGGTGGACGAGGCAGACCTTTGGGGACTTGATGGTCATGGCACGGATCATCATCATCATCATTGGACTGTTCAGGCTCCTTCAGAAGATTGGCAGCTGCAAGCAGGTCATCACCACCACAATCACCAATGGCTTTTCCTAGCGACATTATGTATGGGGACATCATTACCGGATACTCACAATGAAGGTTGCACAGGGATATGGTTCGATATACTCCCCTCATCGGAACTCTCCGCTTGAAAAGGTGAGAACCAACCTTTCTCTACTATTTAATCTGTTTTTATTGTTTCTTTCGCCATCTAGCCTCTTCTTCAAGCTTGCCACTTATTGTTATGCCAGCCAATCATGGCTTTACTTAGTCCCTTGCGGACGTCCATAACCGAGGTGCAGGCATCAATGCAGTGAAAGATGGTCTTGATGTTGAAACCACTGGAGGTAACAAAGTAGACGATAGCGACACGACGGTTTCACATGAATAGCGCTGTTGCATCAGTGTCCAAACCATTGGCAATGTAGGTCTCCGTCGCAATGGTACTTACTGCCAGGCTTGCAGCAGATGTGCCCTTAACGCTACTGAGCCACTCCACACTCAAGGACGGGACAACAGACGTGAGCTCACTGATGTAGACTGAGACATGGTACCCAGAACGCATGGACTCAGAGGCCACCAGCAGCCCGGATAGTATAGTGCCAAAACCTAACTCAAAAACGTCTAAAATAAACCCATCCGTACATCACTGTGAACGCCTACATGCTTACACACACTGCTACAACAAAAGACAAACTTCTAAACCCATTGCGAACATGGCTCTGGTTGCCGGGTAAACGTTCATGTTCTCGCTCAAACACATTGCACAAGCCATGGTAAACAAATAAAATAAATGATTTTTAAAAAAGTGTATTGCATATGGTGCATCCCACAATGCTTCCTAGCACTGGTGTTGGCACACATTAAACGTTAAAAAATATATTTGGCTTTTCCTGGACATAAACTTCTTGTCATCTACTGTGTGAGCACAGACTTCAACTGCACTTACTTTGCAGTGAGCTATCAGACCTGCCGATGGACAGGATCAGTGAAGGCGTGGGTGACTAGCGACTTGCTCTGAGGACTGGAAACCAGGAGGCCCTGGAAATAATTTTCTAAGTGGCCCCATATTACACATTTTCAGCAAGTCCAACCCCTTTCCTAGGAGAACATTTGGGAATAAAATAGATTGCCACACAAAAGAGGCCCAGGGTGTAGAGGCCTTCCGGGAAATCTCCAGCGTTCCCTACAGGATAGTCCACCCCTGCCCAGGGTGCAGAGGCCTTCCGGGAAATCTCCAGCGTTCCCTACAGGCTAGTCCACCCCTGCCCAGGGTGCAGAGGCCTTCCGGGAAATCTCCAGCGTTCCCTACAGGATAGTCCACCCCTGCCCAGGGTGCAGAGGCCTTCCGGGAAATCTCCAGCGTTCCCTACAGGCTAGTCCACCCCTGCCCAGGGTGCAGAGGCCTTCCGGGAAATCTCCAGCGTTCCCTACAGGATAGTCCACCCCTGCCCAGGGTGCAGAGGCCTTCCGGGAAATCTCCAGCGTTCCCTACAGGCTAGTCCACCCCTGCCCAGGGTGTAGAGGCCTTCCGGGAAATCTTCAGCGTTCCCTACAGGCCAGTCCACCCCTGCCCAGAGTGCAGATGCCTACTGGGAAATCTTCAGAGTTGCCTACAGACCAGTCCACCTCTGCCTGCTCTCTGTTTATACCGACAGGTGTACGAGGAAGATGCTGCAGAAGCTCTCCCTGACCCTTGGGTTATATGTTAATGAGTGTTTAGTTGTAGGCAGCCCTTGACCCAAGAGGGCAGGGGGAGGCAGTTGACCACATACAGTGACGCAGCACTAAATCATCAAGGCACCCATAAGATGTGTATAATGCTCCTGACCCACCAGGCAAACACCAGACCTATTTAATGGACCGCCACCAAATACTTGAGCATTTTCCCTGCTACACCATACAGAGAAGCAGCCTTAAGTACTATACCTTAGCATGAGTAAAGACATTTCAGATTTTTGGTTGCATTTCTTTGTTGAATCATTTTTGTTTTTTTTAAAGAAGGATTCAAATTACCATCAGTGGCTCCTTGGAGAATAGCAATGCACCACATGTTGATATGTAAATTAGCAAAGCACAAATGGTAATCTACGGGGCCATTATTTCTAATAATAATACAAAAGCAGAATTACAAACATGACTCAGTGTTAAAAAAAGGAACTACCTTATAATATAATACAGTGGAAATTCTGTGTACACTTAATATATTTTATTTAATTCATACCAGCAATTGAAAAAAAATAAAAAAATTGTGCAAAAAAGTGCTACGGAGAAGATAAAGTACACATTTGTTAAAAATATCATCAAACACTGAATAAAATGCAGAATTAATGTACAAAAGTCAAATAGGGTGAAAGCAGCCTAATTTTGTAGCATGGCCTAATGTCAGCCAAAAGGTTATAACCATCTAGTATAGCAGGTTTTATAGCATGGCCTAATGCTAGAACCATTGGATATGTATTTTGTGACATGTGAGCCCAAGAATTATGTCTGCAAAATTACATCTAACAAGGGAAGACAAGTAATCGTAAGTCTTCCAAGGAGTCTGCTACCTACAGTGTAGCATTAGGATTCATTTTCTAGTTTCAACAACAGCATTGAGCTGCAAGCATGGACATATTGTCTTGCTCAGGACAAATTATCCAAAGCCAACACAATTTAAATCAATCGTGTAGGTTGTTCGATGTACGTTTGCATCAATTGGGCGCCGCCTTTTTTCCAAACAATTGTTGGGAGGGAACCAGCGTCCTCCCGAACCCCCAAGTGCTTTAGAGTTAGGCAAGACCTATTTGAGACACTATAATGGATTAGGGGGAGGAGGGGTACTGGAAAGGCTCTCTCATGCAAACCATCACATACACAGACATAGGCAAGCACTGAAGAAGGTAGTTATTGTCTAAATATAAGACACAATTAACTATTAGCTGAATAGATGTGTAATGTCAGATCCCAGGCATTTATAGTGCTGTATATGGGTCAAACACCCCCTCCTTCCCAGAAGGAAGGAGGCCTGTGGGATCTAAAAGAGACCTCAAGCACTTAACTGTGCATTGTTTGTCACCATGGCCAGCACGAACTGACTCACCAGGTGTCCACTGTCCATCAAGGGTCCATGCGTGTTAAAAATAGGACTAGCATGTTTTGTACGGCAAAGTGCATTTACAAATAAAAAATATAAGTATTAAGTGTGGACGAAACTGCAGGACCCAGATAACGTTAGCAGGAGGAGTGAAATATGGATAGAATTCATTAAAATTGTTTGTACATAAAAATGTTTACTTTTTCCTTCGGCTAGGCCTCAAGGTTTGTAAAAGTCTGCAGAGCTGCAGTGTGTTTTTGCAAAGTTAGCAAAATGGAGAACAGCATGCCCTGACAAAACTGATGACAACGAATAAAGAAGACTTTGGAGCATCCCTATTATGGAAAAAGGACAGATTGGGATAAAGCCCTGATCCAGATCCAGTGATACCACCAAAGCACGCAAGGCCTATATAAACCCCTGCCTGAAACCACTTTGGCAGGAAGGAACCGGGAGAGGAGCAGAAGAAGACCGTTCAGGCAGCAAAGTCCTTTGCTACCATTCTCATTTTGTAAGATTAAATTTGTAATCCTTACAAGATCGCCTTTTTGCCTTATTTCCCTAGAGGGGTGTATTAATTCTAGCGTGAGCCTAATTAGCGACACCCTTATAGTGGTGACCCCGACGTGATCCCAGTTCCCCTCGTTCTTTGCGGAAGCCCAGGCCACTTCTCCAGGAAAGAGCCACGTCCACATACATTGACCAGTCCCCCAAATCAAAAAAACACATGTTTCCTAAGCGGTTTTGGAAGGAGCCACTTTAATAGAAATCCTCTCTGCTCACTGAAGTGGTGCGTGGCTCCAGATGACATTCAGGTGAACACGTACATGTAAGTAGACTCTTGTAAGAGATAAAAGAAGGAGGCGTGTGTATGACAGTATGTGAGGTGTGAATGAAGTACAAGGTCAATGACAGAGTGGATAGGACTTTTTGCTGATGTGTTAGGGTATAGATTGGATAGGAGGTGTATGTATTGAGATTGTCGTGTATTTCTGTTTTTCTACTTTTTATAATGGAGAAAGGGAGCATCAGCGTGTAAAGATTGGAAAGAAAGGGAGCCTCAGCGTATAAAGACTGAGAGGTAAGGGATCCTCAGCCATAATAGGTTGAGAAAGTAGTGCCACGTGGAATTCTTTTGTGACAATAAAAGCAATGGAATCCTCAGCATGTAAAAAAATAAAAGCTAAGAAGGTGGTATTACGAGGATATAGCACTGCTCAGCTGTTTCAGGGAGGTGCTTCCCCTCTTAAGCTCCCTTGCCGGCGGAGCAGTGTGCCTGTCCATGTCGGAAATCTCTGCGTTAGATATTGCCTGAGTCTGTCTACTACTTCGCACTGCTCAGCTGTTTGAGGGAGCTGTTTTCCCCGCTTAAGCTCCATTGCCGGGAAAAAGCGCAGCGGTGTGCTGCAGTGTGTTCCGGTGTTCGCAAGGACTCTCACCTGGGAATCAGGATTTTCTCTTGGAAGCTTGCTACGAGTTATGAATGAACTTCTACAATTTGAGGAAATCACCTTTGCCTATCGTTTCGCATTGGTACATCTAATAATGAGGTAAGCCGCTGTGAGCGGGTGTGCTTTACCCACTTAAAAGACACTTACTATCTTATCCTTGAATAAACACATGGAAAGTAAAATACGTCATCGCCATGCTATGTATACTGGGAAGCTCACCGTCACTGGTACCTCAGAAGGCTTTCAGTGCGGCCCTCTGACAATCAAGCTGAAAGCACAGCTAACTTTGCGTTTACCACCTGTGTTATCCCAGAACACTGAAGTTTTCGAAGGAGGTTGCTGATATTACAAATTATAACAACGCCCTTCTGAATTGACACAAAGCAACGAATGACACGCAAGGGGACCTTGCGGAATGCTGGAGTACAGCATAAACTTGCCAACCTACGAAGTGGCAATAAATACAATGCAATAAAAAACTCTAAGTTAGACCTGCCTTCACAAGCCAAAATAACCGATTTTTTTGGCGTTAAAGATAGCCATGTGGTTAGACATTCATCTGTAACTTTGGCAGAAGAAAACAAAAAGCAGTTGGCTGATTCAATAGATAATAACAATTATTTATTTAATCTGGTAACAGATCTGAAAAGAGCTTCACAATGGGGGCTAGGGTTGAGAAACCTTTGCCGGATAAGATAAACCCTGTCATTAATGATGCCATAAGTCTGTTATACACACCAGACATGACAGTATTTGCCTCACATTCAGATTATTCTAACATAACGGAATCGGGGGCTGATGCCGAGTCAGACATCGCTGGCGGAATAGGTATGGCTGATCAAGCTGTAATGAAGGACTATATGGTGGGATTGGAGTGCAAGATTGATGCCCAAGCTTTAATATTGGCATTCATAATGAACGAGCTTGGTGCTAGCCAAAGACTTTCTCTGCCACCCTTAGACATAATTACATCTTTGTCTAGGAAATGTGATGTTATTGCAATTGCCAGATATAAGAAAAAAGTCTTCGGGCAAAATAACACTGACCTCACCTTGGCTGAAATTAATAAACCCCTTACGAAAGTAAAACTGACTGCCACACAGAAACCAACAGCTAGTGAGGTTATTGGAAAACCTAATTTGAGTTGGGAATTTGAGGAAGTACACATTTCTCTGCTTGCGGAGTTGAAAAAGGCCCTAAAAAACAAATGCACAACTCACAAAATATATATCTTACCTACTCTGCATATACCTGAAGCTGTATGTAGGCAGACAAAGCTAAATGGAAATTCAAAGGAGGAGAAACAGTGTGCGTGTGCACTGGCCTTGGCTTTCAAAAATGTGCATCTGAAGGACAAAAAAGACAAGTACTTTTAACGGCCAAAAGACAAGGACCCAACCATTAAGGGGGTAAACCAACAACTTAGCAACCTGGGCCCTAAAAAAAGGCAATCTGTAGAGAATAAAGGATTCTGTCTTTCATCAGCTCAGATAAAACCTTTTGGGCTGAGTGAAATTCCCCAAAAGCTGGATAATGAATGGCCGATTATACATCCTGGTGCCCTAAAGGATAGGGGCACCTGGGTCCTTTTGGAAGAGTATTCTCCAACGCCCTACAGTCCTTTCTAAATAGATCAGTTTTAATGTCTATTTTCAAGCAGTTGCCATACCTGGAGCTCATTCAATCAACAGACATACTGAAAATGGAACTGCTGTGATGGAACAGCAACACAAATTGGGTGCTGGTAGAGTTTGCATCCCCCTTACTGGTTGCCATGTTGAAAACTCAGGCGGAGACGCTTTTGAAGGCAGGATTCACATTAATAGCATGTCAGAAAATACCTGGGCATAATCTGGATTCTGTAAAAACAGCAATAAAAAATGCGCCAACTTTAACGCAGTCAACAGAGAGAGCAACATTAAGAGCATTGCAAAATCACAGCTCAGAGATGAGAGACAAAACGACAGACTCATTCCTCTGGATGCCAAAGTGCACCTACAATGGAGCTAACTGACAAGGGAGTACCACATTAAGCTTGTCATGGGTTTCATGGAACTCACAAGGTCATCATTCCTTTTTGCTTCATCCGAAAGGACAGACACTTTTGCAAGAGGCGGATGTATTCTTGCTGCAAGAAACCTGGAGCAGCAAGCCCTTTCACATTGACGGATATCAAATCCTTTTTAACAATACCACTTGGCAAGTGGAGGTCTCGCCATAGGAGCAGGGCCCATCTAAGACTGCCGTCATTCTTAAGTGAGAACCAGTCCCTGAATGTATTAATGGGCACATTGCAGACTTCGACTCTTCCCCATTGTGGAAATTCTAATTATCAACATCTACGATCCACCGGAAGATATTGACACTAAGTCCATAGTCTTTAATAACAGACACGATTTCTCGCTGGTCGGTAACTTTTCCATCTGGTCATGTATTGCTGGTCGGCGATTTCAACAGTCGATTATTACATACATCTGACATTAACAATTTGGGGCAGCATCGTTCCTGGCATACATTGTTAGAATTTCTTGACCTGGAACCTCTTAGTATTATGCTAAGCACTGATGCTGAACCACAATATACATGGTCAAATGGCATTGTGACATCTTTAATTGACGTTATAGTCAATGTGCAAATGAGCTTGTTGTGTAGCCCAATAGTCATACTCCACAATGGGATCAGTGATCATGGCGCATTACGCTAGTCAATGAACTTAAAAGCGATCCCAGAGACAATTGAGAAATACGCATAAGTAACAACCAATTTTGTGGACAATAGAATACGTTGGGTACATAGTGACATTAAACTTGTAGATGATACATTAAGTAAAAACATTGAACTTCTAGACACTATGTTAAAAGCAGCTGAGTGGAACCTGAAGGAAATTATTAGGGCTATGATCCCATCACGCACTAACACCAGAAATGGATGGTCTGATAATCCCCATCAAACAAAAACCGAATGGTGGGATCCCCTACTACATGGACATCTTGGGGTAGTGCTATAGTAAATCATTAATGTGCCCATTTGAAAAATGAGTTCCAACTTTTTGCTGGTCTTGATAATAGCAATATTATCAAGACCAGCAAAAAGTTGGAACTCATTTTTCTGTGGACACAAAAATGATTTCCACGGATGAAATCATGTAGAAATGATAGGGCTTTTCCTGATTTTTCTGTTTCTCTTTCTCTATGGAGAATACCTCTTTTTTGTATGAATCTTGTATGAATTGAGTATGCATGAATGAATGAAGTGACAAGTGAATAATGTTTTAGAGAACTTTTTTTGTAAAACTCGTTATTTGAACTAACCAATAATAAAATGGAATAGTATTTAATTTAGTTTGCAGTTTCAGTCTCTCTCCCTAGTTTCGTCTTATCCATTGGACATCACTCTCGTTTTGATTAACTGATAATCCCCATGACAGCTGCCATAAGCCCTTTGACATAAAGATTCTGGAAAGAAAGACAGTACCAGAGGGATAAGACAGCTGTCAAAATAAATGAATATCTCCCAGTACCAAACAGAAGATGACTAGTCTTGCCACAAAATATAGAAACTGGCATAAAATTGATAAAGCTTCCATAAGAACTGTTGATTGGCAGAACTTGTTTCTGTGGCGGAGGCTAGATAATAAGGTTACATTTTGGCGATACTTTAACAGCTTTAGAAACCCCTCCTCTCAGATAGAACGTAACCTATTCTCACAGGATAGTTGAATTAAGTGCATACAAGACCTGTACTCCCCATCTGGAAGTGCAATGATGGAGATGGAGACAGAGGTTCCTATGGCCCGGGGCATGGTGGTTTTGCAACTACGAGCCAAATTAGAAGCAGAGATGACGGTGGCAAATCTAGAAAGGTTAATAATAAAATCTAAAGCTTCTCGTGCTCTGGGGCCCGCAAACCTAACCTTGTCCTTAAGGATAATCCAACCCGATGGACTAGGATTTTGGAATTATACTTCTTAAAAATCCTTAAGACTGACCAAATACCAGATAGCTGGCGTCAGTCTATTTTGGTTCCGAGCTTAAAGAAGGGGGATAGACTCATTCAATGAAGTATCCCCTTTTTGCTATGATGGACTCAAGCCAGAAACTATTTGCTGATGTCCTACTAAAACAACTAAATACTTGGATGGAAACTAATAACATACTGAGTACATTCTAAACAGGATTCAGGAAAAAATCCAACTACCAATATTGCAACATTACATTGCCTGAGGGCATTAAACCCCAAAGGGAAGAATAAGCTTTATTGTTGTTTTGTCGATTTCTCAAATGCTTTCGACTTGGTCTCCAGAATAAGGCTTTGGAAAAAATGTAAAGATTGGGGCATTGATCCTGTCTTGCTTTACTATATCCAAAAGCTCTACACAAACATGTTGGCAGCAGTTTGCTTTAACCAAAAGGGGTGCCTCTCAAAATATATTCCCACTTAACAGGGGCTTAAACAGGGCTGTGTTTTGACACCCGTCCTTTACAACTTCTACACGGCTGACATAGAACAAGCATTTTTAGGCAGTAATAAACTTTCCTCCTAGCATAAATGGTTCTAAAATTATTAGTATGTCATACACTGATGACATCATAATTTTTGATCAAATGCAGATTGGCCTTCAGCATACACTGTATGCCTTAAGCCAATATGCGAAAAACGTTTATGGTCATACATTTAAAAAAAAAACAAGAACCACTCAGAAAACCACCGTGGCACTTGGATGGAACGGCCTTGCTCAATTTGAAAGAAGTTCTATATTTGGGTTTTCCTACCTGGTCTAGACCATCTGCCTCTCAATACGAGGACTGCATACATACAAAAATATGGAGGAGATGGTCGGCCATAAAAACCTATGTTGAGCACAGGGGTGGAAGAAACATAGAAAGATTTGTCCAAATATATAGAACCAGTATACGTCTGGCCATTCTATATGCTTTGGAGACTCTGCCAAATGCAGAAGTATCTTGGCTTGACAAATTGGAGGCCAAATTGCTATGTTCAATTATGAACATGCCTAAGGGGGTTCCAGTAGAGGCCCTGAGATTGGAAAACTGCTTACAATCCCTGATTTCATGTTGGTCGATCAAAAAAGTTCTCTTATATTTTAAATTACACAAAATGGCTTTTGCTTCGAACACCTCTTACAACTACTGGGCAAAGGCATGCATAAATCTTGGCCAAATAAGTTCGTCAAAGACCTATATACCTTCACAAAAGATTATTTGTCCAAATTAGGATTTACTATGGGAGTAATACGCGATCGCCCTGATTTTGTAACACTCAAAGAGGAAAGTAAGCGAGATGGGTATAGTCAAGGCAATAGATTGAATAGTTTTAAGAGGTAGATAGAATGCACTTACCAGAAATTTAAAGGTGGTAAGCCTCATTCTTATCTAATAAAATTGTCTAATCCAGGCCTTAGACTATTTACAATGCAACTCTGTTTTAATATCCTAGGGTAAAAAGAGTTTCTGAGCAAGTGGAAATAATCAGAGGTGCAAGATGGAATGTGTAGGCATTGCTTCTGTGAAGTTGAGACAGGCAGACACATTCTTACTTCTTGTACTGCATTGATGTCTCTATATGTCAGAGGATATGGAGGTTTTGTGAGATATATAGATAATATAAGAGGAGAACAATGGTGGGCTGCTTTGGTAGGGGCTGAATCTATTGTTATGAATGCTGCAGCTTTTTATAGATGGAGGCAGGTTATGACTTAGTCAAGTGTATTCAATGCTCCTAATTTGTATTGTAATATGTATATCTATGTTATTTATGGATTTTTTAGACTTGTAAATGTGTTTTTTGCTTTCCTTTAAATGTGCAAAAGGTTTTCTTGATTGGAAAAACTAAATGCACAATAAAAAATAAAAGAAATAAGGAGTAAATAAGTAGTGGCTCGGTATAAGGAATGGGCCTGGATTTTAGTCCATTTTTAAAAAATATTTTCTATTGCTGTTTTTTGTGGTGAAAAGGAAGGAAGGTGGATGAGTTGCGGTGTGTGTCTGTGTGTGTGTGCGTGTGTGAAAAAGTGGGTTGATCTGTATTTTTGTTTAACAAGCAGCAGCGTGCGCAGCATAGCAGTAAGGTCTATGTAAAGCATAAGGTTGTGCAATATTAGTATGGCTGACGAAACCCCAATTAGACACATGCACACTACCCTGACACTGAACTGAGACAGGATAGAAAAATATCATAGACAGTAGGTGTTGGAAACAAAGGAAGGGGGGATGTCCTGCTCCTGGCCAGAGCAGGTCTCCCATAACAAACACGCTAGAAAAAAATGCCATAATTTTAGCAGCAAATAAGTTACAAAAAAGAAAAAAAGATTTTAGATCTCTGACGATTATTTGAGGATATGGAAGATCAGGAAGATAAAAAAAGAGTTCCAATGTAAGGGGATATACCCCGTAATGCCTAAACCTACAGTAGGGTATGCAAATCCAGTCTATAAGCCTCCAGTGGTAGATGAATTGTCTAGAAAAGTATCATCAGGATCAGCAACTGGGGGTGGGAGGGATTGAAGTGCTTTTGCACTTCCACCTCCATATAACCCATCCACAAGCACTGATATGCCCGTAGCATCAGTGTACCCAGGGGGTGCACAAACAGATATGAACAATGAGTTAAGAGCATTGCAGGAAAGGTTGGTCAGGATAAAAGAATGTGTATAAGTACCAGCAGAAATAAAGGTACCAGTGCAGAAAATAGGGAATTGGAAGTCAGGAGATTTTTTGGTTAGATTCAACCCTGGGGCAATAAGAAATGTTTGTGTCGAAAAAGATGATGGGGAGAGGGTATGGACGGTTCTGAGACAAGAAGTCGAACCAGCGAGGGAAAATGAATAGGAAGATCAAGGTGGCAGAAATAATGAAGAGGCAGGAGAAGAAAGAGATCGAGGAGAGGAGGCGGCGAGAAACCCATCCCCGCCATAGGAGGCAGTGGGAAGGGATAGAGTGAGAAATCGACCAGATTTAATGGTGGCAGTACAAGATCAGAAAAATTCAAAAAAGGGTGTTGAAAACAAATAGACATGCAGATGCCTCTTCTGAATAAAGGAGTGGGTAATAACACAGTATGTGCAATGGCCTCAAATGGACACAAATAATTTGATTAAAGCTCTCCCCAGCTTACAGCCGGAGCCAGTAAATGGATCTATGAATTTGAGAAACACGCAGCATGGATAGTCTTAGGACTAGGAGACCTTAAGAGTTTTCTAGTCATCATAGTTGGAGACCAGGATGGGGACATATGGGTAAGGGGTGGATACCATGGGATAATTCTTGCAAATAACGAACATGATGGAGAACCCTTTAACGAAGTAAGGGCAAGGGTATGGGATGCCCTACGAAAGATGTACCGAGATACCCCTGACTTATATTCTTTAATCCAGTGCACAATGGTTGATGATCAGGACCCAGTTAGGTTTATTCTTAAGTTACAGGAAATGTGGAGAGTCCCGGGCTGGGACCATTCAATATCATTTTTCTATTTTATCGTAAAGAGGGGATTACCAAAATAGGTCCAGAAGGCACTATACAAAATTGTGGGAGTTAAAGCCAAAGAGTGGGAGGAGATACAAAGTATAATAGTCCACCATTGTAAGAGAATCCAGGAGCGGGACTGGGAGACCGCCCAGAAGCGGCAAACGGACAAGGCAAAACTAGTGGAAAAGAACCTAAAGAAGGTTGTTGTGGAAGCACCAGTGACGGCACTGGCTCAGGGGGAAAGGACAGGAGATACTCAACAGATTGTGAATGCCAAAATTGCGGCACTATGGGCAGAAGAAGGACAAGGGACAATGGGGTGGGGGGGCAGTACCCCAACCCACAGTGGCAGTAAGGGAAAGAGGGGGATTTCGAGGAGCAAGAGCAGGCGTCTTTGGGGGTAGGGCCCCAGGGAAGAGGATTGGGAACATCGCAGTGATGGTATTGCTGGAGATGGGGGCATTCCACCATGGAATGCAGGAACACGCCTGGGGTGGGATTTAATTATGGACCATCACCCCCAAGACAGGGATTCCAAGTGCCTCAAGGAATGGGAAACCCACATTTTTGGGCGGGGGGGTCAAAATCAGTTCTCTTATGAGGCTGACAGGCAAGGGCAATGTGGGCAACAACTGCAGCAGAGTGAGGGAACACAGTTTAACAGTATGGCAGGGGGAACGGGTGCCCCATTCCAAGGAGTTACAATGGCAGGCAGCCCTTTTCCATTTCCCTGGAATGAAACATATTCCGATTAGGACAGCCGACAGAGCACTCGCGTGTCCAATCCTATTGACAACCGCACACCCTGAAGAGGAGCCCTTGGTGGAGGAAGAAATAGGAAACAAGCAATTTATATTTATGGTAGATTCAGGTGCAACTAAATCATGCATTATGGAGGGGAACTTTCCATTATCAGGTAAAACTCTTGACACGCAGGGATTCTCTGGGGCTATTTCTACGGTTCCATACACTGATCAGCTGGATATAAAAGTGGGAGGAAAGGTAGTACAGCCCAGTTGTTATATTCAGAGAGTTCCCCTGTTAACTTGTTGGGTAGGGAGCTGCTCAGTAAACTAAATGTAACTATATCATTCACAGATCAAGGGGTAGCAGTTCCACTCTGAGGATGTGTGTAGCTCGAGCAATGGTAATAATCAATGTAATGGCAAGGGAGTCAGTAATCTGTGGAGTTCCTGAAGTCCCGAACATATTTGTCTATGGCATCAAGGTACTAGCAAAAGCAGTGCCTCAAATTGCGACAAAATGTTGGTGAGTGTGAACAGATTTTTTTATAATTTTTTTTACTGTTTATGGTTTAACAGGAAAACTTTTACAAAATGGCAAATACAAAACAAATCAAAAGAAAAAATGTTTTACGTTTCAGAAAGTAATAAATACAATTTCTTCAAAAACACATATAAAATTCATTTCTATCAACATTACACATAACACATAATACATGGAAATCAATTCCTTATCCTTATAAACAACTAAATATAAGAACAGATAAAATGTTTCGAGCGTTGGCTTGGCCATTCAAAATACAATAGAACCCATTGCAATACAGAACATAGAAACCTTGCTCACAAAAGCTTAATACACAACTCACAACCTCACATACAGTATAAACTGCCAGGAATATCTTTCAAAGAGATGACAACCCCCCGCCCCAATCTTGAGGATTGTCTTGATTATTCAAACAAACAGACATCAGCTGTCGTCGCATCTTTAAACACCTTATATTTCAAAGACAAAACAGACTCAAGAGGAACCAAAAAGTTAGTCAGACACAGTGTCAGTCGTTGGCTTGAACCCCACATCAACCTTTCCCATAAAGACTCTTTCCAGGTAACAGAATCATTATACAGGTAGGACCCAAATGACAACTTTCGTTGTAAATCGAAAAATGAACAGATATAGTAAGAATTTTCAAAGTTTCCAATACAGTACCATATTTGCAAAAATGACAGCTACCAATCGAGCTGTTGAACCTATCATATGACCAGAATTTTAACCTTTAATTGGTAATTAATTGTTTGCATTTAAACCGTAGGTAGATCTTTCTTGCTATGTTGCATGGAAATATTTCCAAATATCTCGCTCGGTCACCAAGTTTCCTGGTAAATTTCGCATATTCATAATACATCTTACTTTTACTAATGGAATCGACCAACATACACCAAAAGTATAGTTGAAATGTCTTTTTAGATGCTGGAACTCCCAATATTAAGTCCGCCTTATCAATCATGGTTTCTCTCAAGAGCTTGTCCATTTTAACCTTGAAATTAACCATGGATGGGGGGTGACCTTTGAATAGTTTTGCTACGTCTTCATATAAGGTCTTTTTTGGAGGTGCTAATATTTTGACATAGTTGTTTATTTGTCGCCAGTGCCATTTGACTGACAGAGGTAGAATGCCTATTTCATGGCATATCAGCATGTTCGGTGTGGACAATGCCATCCCTAGAACCTGTTTCCACATCTTCCCCTGTGAACAATCAATGAAATATTTTATAGGTACAGATGGCCAATGTATACAAAAGTATAGGCTCCACTTTTAATAAGTAAAACTGAATAGTAGGCAGTAGAGAAAATTTACTATATCTATGATATGCAATCTTCATCTGTGAAGTAAGAGATTTAAATTTGTTGTTAATCAACTCCTTCCACATCCCTATAGTGTATATGGCTGAAAGTTGGTAGCCTAAATAACGGATAACATTGACTTTTGGTATTATGATCTCATTGAAGCACCAAGTATATCTGGCAGTTCTTTTCTTACAATCTGCTATAGCAATGATGTAGGATTTCGATGGGTTCACTTGAAGATTGTTTTTATAGGCATAAAATTGAAATGCTAAAAGTTTTGCCTGTAGACCAAATGGAGTACGGTCCATAAACAAAAGATCATCGGCGAAAGCAAGCCAATTAAAAACCAAACTACCCAGCTTTACTAGAAATATCACCAGGTCTATCCATGCTGATTCCAGATCATCTAAGTATAAGTTAAAAAGCACAGCTGCTAAATTGCAGCCTTGCTTCAGACCGATTTCTGTGGGAATTTTGTCTGTCATTGCACCCTCCTTGCATTATCAAATCCGATATGTAGTATTCTGATGTAAGAGCGCTATCATGGCAACAAGATAACTCGGGAAACCGTAGGCGATCATCTTTTCCCAAAGCACGGCTAGAATAATCGAGTCAAATGCAGATGTTAAGTTCAGGGCAGCCATATATATCGGCCCGGACCGTTCACTTTTAGTTTGGGCATGTAGATGTGCTAAGATAAATGCATTAAGCGAGCACCCTAGCAGCTTACGGAAGCCCACCTGAAAACGAGACAGCACGTCCAATTGAACAATGTTTTGCTGGATGGATACCAATACTAAGTAAGAGAAGATCTTTGCTGAGACATCCATCAATGCAATAGGCCTGAAGTTATTTGGGTCATCCCACCTCCCCTTCTTATATATAGGGATATTTGCCGAGCACCAGCTGAGTGGAATAGTACCTGTAAGGTAAACACTGTCAAATGTATTCTCTAAAATCCTAGCCCAAAAGGGCGGATCCAACTTGATCAAGCATGGAGGGATACCATACGGGCCGGGCGCACGGGAGCACTTGATCTTTCCAATCGCCCGAATAATATCATCATACGCCCAGGGCGAAGATCTTAGAATCAGACTGTGATCATTGGGATTTACAATATTAGCGAATCACCTTGGAAGTTCATATTTGGATTGAACATGAGTAACCCAAGCTGTAGAAGAGACAGCAGCTTCATTCAAGTCCCGCCCATACCCGTCAGCACTCTCAATGCCGACCATATTTTACGCGAGTCATAATTCAAGAGATGGCTGAGCATGGTCTGATTGTCTACAATCATTATTTCATGATTCATAGCCTTAAGCCTGTTACAATATTTTTGAGTGATTCTGGATTTAAGAATAGAATAACCAGCACCAACAAGATGCGGTGATCCAAGATCACAAATGTTTCTGTGCTTTTCCTTACAGAGCTCTACCACAGATTCATTATATGTGTGCCGATGAGTCGGCAGGGATGGATGCAATGAAGCTAAAGACATCAGGTTACCAACATGAGCCTGAACTCGAGAGCTGTTCATCCATTCAGCCAAGAGGCAATCAGGACCTGCTCTTGTCTCCGGAAAATAGATCATAATGTCATTCCTTAGACTAGCCATCATTCTCAAACATAATTTGTTATTCCACCGTACACTGATATGAGGACGATCGGAAATAACCAGGGTTAGTGCCAAATCATGGATAAAATGCTCGATCCAAATATTTAGAGTGAGAACCAAGGCCATATGATCACCTGAGAGTGGATCACATATGACCAAGTTATCCACATGAGCAAACAGTAGACTAGAGACAAAAAAATAGTCAATCAGCGAGGACGCAGCTCCGCGAGACCAGGTATGGTTGAAAAAATCTAGGTTGGGAGGTACCATTTGGATATCCCATGACAGGAGATGATCGACCCACCTCTTCCCCAACTTCATTGAGGGGGAACAGACCGAGTGGCACCATAGGTAGACGGTTCAATGCATGACGCATAAAAATCCCCTCCCATGATTACAAAAATGTCTGGATCTTCAGATATAGCTTCCACCAAAATAGCATCCAATATGTCAAGTAACTCACACAATGTACTATTCATTTTGTTCCAATGTAGACAAATTACCAACAACGTGCATCCGGCATCACCAATGTAATTCAATTTGACAGCTAAAATCGAGTAATCAGAAAAAACCAGTTCAGAGGAAATCCTGCTTGCTTTGGCTATAAGGACCGCGAGCCCACCAGAAGGGCGGCCCTGCAAGCCTTTTGTGGCAGGTTGAACATAGGTAAAATAACCTGGCACATCAAAATGAGACAAATGCATGGTTTCTTGGATGAGAATAATCACAAGGCGAGACTCCATGTCAAGATGCGAAAACCAGAGCCTATATTCTTTATGCCACAGGCATTCCAAGACATTAGAGTCAGTCCCCTTCCCTTACTCTATTTGTTAACCATGTCTGGGAAGTAATAGGTTGAACTCCCTGGGCATTCAACTTACAGCTTGAGAATGCCATTGCGAAGGTCATAAATTGTCTGAATAATTCTTCACTGAGAGGGGCATTGAGATTTCCTTCAATTCCTCCCATATGTAACATTGTTCTTACCGGAGGTTTTTCAACAAATATTTTAGCTAACTCGTCATTCAAGAATATAAATGGGGTTAAGCCTATGAGTTCAAAGTCACTACGTTGAGCCCATATCATCTTCATGATAATGTGTGAATGGTACCCGCAGAGCATCCTATTGTTATTGTTGGGAGATAATCTAACCCAATCAATATCATCGGATCTGATGGTTCTCAATGCAGGTATTGCCTGAAAGGCCTTAAGAATGGCAGATCTATTAAGGCTCATTTTCACATTCGAAACATCATTGTAATCCCAACCCATGATCTCTCACATCTTATGTGAGAGCGGGGGACCCTCATCCTCTGAAAATGAGGTATTGTAAGTATCAACCTTTTCTTCTTGACCAGCACCCTCCATAGCAAGGCGTGAATCAGAAGATTGGTTCAAATGCAGAGGAACCTGGTCAACCACCTGAGGTTCAATCAAATTATTTTTGTCAAATACGGCTGACTCAATAACAGCAACTTTCCTGTTACCCTTTGGGAGCAGAGTGGGCGGTCTAACACCAACCCCTCCCTTAATAATATGTGAAGCTTTTTTAATTAGCAATGGAAGGTATAAATTCAACAAATTTAGTTGATTCGTATTTACATAGTCAGGTATACCCTCTTGAGCAATTTTTTTTGCAGTAACTGGGGTGACCGGTTTCTTGTTGGCATTCTTACCACCATCTAAGTCACGAGTCCCATTGCACATCGGTGTTCCATGAGTATGCTTAGGTACGGCGAGGTCCAATAATTCCTTCGATTCAGGATTAAGCTGCTCCAAATCAATAACTTCTTCATCAGTGATTGTGGGATTAGGCAACTTCCTAGAATCAATAGAGGTAGGATTCGCTTTTAGAAAATCCTTTTTATTTTTTTTGTGGCAGCACAGAGATTTTTTTCCTGATGAAATTTCCTTTTTGCACTCTGGCAGCCATTTTTCTTTGTTTTCTAGTCATGGGGACATGGGTTGGTGCCTGGGATTCAATAGAAAGGGGCTGAATAGCCGAAGGAGGACCATTCATTTTGGATTCTTCATCAAGATCAATTAGATTGGTTAGATCAGATGGACTAGTAGTCGATTCAATGCCATCCAGATCAATACATCCCGTATCACCAGGGATGGGGTCAGCAACCTCCACTGCTAACAGGACTTCTCTAGGAGCCTTAGCCAACAGCTGAATAGCCAGAGCATTCTCTGAGATCGCCTGCATCAACTGATGTACCAATGGTTCAGAACTTGATGTACCATTGTTTTAGGTACGGCGGTCATAGCAGCAAAGAACGGTTTGTCTGCCCCAACCATTCTGGGGTCAGCTAGCGTTTGTGTAGCCTGATGAACTCCTGTTGTCAGAGGTATTACAGACACTACTTTAGGGACTGATGAAGACGTGTCCTTTCTAAAAGTAGTTTGGGTCGTTTGATTTATATTAAGGACTTCCAATTTCCTTTTTTGACAAGTCAAAGTGGCAACAGCATCACGGGTAAATAAGCCTTCAATTTTACTGATTTTTGACAAAACTTCGACTAAAACGCCTTTTAGAATACCTATTTCAACATGAGTCTGTTCGTGCCCCTTGTCTAACAGGTTTAGCAATCTGGTCATTACCGGGAAGTCAGCAACCATAGACTCAACGTCAGCAACCTGATGATCAGTTGGCACACCCATTTCAGAGTGTCTGACCTCCGGATTGTGGGATGATGAAAACATTGCAATTTCATGGTCAGATAGAGATAACGCCCCCATCTGGACAGAGTTAGATTTATTATCAGTGGGAGAGCTGGTTTTAACATTGCCATAGTCTTTACCAGGGAAGAGAGTTTTATGTGGAATAGAAGACCTCTCCCTCCCCATTGGCAGTTTACCATCCATTGTGTGAAAAAGATGGACGTCCTCCATGCCATATCTTGATTGTGTAACAGGCGTGGAAGAACACAGGGAAAACCTCATGCGTTTCCCCAAGACAGCCTCTATACCAGGTGCTATCATAGATACATCAGCAAACTTGGGCCTAATCACGGGGCATCCTAAGGTAGCTGGTAATCTCACCTCATCGTAAACTGACTGTGACATGAGTGGGAGATCGCTCACCAGTCCCCACACTTTTGTTCAACTCTTCGATTTTAAATGTAGCAATATTTTCCAGGACCTCAGGAGAGCCCTGCCTCCCTGCCCCGATCAACGGGAGGACAATAGGGACACTTTCTAACAAAACCAAATTATTAAAGGCTGTGGAACATGGAGAGCGGGCTAACCCTTCGCATAGGGATCTCCCAGCCGCGGGCAGCCCCATGCTCATGCTAACAGATGATGAAGCCCCTCCATTACAATCGTGTGTGAGACTAACTGGATTATTGCAAGGTTCCAAGGGGGAATCACAAGATTTCCACCCGCTATGCAGGCCGTTTACCATACCTTAATAGATCAGATTGGCTTCACTAGTAGTAATTCTTTAATAAATGAGGAACCGTATATGAACCTTGGAGTGGGAACAATACCTTAATATGTATTATGATACAAACTTAGTGAACAATACCTCAATATCAGCCCAGCCCGTGTCCCGTCTAACAGTCCAACAGTCTGTGCACTTGCAATGCACTTCCGGGATGCGCACGCGGATGCGCGTGCACCCGGACTATGAGGACTGTTTGGACAAGTCAGTGGGCGTGGTCAGGACCGAACCAATCACAGCGCCTATAACAAAAAAGAGACCTTGTTCAAATATCAATGGGTCTCAGTAACACACTCCCTGCCCAACACAACAGCAGCCCAACACAACGGCACCAGAGGGCAGTGTGCAGCCCAACACAACCCAACACAAGTCCCAAATAATTACTTGAGGTCCAAATACTAAACACCAGTTCAGCACAAGCCGCGTTTCCCAGCATGCGTAGCTTCCTCTTGCCGATGCGCGCACGGGAGGCGAACAATCCACAGGGCAGCAACACAACGTTCCAATGGGAGTAAAGAGAAAGCGGGATGGCAGTCCAACAGTCTGTGCACTTCCAATGCACTTCCGGGATTTTATTTTCTGACCCATGGTGCCACTCGTGGTGGTGGCGGGGACGATATTATCATTAGATTTGCAAGGACTAGTAGTCTCAGACAAAAGAGTAGTCCTGATTGGAACAGATTAGGAGAGGTGTGAGTGGAGCACGGTGCTATGTGTAGACCCGGCAGTAACATTGAAGGAAATAACTGATGAGGAGTTATTTGAGGACAGTGAGCAAAATGGGGAGATAATTTTGTAAATCTGTATCCCCTGTGATATCCTGGTGCAGTATAGGAAGGTACAGTGCCCCCCGACAGCAGTAATGACCCCGTCTTTATTTTTTTGCAGGACATGCGCTATGTGCCAGCACAATTATGGACTGATAATCTGCATGATGTTGGGCTACTGAGAGATGTGACTCCAATACAGATTATGTTGAGGCCAGGAGCAGTACTCCTGAGGGTGCGGCAGTACTCATTGTCAAGGGAAGCAGAGGAAGGGATAAAAGGCACTATTCAGGCTCTATTAGAGCAAGTGATCATTGTGCCATTGACATCCCGTGTAATACGGCCATATACCCAGTGAAGAAAGCAACATGGGGTAGGTGGAGGATGATCCAGGATCTACGTCCTCTTAATAACATGGTGCAGATGGAGTTTCTGGTAGTTCTGAATCCTGCAACGATCCTATGTAGCATTGCTAAGACAGTGACGTACTTCACAGTGGTGAATCTGAAGAATGCGTTCTTCTCAATCCCACTCCACCCTGATTCATTATCTCACTGCGTTTATGCAGTGTCAACAGCATTTCGAACACACACGATTGCCTCAAGGGTAATGTGAAAGTATGATTATTTTCAATAGAGTGCTGCATGTCGATTTAGGAAATATTCAGGTGCCTAGCACAATCATCCAGTATGTGGATGATCTGCCAGTATGTAGTAAAAAAGGAACAGTAGTGTAGAAGGAATTCTATTGCATTATTGCTATTGCTGCCTCACAAAGGGTACAAGGCAGGTAAAAAGAATCTACAATATTGGCAACAGGAGGTACTATATTTGGGGCAACTTATCACTGCAAACAGGAATAAAATACTACCAGATAGGGCAGCAGCGGTACGCATCACCTCTAGGTGCAGTACTGTCAAGGAAATGCAGCCGTTTTGGGGCTTATGTAATTGTTGTAGGGCATGGATCCCAGACTACGCAGCCTACACAAGGTCACTGTTACAAAGTCTCAGAGAAGGGCAGAAGACAAAAAAAGTGTAAATTGGAATGGACTGAGGAAATTAATAGACAATCTGAGGACTTGAAAGAAGCTAGTTGCACGACCCCTGTTTTAACAACTCCGGATTATACAAGGGAGTTTTATTTATTTTCCCACTCTGATGGATGGCTCATGACTGCAGTATTGAGTCAAAATAGCACAATGGGCCACAAGCCATTGGCATATTATAGTGGGATGCTCGACTCAGTCATGCAGGGTCAGTTCACGTGCAAACAAGCACTTGCAGCGGCTGCATTTGCAATAGAGAAAAGTTCCATGATTGTCATGGGGTGCTCTGTTACCTTGTTTGTGGAACGTTTGCTATTCCCCATTTTGGAAAGGTCTAAATCAACCTTCACGACTCAGAGATCCTCTGCATATGAGATTATAATAGCCAAACCTCATTCATATAGTAAGATGTAGGATGGTGAATCCTGCCACATTCCTGACAGAGGCATCCATTGATGATGACCTGAAAATGCATGACTGTGCTACATACAAGGATGAAGAGGAAGGTAAGGCTAGAGCTACAGACAGTGCATTGACGGAAGGAGATATACTATATGTTGATGGGTCATCAATAATTGCTAGGAGACGGGATGGAGGCACACAGGGGATGCAGTGGTGCACGGTAAAGGGGGGGAGCATGACGTTCTAATCATGGAAAGATTACATATGCACTATTCAGCTCAGGCCGTGGAACTTGTCGCTCTCATCAAGGCATTGAGATCCTACAAAGGTCAATTGACAGATTAAGGACATAACTGATGAAGAAGACGTTTAATAAAGGGTCCATGGCAGGGTGGTGTGCAGCGGCACACCCCAGATTTTTCTTTCTTTTTTTCTTCCTTTTTTAATTTATTGTTCTTCAATTATTAAATTTTTCAAGTTCTAGAACACGTTCGGCCCTGGTGGGAGAAGGGTCTCTCCCTCTGTCTCCCCCCCTCTCTCCCTTTCCCTCTATCTCACTCTCCCTCTTTTTCTCTGTAACCTTTTTTTCTCCTCTCCAGGCATAAGCAAGGATTCCTGACCGACGTGTTCAAACCACTCTGTTATGTAGGGATAATGATAAACTGAATGTATTTCATTCTACGTATTCTGCATTACGCTTTCCTGGTATTATATTGTTTTGTGGGAAACTGGTTGTTGTTGTCGGAGTGTATGAAGGTATGTCTGTTATATGGTGTGGCCATAAAAAGGGGGGTGGAAAGTTACATATACAAATAATGCTAGTATGAATATGTCTATGATAAATAAGAATTAAGCAATGTCTTTCTTTTTTCCCGGCCACCCCCACAGATTTTCTTAGACAAATAAAACAGGGAAGTACGAATGACCTATGATTTATGCAAGGGGTTCGGCTTGGGTGCCATTTCTGACATTAAGCATTCAGAGGCACCTAATAGCTGGTACTCCGATATGCGTACTGTGGGAAGAAATGTGATGAATGTGATGAATGAAAGCGGTTACATTTGTACACTCATCCCGCATGCGTCAGGGGCTCCTAAGATTTTAGTTTCACATCCGGTCCCAATTAGAGGCACCATGCCTTGTACATCTTGCACTATGTAGGATAAAGGACTCATTCCAGGCACACAGCATGCAGTTAAGGGGCATCAATGTAGTTCCAGAGCTATGCAATGGCAGTATGAAATACAGCAAGTGTCTACAAGCACCATATTTTTCCTTGGGAGGTCACTCACATGTCAACAACAAATGGCAGAGTACCACAGTGACATGACCGGCAGAAGGACTGATCAATTACAGCAAAGAAATAATAGCCCGACTTGAGACTATGTGTGGGCAAATATGGTCCCAATACATCACAAGGCTGACATGGATTGCAACAATAGAGAAGCAAGTGTGAATACATAGAGACATGGACTATGAACTTTGTTTTAGCAATGAAGGAACAGTTCCTGTTGGTGCAAACACACAGTGCAACCACACTCCTGTGATCCCGGATATGATGGAAGGTATGGCAGCGGGAATGGATTACTACTGGGTTTGTGGCCAACAATCCTACTCGCACCTCCCATCATCCTGGAGGGTCAAGTGTTCACTGTCCACCCTGCACTCAGTACTACTGGTAATCCCGGAAGAACACCTGACTGGAAAAGAACTGCCTGTCAAGGTGCCAACAGCCACTCCAGCACATAAAGGATCAGTGAGAGACTTGCAGATCACACAAGAATTTTGTATGCTGCCAGAAGAAGAACAATTTCAACAGCTGAAAAGAAAGAAGAGATTGAACTCTATCTCAAAAGACTCTTCTACACTGCTCAGATCACACAAGAATTACGTATGCTGCCAGAAAAAGAACAATTTCAACAGCTGAAAAGAAAGAAGAGATTGAACTCTATCTCAAAAGACTCTTCTACACTGCTCAGAGGAATACCTGACAAGTATCGACTTTTTAGATCACCAGAGACTTTCTTTTCATCTTTCTTGGCTCCTGGGGTGCAAGCAGCTTCTAACGCCAAGTGGGTTCAGATCATTCAATGGGAGCTAGTCCAACTCGCTATTGATACCGAGAATGGGTTCAATGCCATCAAAGTAGAGCTTCATGAAGATGAAGAACTGATATATGCTGGATCTGTTAACAACCATAGAAGCAGGAGTGTGTAAAAAGTTCGGAAGCAGCTGCTGCACTTTTGTACCCCCAGAGGATTTTGAGAATGGGTCACTATCCCACATCATCGAGGTGGTGCAAAATCTAGGTGTTCAAATGAAGAAAGAAGGTGGAGTTCAGAACACGGATTGGCTATCGCTTGCCTATGATTGGATCCAGTCAGCTTGGGGGTAGCAGTAGAAACACTGGTGCCTGTAAGCATGTTCTTCTTGGTGATCTTCTACACGTGCCAATTGGGTCTCTGATTTTGTGTTAATATAGTACCTAATAGTGCAAATATGATGGAATCAATTGGGGATTCTAATGCACCTTGCCATACAATAAACAGTGAAACTCAAACTGATACTTTTGGGGTTGTAGATATGTCAGGTGGGGATGGGTTTGTTACTGTAGAAGTAAAGAAAAGGGGTAATGTTGGCAAGGAACCAGGGTCCTCCCAAACCCCAAAGTGCTTTAGAGTTAGGCAATACCTCTTTAAGGCGCTATAATGGACAGGGGGAGGTGAGTCACTGGGAAGGATCGCTTATGCAAATATAACCACATGCACCGACATAGGCAAGCACTGAATAAGGTAGTTATTGTTTAAATATAAGGCGCAATTAACTATTAGCTGGATTGATTTGTAATTTCAGATCCCAGGTATGTTTTAAAAAAAAGGTTAATTAGTGTTGTACATGAGTCAAACTGCCCCTCCTTCCCAGAAGGAATGCAGCTGTGGGATCTAAAATAGATTTCAGGTGCTTTAAGTGTGCAGTGTTCGTCACCATGGCCAGCACGAACTGACTCACCAGGTGCCCACTGTCCATCAATGGTCCATACGGGTTAGGACTAGCATGTTTTGTATGGCAAAGTATTTAGAAATACAAATAGTAGGGGGGGCGCTAGCGAGCCCGACCAAGAAGACTGCAGGCCCGTGAGGCTCTCCAGCACCGTTTATATCCGGCATGGTATCCGGCGTTCCTCGGGTTGATATTTGTGTGTGAGCGACAGAATATAACACAGGAATACCTCTGGCCTCAGCAGAAGCTTTCCTGGCCGCATTCGGTGCCGGCAAAGTGGCAAGGAGAAGTTGTGGCGGTCCTCTACGGAGATGAGTGGGGGAGGTGCGGGGTGTGCCGGGTCCCCTGCTGGCTGCCGACGGTGAGTGCTGTGTGCTTGGAAGGCACAGTGGGATAAACTGTGTGGCAATATTGCTGCCCGGCTGGTGTGATTGTGGAGCCTGTCGTGGCGCTCCCCTCGCAGGCAGCGGGGTGAAAGCGGGCTGCGGAGTGGTGCAGTGGCTCGATGTTGGCGAGGTGGGGGCCTCAGTGGCCGCGGCGTTGTGCGACCTGAGCGCTCGCTGCTGGTGGAGTGGCGGGGAGATTTCCTGCTCTAACGTGCCCTGAGCTGCGGATGGACGCTGCGGCGGTGCAACAGTGATTGGAGGTCGGGACTGTGAAGAGTGGCTGCCCGCTTACATCTTCTGAAGCAGTGTGAGGTGAGGTTGCGCACCTGGTGCAGTGGGGCACCTAGCTGGCCATAGAGGGGGCAGCCCTCCCCTGGGACTGGCGCAGACTGGGCTGGCCCCGACCCGCGGGATCAGGTAGTGCTGAGCGGTGGGAGGCCGACCCATAAACCATCTGGTGGAACCGTCATTGGCGCTATACTTGGGGGCGGTTGTCTGCCCATTCAGCCTGCCCTGGGGACCTGAGGCAGCCGGCGTGGCGCAGGACTATTCGGCGGGAGTGCCTTGAGTGGGCAGTGCCGACACAGAGCTGGGACTGTTCTGGGCAGCTGGTGCTCGCTGATCCTGGAGGCGGTTTTGGAGACTCACGGTGGCTGTTGCCCTGGGTAGCATTTGGCATACACTGTGTCTCACTCGCCTGGAGTGACTCAGTCCAGGGGTACAGTGAACTCCTTGTGGACGGGTGGTGCATTTCCCTGGTGCCTGGATTGGAGGCAGTGGACCTTGGTGTCGGCCATAGGGTCTGAGCCCAGCCCCCGGTGAGGAGAGGGGCAAGAGCGGCGAGGGGGCGACTGGTTGGGTCCGTGTGCCCAGCAGTTTATTCTGGTGACCCGCTTCCTTGCAGCCATGTCTAAATCTGGGAAAGGGGGTAAGCAACAGCTGAAGTTACACTTTGAGGTGCCTACGCAGATCAAGGCTTGCGGACAAGTGTCTGACTTGGCTGCGTCGACTTCCTTAGGGGTGGAATCGGACCCCGCAGCAGCTTTTCAGGACATTAAGGTAATGCTGATGCAGCTGCAGTCGGGCATAAAGTCTATGGATGGTAAACTGGACACTCTGACTTGCAAAGTGGACCACATGCAGGTCCGTCTAAACAAACATGGGGAAAGACTGGACGAGGCAGAAGGTCGTCTGTCTGGAGTGGAGGATGTGGCGACCTCTGTCTCGGGGGAAATGTCCGTGGTCAGGAGGGCCCTGAAAGAACTTAGGGAGAAGCAGGAGGATCTTGAATCGAGATCCCGTCGGAATAATATACGGATTGTTGGCCTGTCGGAATCGGAGGGCCAGCAGAATATGGAGTCTCTGGTGGAAGAAATTCTGTGCAAGGTGTTGGGCCCCGAAGGCTTCTCTACGCTGTGTGTTGTGGAGAGAGCGCATAGGATCCCAGGTGGTCGGAGACCAGTCCTGGGTGCCCCGCCTCACCCACTGATTGCCCGGTTACTGAACTATCGGGACAGGGACACCGCACTCCAGAAAGCCAGGGAGAAAGGTTTGGTATCCTACAAAGGGGATACACTCAAATTTTTCCCAGATTTTTCAGATAAGGTGTAGGCTGTTAGGAGAACCTTTCTGGATGTCAAGAAGAGACTGAGGGACAAGGGCCTGAAATATGCAATGCTCTTCCCAACCAAGCTACAGGTTGTCCACGAGGGGAAATCGCTGTTTTTTCAAACCCCGGAAGAGGCTTCCTCGTATCTCGACGGGTTGCCCGGCTCTCCCAGACCACGGTTGAATGATGGGTAGCGCCGCCTGAGAACAGTGGGGTTCCTTAGCGCTCCAGCTACTTTTGGTGGCTGATGTTCAGCCTGAGTGAGTGACTACTATCTCGGTCTGGTGCAATGGAGGGTTGGGCTCGTAGTTGCCCCTTAAGCGAAAGCTGTTCGTACATGCATTGATGAGTGTTGGGGAGCTAGACTGTTGGGGGTTCCAGCATGGGTGGGGGGTGCTGCTTCTGTTGGGGTTGTTAGGGGGGGTTATCACAGACAAGTTGGGGGGTTGTTGGTAGCAAGGGGGGGTAAGTGAGTGGGTGTGGGGCTTCAGGGGTACACACAAGTGTTGGGGATGTATGCGGGGCCAAAGCGGAAGTGGGGTGTTCTGTGTTTTGATGTCTTGAAATGGCGGTGGTAAATTTTATGACCTGGAATGTCAGGGGCCTTAATGGCCTGCCCAAGTGCCGGAAAGTTCTGCAGTACCTGGAGCAGCATAAGGTGGGGGTGGCATTTCTCCAGGAGACTCATCTGACGGCAGCAACTAAATTTACATTTGGTAAAACCTGGGGGTGCCACAGGTACTTTTCTTCTTACTCCAGGGGTGTGTGCATTTTGGTGCACAGGTCAGTGGGATTCCGACTGACCAAATTTCTGAAGGATCAAGAGGGCAGGGTTCTGGTGGTAGAGGTGGTCATTCAGGGGAGGCTATATACTATGATATGCTACTATAGTCCCAACCGGGATACAATAGAATCTCTTGATTGGGTGGAGAGGTTGGGACACTCCCCAAAGGGGAAATTATTTGGGCAAGAAATTTCAACTCGGTTCTGACGCCTCCCTGGACAGGGCGGGTAGCTCAATGCGTCTGGGCAGTAGACACTCCACTAGACTCCGAGGTATGCTCCCTGTGTGGGATATCGAAGATATCTGGAGGGTAAGAAACCTGGGGGTGAATCAATTTATGCATTATTCTGCACCACGCAGTTCGGCAGCCCACTTGGACTATTTTCTGGTATCTAAAGCAATCATGGGTCTGTCTGCGGGGGTAGGAATTTTGGCCCGCACTCTCAGATCATGCTCCTGTTTTGCCATCTATCCGACTAGAGGGTCGGGAAGGGGCGAGGCCTCCTTGGAGGTTTAAGAGTGGGGCACTCACAGACGGGGTCTTCCGCAAGGAATTGGCGAAGGCTATAGATGCTTATTTTGAGGTCAAGGACGGGTCGGTTTCGTCTGCTGGTGTCCTGTGGGAAGGATTTAAGTGTGTGATAAGGGGGGAGTCTATCGTCAAGGTATTAGGGATTTTGAAGAAGTTACGGTGAGACCTGGCAGGTGTAGAAGAGAACTGAGGGTCTTGCAGGAGGGGGCCCCCATCCCGACTAAAATCCAACATTGGAATATTAAACGGAAATTGCAGGAGTTTTATACTCTTGCTCAACGGGAGGTTAAATTTATGTGGGATAGGATTTCTCCTAGGAGATACGGAGAAGGGCAGACCCCGGGACGGTCGCTTGCGCAAATTACCCGATTTAGGGACCGGGAGAACAGGGTAACGGTAATAACTGACAAGAGGGGGGTGGATCACTTTGAGGACGTGGGGATAGTTTGTGAATTTCAGGAATTCTATAGCCAATTGTACTCTTCCCAAATGTCGGCATCGCAGGCCGATATGGAGGCTTTTCTTGACGATGTGGGGTTATATTGGTGTTCGGAGGAGCAGAGAGAGTGGCTGAATAGGCCAGTGATGCTGGAGGTGGTGGTTGAAACTATTAAACTACTGCTGGGTGGGAAATCTCCAGGCCCGGACGGCTTTACGGCCGAATTCTATACATGTTATGCCGAGAAATTGCCACCATATCTGCTATGTATGTATCAGGAGGCGGTATCGAAGGGTCGGCTACCAGATTCTCTTCGTGAAGCTGTGGTGGTTATATTGTTGAAACCTGGGAAACCGGAGGGAGACTGCTCATCGTATCGCTCGATTTCGCTCATTAATCTTGACAATAAGATTTTGGCGAAACATATTGCAATGAGGCTGGCACCGTTCATGTCAATTATGGTAAGGGCGGATCAGGCAGGGTTTATTCCTGGTTGATCGACCTCGTTTGGGTTGCAGAGGATGTTTGGTTTCATGGCGGCGCTGCCTGCAGATGACCCGGTGGTAGCAGTCCTACTTGACGCCACTAAGGCGTTTGATTCCATCGAATGGCCGTTCTTATTTACGGTTTTGCGTAGGATGGGCATGGGCACGTTCTTTATCTCCATGGTGTCACTACTGTATACCGATCCGGTAACTAGGCTACGGGTGAATGGGCTGACCACTGGGGTTGTACCACTTGAGAGGGGGACGCGCCAGGGTTGTCCGTTGTCCCCCCTATTATTTGCCTTGGCGATAGAGCCTTGGGCTGAATGGGTCAGGGAGTTTCATCTGCATCGAGGAGCTCAGCTGAATACCCATAAGGTAATCATATCGTTGCATACAGATGATATGGTCCTGTGTCAAAACGTACAACTTCCCCTTTCTCTATGCCCAACTCCTCCTCACCTGAATCTCCGGTAGAGCTAGTAGAAATCGACCAATCCTGTCTTCTTTGGTATTTCTTTGATTCCTTCTTCTTTTTGGTTCTTTTTTGATGTAAATAAGGATGTGGCTCCTCGGAGGCCACCTTGACCGAATGGGTACCAAATCCGGTGATCTCCCAGGAGCCAGTCCAAAAATTCCAGGGAAAAAACCGTTGGCAAAAAACCCTGTGTAGCGGATCTTCTCAAATGTGGGAAGGAGTATCCAATATGTTAACAGTGATTCCGCTGTGGTGACAAAGGGTCTTAGGGGTTGTAGATATGCTGAAGAATGTCAAGCAATCAAGGACAAGAACAGACTTGTAGTATGGAGAAACTACAAGATCCAGCATGCACCGCAGGAGGCAGACACTGTTCGAAGAGAACTGTAATCCAGAAGGCACTGCAGAAGGCAGACGTTGTCTGGGGATACTGCAAGACTTGGCAGGTACCGCAGAACGCAGGCAGTGCATAGGACCAGCGGCTTCGTAGGAAACTACGGTACCAGGAGCTGCGGCACCGTAGTATAATTGTAGCAGTGAGAGAGTTCACTGGTAGAGGAACTGGAAGCAGACAGAGCCTCGGAAAGGTGAAAAGGCAGAACAAAAAGGAATAATGAGAAAAAAGGTAGTTGATGAGGCAGAATTAGAAAGATAGTAAAATACAAGTAAAGGAACAGAAAACCGAAGAAATGAGAAAAGAAATTCCCGTGAACTAACCAGAATAAACCGCTGATGAGTAATACACCTGAAAGGGGTAACACCGCTAGTGATTGCAGAAAGGGAGAAAAGGCTTAGGCAAGAAGGAGGAGGTAAGGTCTTCTTTGTGATAGAAAAACACGAGCAAAGGGGCAACGAACAAAGTTAGAAATTAACGATGATACAACGCACTGTTGTTACTGTGCGTGATGCGTATATACGCTCCGGACGCCATCTTGGTGGAAGGCTAGACCATTAACTGGACATAGAAAGGCATCCATGTTAGGTGTATCTCCACCTGTACCATAACCTCCATGGCTGGTGCATAACAGTATGCCCCCTTCGATGACGGAACCCTCCCGGTTTACCGGGATACATTCTGTGAAACTTCTCGATTAGTTCTGGGGCATGTAAATGCGACCTAGGCTCCCAAGTTCTTTTGGAATTTGGGTAACCCTTCCAATGGACCAGGTATTGCAATGTCCCTTGTTTGTAACGTGAATCCATCAATCTGGCTACTTCATACTCTTCAGGAATCGGGGACGTCTTGATGTCCTTCTTCCTAGTTCTTCTGTGGAAAGGATCCTCGATATGTTCCTTCAACAAGGAAGTGTGGAACACAGGGTGTATTCTACTGAAACGAGCAGGTAGCTTTAGTTTGTATGCCACAGGATTGATCTTAGCCTCTATCCGAAAAGGACCGATATATCTTGGGTGAATTTGCCTAACCTCGCCCACCTGGGTAAGTACCTGGTGGATAGCCAGACTAGTGATCCTGGACCCCATTGAGGGACTGGTCTTCTCTTAGTGTCAGCATACTTCTTGGAGTTCTTTCTGCTCTCTTCCAAGGTATGTAGAGCAGAGGTATGTATTTGTTGGATCTCAGCCAATGTTTTGTCCACAGACGGCGCCTTTGTATAGCTAAAACCGATCCTGGGGAAGGAGTGAGGGTGATAGCCGTAGGTACACAAAAACAGACTCATACCGATAGATGTGTGATAAGTATTGTTGTAAACCAATTCTGCCATGGGGATCAAAGAATCCCAATCGTCCTGTTCCTTATTACAGAAACAACGGAGGTACTCTTCAAGAGTGGCATTGAGTCTCTCCGTCTGTCCATTTGACTGCGGGTGATAACCTGACGACATTGCTCTATAAATTCCTAGCTCCTTACAAAGTATGGAGCAGAACTTTGAAGTGAACTGAACGCCCCTATCAGAGATGATGACCCGAGGTAGTCCATGTAGCCTTACTATGTCTCTAAGAAACACCAAGGCAGTTTCTGCTGCTGAGGGTACTCCCTTCAGAGAAGAAAAATTGGCTTGTTTGGAAAACGAATCAATCGTTACCATTATTGCTGTCTTTCCCTGAGAAGAGGGAAGGTCCACAATAAAATCCATAGAGATGTTTTCCCAGGGGCGAGTGGGCAGCTCGGGTTGTTGTAACAGACCAATAGGTTTCTGCCTAGATACCTTAGCACTGGTACAAACAGAAGAAGACCGGACATATGAATTAACGTCAGAATTTACCGAAGGCCACCAAAAACTTTGAGTAAGTAGCTCATGTGTGGCTTTCTGGCCTCTATGTCCAGCCAGTGGAAGGTCATGACATAAACTGAGTGCTTGTTCTTGAAGTTCTGGAGTGGGTAAAAAAAGAGCTGACTTGTAAAACCATAACCCTTCTATCTCTTGTAGATCCTTGGAGGTAGGTGTCTGTTTAGTGCCTGATTTATAACCTTCCTGTACCTTTTGGAGATAAAGATTGATCACGGCTATGAATCTTTGTTTGGGTAACAACTTCTCTTCATTGACCAACACAGTCCTCTCCTGTCCGGGCTCAGGCCAGCTTCTGGAAAGAGCATCAGCTACTCCGTTCAATGTACCTGGTATGTAGGTAATCTGGAAATCAAAAGTCGAAAAATAATAGGCCCAGCGGGCATGACGAGAGTTATGGCAGTCCATCTGCTGAAGCACTCTTACATTTCTATGGTCGGTACGTATGAGGAATGGATTGGTTTCTCCTTGTAAGAGGTGTCTCCATTCTTCACAAGCCATTCTCATAGCCAACAACTCTCGCTCAAGTACAGAATAATTCCGCTCGCAGATGGTAAGAGTTCGTGAGTAATAAGCGATAGGGTGTTCCTGTCCTTCCTTGTCTTCCTGTAAGAGTACAGCGCCCAGAGCGCCGCCGGAGGCATCAGTCTCAACTATGAAAGGCTTCGACTGGTCAGGTTGTATAAGAACAGGGGCTGTAGTGAACAGGGGCTGTAGTAAACAGTTCCTTTAGTGTGGCAAATGCCTTCTGGGCCGCTGGATTCCAGGAAAAAAGAACTCCCTTCTTAAGGAGTGAGGTAAGAGGTAACACTATCTCAGAGAAATGTGGAATAAAGCGGCGGTAGAAATTCGCCAGTCCGAGAAAGCGTTGAACCTCCTTGACAGATGATAGATCAGGCCATCTGAGAATGGCCTTAACCTTATCTGGATCCATCCGTATACCTGTAGATGAGATTATGAATCCAAGATAAGGTATCTCTGTAACCTCAAATGAACACTTCTCGGGTTTGGCGAACAGATCGTTCTCTCTTAGTCTACGAAGAACCTCTTTAACCTGAGTGCGGTGTTCATGTAGTGAGCTGGAAAATACCAGGATATCATCCAGATACACTACAACAGATATGTTGAGCAAGTCAGAAAATATCCGGTCCATGAATCTCTGGAACACCGCTGGGGCATTAACTAGACCAAAAGGCATTACACAATACTCAAACAACCCCAACAGTGTTCGAAAGGCGGTCTTCCATTCATCGCCATGACGTATCCTTAGCAAATGATAGGCTCCTCGTAAGTCAATCTTAGTGAAGATTTGTGAGTCCTTAACAGCTTCTAGGATACCCCTGATGAGGGGCATAGGGTATCTGTCCCGAACAGTAATACTGTTCAATCCACGGTAATCGATACAGGGGCGGAGTTCTTTGGTACCCTTCTTTGCTACAAAAAACAAAGATGCACCGCCTGATGACTTCGAACTTCTTATCAGTCCGTTGCTGAGGTTGGAATCGAGATATTCCTTAAGCGCAGTCCATTCCAGTTGGGATAATGGATACATCCTTCCAAATGGCAAGGGTACGTCTTCTTTAAGCTCGATGCTGCAGTCCTCAGGGCGATGAGGTGGGAGAAGTTTAGGCAGAACATCGTTGAATACGTCCTCGTATTCCTTGTATTGCACTGGAATAGTTGATATCGTCAACTGAGGTTGGGCTACCAGGTTGGCGGATTGTACCTCAGGGTGTGGTACCTTGATACAGTTGTAACCGCAGAATTCAGAATCAAAACTCAATCGGTTGGTACTCCAGTTGATGCACGGGTTGTGAAGTCTCAACCAAGGTATTCCCAGTATGAGAGAGAAGTGTGCTGCTCTAATCACATCAAAAACAACCTCTTCGTGGTGGATACCCATTGCTACCTGCATGGGTAATGTTTCCATGGTGATAGGTCCAGAGGATAAAGGACAGCCATCTACTCCCTCTACTGGTATTGCCTTCTTCTTGGGTTGGAGGATGATCATATTGTTCTTAGCCCAGGAGATATCAATAAAGTTGCCTGCTGCTCCGCAGTCCAACATGGCTAGGACCGAAATACAACTTCCTGTTGTTGTGGTTAATGATACTTGAAAAATCATTAAACTGTTATCCTCTACTCCTTTCCAGATCCTGTGGGGTTGCAAGGACTTGTGCTACTCTCCCCGTTACCTCCCTTGCAGAGGGACGAGGTTGAGCGTTTCCCGTACATCGGATAGGAATCTCGGTACAATCCTTCAATTGATGTTTGGAGGAACCACAGTACATACACAAGTTTAGTTCTCGCCTGCTTCTTCTTTCGTCTGATGTCAAAGGTCCTCGAGTAGCACCGATCTGCATTGGTTCCTCAGTGGAGGATCTATCCTTTGGGGTTGAAGGAGGGTTATAGTTCAGCTGACCTCCTCGGACTCTCTTCCTCTCATGGCGTCTCTCATTTATTCTGTATTCGATCCGTAGAACCAGGGTTACTAGTTCCGCAAAAGTGTCTGGTCTGGCTACTCGAGCTAATTCGTCTTTTATCTCCTCTTGGAGACCTCTACGGAATATTGTATGCTGAGCCGTATCCAGCCATCCAGCCAAGGTAGCCAACCCTTGGAATTGAGATACGTAGGATTGCACATCTTGATTTCCCTGTCTAACATCCAACAGTGCCTCATATGTTGAGTACTGGACTTCTGGCCTTTCAAACCGTGTCTGTAAATTGTGAACAAATAAGGCATAGTCGTTCACTGACGGATCGTCAGCCGTCACCAAAGGTGTTGCCCATCTCAAGGCATTACCAGTCAGGATGGAAATCAAGAACCCTACCCGGGCTCTTCCGGACTCGAAAGCTCTCTTTCTGAAAGAAAAGTATACTGAGCAAGAATCAAGGAAATCCTTTATACCTTTTGGGTTTCCCTCGTACCTGGGCATAGAAAAGGGCATTGCCGGTAATTCACCTCTTCCTTCATCCCTGATTGCGGCTTGGTTACGCAATGCTTAGTTTTCAGCCTGGAGTGCTTGCATATCGACTCGTAGGCCTTGGATGGCATTACACATCTCCTGTATCTGTTCTGTAGTAGCCATTAGGGTTTTCTCTTGGCGTTGTATACTGTCAAAACGTACAACTTCCCCTTTCTCTATGCCCAACTCCTCCTCACCTGAATCTCCGGTAGAGCTAGTAGAAGTCGACCAATCCGGTCTTCTTCTGAATTTCTTTGATTCCTTCTTATTTTTGGTTCTTTTTTGACGTAAATAAGGACGTGGCTCCTCGGAGGCCACCTTGACCGGATGGGTACCAAATCCGGTGATCTCCCAGGAGCCAGTCCCAAAACTCCAGGGAAAAAACCGTTGGCAAAAAACCCTGTGTAGCGGATCTTCTCAAATGTGGGAAGGAGTATCCAATATGTTAACAGTGATTACGCTTTTGTGACAAAAGGTCTTAGGGGTTGTAGATATGCTGAAGAATGTCAAGCAATCAAGGACAAAAACAGACTTGTAGTATGGAGAAACTACAAGATCCAGCAAGCACCGCCAGAGGCACTCACTGTTCGAAGAGAACTGTAATCCAGAAGGCACCGCAGAAGGCTGACATTGTCTGGGGATACTGCAAGACTCGGCAGGTACCGCAGAAGGCAGGCGATGCGTAGGACCAGCGGCTTCGTAGGAAACTATGGTACCAGGAGCTGCGGCACCATAGTATAATTGCAGCAGTGAGAGAATTCACTGGAAGCAGACAGAGCCTCGGAAAGGCGAAAAGGAAGAACAAAAAGGAATAATGAGAAAAAAGTTGATAAGTTGATAAGGCAGAATTAGAAATATAGTAAAATACAAGTAAAGGAACAGAAAACCGAAAAATTAGAAAAGAAACTCCTGTGAATTTACCAGAATAAACCGCTGATGAGTAATACACCTGAAAGGGGTAACACCACGAGTGATTGCAGAAAGGGAGAAAAGGCTAAGGCAAGAAGGAGGTGGTAAGGTCTTCTGTGTGACAGAAAAACACGAGCAAAGGGGCAACAAACAAAGTTAGAAATTAACGATGATACAACGCACTGTTGTTACTGTGTGTGATGCGTATTTACGCTCCGGACGCCATCTTGGTGGAAGGCTAGACCGTTAACTGGACATAGAAAGGCATCCATGTTAGGTGTATCTCCACCTGTACCATAACTTCCATGGCTGGTGCATAACATCCTGTTTATTCGGCACCCTGAAATTAACCTAGACCCGATTATGCTGGATCTTCAGCGATTAGGTGAACTATCAGGGCTTTTGATAAACACGAGTAAGTCGGTCATCTTCCCGTTGACGGGGGGGCATCCCCATTTCGAGATTATTGGGGATTTAAGTGGGACTTGCTAAGCACTCGATTCCTGGGGATCACGGTGGCGAGGGAGGAGAGGGTGGTGTATACCGCGAACTATGTGGAGGCACTGGAGGCAGCTAAACGGGCAATGTCGGGATGGACCTCACTCCCGCTTAACCTATATGGTAGGGTCTCGGTGGTCAAGATGACTATTCTTCCTAGATTTGTGTATCTGTTCCTGAATGCGCCTATAAAAAGGTACCTCGAAAATATTTCCGTGACCTCCGTTCATCGATAGTGCACTTCATATGGGCTGGTAAAAAGGCTAGGGTATCCTGGGGGAAGCTTGTAGCGCCGGTTAGGGAGGGTGGTCTGGCGCTTCCTGATTTTGAGTTATACTATACAGTGGCACAGGCTAGCTTTTCCGGTACTGGGATGGCATGGCGGCAGAGCACAGACACATGGAGATTGAGAGGGCGATTGCATCACTGGCGCTGCTACGGTCGGTCATCTTGACGGCCCCTGGCCATTCGTGGGCCCCTCGGAACTTGGTGGAGCTTACATGTCAGGCCTGGTCCCTTTTGGAACATATGCCCGCTGGTGGTGTACTCTATTCACCGGAACTCCCCCTTATAGTCATCCCCGGTGTTCCCCTGACTAGTGAGGCCCGCTTTGTAGCTATGGTAAAACGATTAGGAGAGGTTAGGCTGGGGGACCTTTTTCCGGGTGGGAAGTTCATCTCCATTGATCAGCTGAAGGAGAAAGGGGCCCTTTCGGCGCTGGATGTGTTTCTATATCATAGACTGAAGGTGACATTCCAGCAGCTGTTCCCATCTTTTCCCGTCCCGCCTCCAGTGGCTGGGATGCTCGATATGGTGGTATGGGGAGGTATAGGGCGGCGGGTGCTCTCTGAATTGTATGGTTTGGCCCTGAAGGGTAGGCCAGGCAAGGGGAGGACATCAAAGGAGTTGTGGGAAAAATCACTGGGGAGGGACTTACCGGTGAAGGTATGGGAATACTGTTGTGCAATGACCAAGAATGGGGCGATTAACCCGAACTCCAGGTTGATCCACTTTAAATTCCAGCACCAATGTTATTACTCTCCGGCTCAACTGAAGGATTATTTCCCTCAGAGGTCAGGGGCCTGTATCAGATGTGGACAAGAGGCGGTAGGATTTCTTCATGTGGCTTGGGAACGTGGGGAGCTGCTGCAATTTTGGCAGCAGGTGTTCGTGGTAGTTGGAGATATTGTGGGGCAACGGTTTGTTCCATATCCCGTGCAGGCGCTACTGGGGTATACTGAGGGGATTCCTAAGGAGACTAGAAAGCTGATAGGTCTCCTCTTCATCCTGCCAAAACGTCAGATGGCTATATGATGGGTTAAGAGACGGAGTCCGACTGTCACCCAGTTGTCCAAGGACATATTGTATTGTAATGACATGGAGTCCAAATGGGATGTAATGAGGGAGACTGGCAGGGGTAACAGTCGAACGTGGGACGCTTACACGCTATACCTCCTTAACCAACCGGGGAGGGAGAGGTCTGTATCCCCTGCTGTGCAGGGCTCACCCCCCCGGTCTGATCTTGCAGAGGGATCTTCGCCTTCCCCCTGAGGCCCTCTCCATGGATCTGGCGACTTAGACTGTGTGGCCTCGCTGGCGTGGAGGCGCAGGACTATATGAATATCGAGTTTGGATTTGGTTGGACAATGAAAGTTACCTAAGGGTTGGTGTCGACGCCGCTTATGCGGCTCTTGGTTTTTTCCGCGTTTCCTTCTTGTGTGTAACGGGGGGATCATTTGGGGGGGGGAGTTACCTGGTTTGTTTTTTGTGCTGATTAACTGAAATGCCAATAAAGAAAGTTTTTTAAAAAAAGAAATACAAATTGTAAGTATAAAGTGTGGAGGGAGGAAACTACAGAACCCAGATATAGTGAAATATGGATAGAATGAATGAAAAGTGTTTGTACATAAAAAAAATGTTTGTTTTTCCTTCGTCTAGTCCTCAAGATTTGTAAAAGTCTGCAGAGCTGCAGTGTGTTTTTGAACAGCTAGCAAAATGGAGCAAATCATTAGCTACAATGTGTTTTTGCATAGCTAGCAAAATGTAGAACAGCATACTCTGATAAAACCGTTGACAACAAAGAAAGAATGCTTTGGAGCATCCCTATTATGGAAAAAGGACAGATTGGGATGAAAACATGATCCAGATCCAGTGACACCACCACAGCAAGCCATGCCTATATAAACCAGTGCCTGAACCCACTTTGGCAGGAAAGAACGGGGAGCGGGACAGGAGAAGACCGTTCAGGCAGCAGTCCTTTGCTACCATCCTCATTTTGTAAGATTAAACTTGTTATCCTTACAAGATTGCCTATTTGCCTTCACTCTGAGGGGTGTATTCACTCTGGTGTGAGCGTAATTAGGGACACCCTTACAGAATCTCAAACATGACCGGTGTGTGCCTATCTGTAGGGGATGATCTTCAGGGAACTTTAATTGTGAGGAAATGAAGAGGAGGCACTACTATGGGTTGCTTATGCGTTTATATCATTTAAAAATGGTAGTGAAAACAAATACGTTTGTTATTTATTCGAATGTAGTGAGACTTCAGGTGCACCAGGGCGAATGTCACGGGGCCACTCGGGACTGATAAAGAAACTGGAAAGGAAAGGCGTGTATTACTACCTGCCAACCCTTAGTGCACTCCAGAGGGAATAAAATCCCAAAACGTATTAGTGTTGCAGGCACGTGGGCTATAGGAAGGTTCCCACTGCTTGCAATTCAGATTTTGACTGAAGGTATGATTTCTTTTTTTAGGTTTTAAATTCCTAAGGTACGAGGTGGTTAGGCAAGGTGTACAGTCACCGCTTCACTGTTGTGTTATATCCAACAATAGTATTTTACTTTTTTGGATTCAATTCACAGGGTGTCACAATTTCGCAAATCCGTTGTTTGATACAAAATATTACAACCTTAGTGAAAGTAGAAAAACCCTTCATGGGTTATTTTAATCAAAATATATAGTTTTTTTCTCTCAAAGCCTTATTGTTAAATACATTCTAAATCATAAAACTTTGTGTTCATACATGAATTCACCAAATCCCTTTTTGGGTAATGACAAAATAAAGTAAGACAAATTTCTTGGTTAAAGTCACCAAACCAAACTAGTATCAAGATTTATCAGTGTGTTGCCAACGCGTTTCGGACTTTTCTGACAGTCCATCTTCAGGGCTAATGACACTATTTGTTCCAACAATACATGTGTTTCTTGAATTCAATTCCTACGATAAAAACATAGACAATATTTTCACTATTAGTGTTTCATCACTTATTCAAAAAAATGGGAAACTCAACAGTAAGAAATAACAACTTGAAAGGTTGCCTTTCAGATAATTCAAAACATTACTTTTAACGCACCTTTTTCTATTGCCTCTGGCACCTTGCTTCCTGATTCTTTGACACTATCTTGTTGATAGGTTAAATACACCTAATCTGCTCTGTGTGTGAACAATTGTACTTCAAGGAGAATTCTTCTCAAAGAGTTTCTAGAAAAAAACCAACAGGGGGAGATTATTTTTTGGATACTTGGTAGGCTCCACTGAGAATTATATTTGCAAGTTATAAAAGTGAACCGCTATGTGTTAGTAGAGTAGATCCAGGGGTATACTATTCCCCCATAATTTTAATCTGGCTGTATTCTTTTAACTAGATGCACATTGTGCATACTATTTATCTAGTCAAATGATGTAGGGACCAGGGCTGCGCCTGTTAAATCTGTTCTAAATCTCTTTCTCACCTCTAGGTGCAGCATGTAGGTGCCTTGTAAGTCCTTGGGTATCCGGAGCATCGAGCGGAGCTCTTCGGTTCGTAGCCTTGCCTGGTGGTAACTGTTCTAAATAGTGTGGGGAGCCCGTGCGCATGCCCGTGAGCGGACCGGGCCGCTTGCTATTCGCGCATGCGCACGGTGGAAGTTCGTGTCTAGTCTGGCTTCGTGTGCGCGTGGGCGGGCTGTGCCACTGACTCCACGCGCATGTGTGTCGACAGGAGCTCGGTCCGATTTCGTTTAGGCATGCGCGGGTGCATTGTGTGAACCTCTGTTGCGCAGATGATGTGCCCGTCTAATCGCAACTCGGTTCAGGACCACTATGCCTCCACGCATGCGTATGCATACCTGATGTATCTCGGGGAGGGGCGAACCCTATGCTGACTTGCAGTTTAGTGAGCCGGTACTTGCTAGGTAAGGCATCTTATCCCATCCATTTGGGAAGATAGGATAAATTAATATGGTCAATCTCGAAAAAATGACATATATTTTTTATAAAAGAAGGTTCTGCCAAAAATCTGTATCATAGAGCCACAGTGTGAATGAGTGGGGAGTGACGCAGACAGCTAGTCTGCTTGGGTCCCCTTTCATTCCACACTGTGGCTGAAACGTGACACGATAGTCTCTCTCCTGCCTCTCTGCTACCTGAAAGGCCTGTTGTTTATTTATAGTAATTTAGAGTATATTTATAGTTTCTGGTTGGTGTCGTCCAACACTTCTTTGAGTTGGTCCTCTGTGTAGCATTTACTTAGTGAATTTTTAAGGATTTCCACGTCTTCACTTAGTGTTTTCAGATTCTGTGCCAATTCTTCAATGGTGAGAAGTATGAGGTCCAATGAGCATTTGTTTAAAATCTGGCGCCACCTCTTCACAAAAGCGGGGTTTTCCTTGCATAAGGTTGGTTCCAAGTTGACTCTAAGGCCACGAGGTATTCTCTGTGCCTTATAATAACGTGCTAAGGTAGAGGCGTGTAGTTTCAAGTTAATTTCACGTCTTATTTTCCACTCTAATTGTCTAAAACTTGGCCCTAGAGGCGGAGACATTCTAAGAACTCTCCACCAGAGGGAGATAATATGGATTGACACCCTTGACTGCCTTAGCCCTAGAGGCATGAACATAGAGTTTGATCTAATGTGTTATGTTTGAATGTATGCATGTTTCGAGTCACAAGTATGTAAATGTACAGATGTCTCTTCTGTTAAATATACTCTACCCTACCTCCGGGCACCTAACTTTGTAATTCCAACTGACTAATGTACATGTCTAAAATGCCTTGATGTCAGCCACGTTTGATTATATGCAAAAGCAAAATTTGGCTCATAAACCACACAGAATGTGAGCCATCTAATTGGCAGAGACCAACTTGTTAAAATGTTGAAACAACAGGCCTTTCAGGTAGCAGAGAGGCAGGAGAGAGACTATCGTGTCACGTTTCAGCCACAGTGTGGAATGAAAGGGGACCCAAGCAGACTAGCTGTCTGCGTCACTCCCCACTCATTCACACTGTGGCTCTATGATACAGATTTTTGGCAGAACCTTCTTTTATAAAAAATATATGTCATTTTTTCGAGATTGACCATATTAATTTATCCTATCTTCCCAAATGGATGGGATAAGATGCCTTACCTAGCAAGTACCGGCTCACTAAACTGCAAGTCAGCATAGGGTTCGCCCCTCCCCGAGATACATCAGGTATGCATACGCATGCGTGGAGGCATAGTGGTCCTGAACCGAGTTGCGATTAGACGGGCACATCATCTGCGCAACAGAGGTTCACACAATGCACCCGCGCATGCCTAAACGAAATCGGACCGAGCTCCTGTCGACACACATGCGCGTGGAGTCAGTGGCACAGCGCGCACACGAAGCCAGACTAGACACGAACTTCCACCGTGCGCATGCGCGAATAGCAAGCGGCCCGGTCCGCTCACGGGCATGCGCACGGGCTCCCCACACTATTTAGAACAGTTACCACCAGGCAAGGCTACGAACCGAAGAGCTCCGCTCGATGCTCCGGATACCCAAGGACTTACAAGGCACCTACACGCTGCACCTAGAGGTGAGAAAGAGATTTAGAACAGATTTAACAGGCGCAGCCCTGGTCCCTACATCATTTGACTAGATAAATTGTATGCACAATGTGCATCTAGTTAAAAGAATACAGCCAGATTAACATTATGGGGGAATAGTATACCCCTGGATCTACTCTACTAACACATAGCGGTTCACTTTTATAACTTGCAAATATAATTCTCAGTGGAGCCTACCAAGTATCCAAAAAATAATCTCCCCCTGTTGGTTTTTTTCTAGAAACTCTTTGAGAAGAATTCTCCTTGAAGTACAATTGTTCACACACAGAGCAGATTAGGTGTATTTAACCTATCAACAAGATAGTGTCAAAGAATCAGGAAGCAAGGTGCCAGAGGCAATAGAAAAAGGTGCGTTAAAAGTAATGTTTTGAATTATCTGAAAGGCAACCTTTCAAGTTGTTATTTCTTACTGTTGAGTTTCCCATTTTTTTGAATAAGTGATGAAACACTAATAGTGAAAATATTGTCTATGTTTTTATCGTAGGAATTGAATTCAAGAAACACATGTATTGTTGGAACAAATAGTGTCATTAGCCCTGAAGATGGACTGTCAGAAAAGTCCGAAACGCGTTGGCAACACACTGATAAATCTTGATACTAGTTTGGTTTGGTGACTTTAACCAAGAAATTTGTCTTACTTTATTTTGTCATTACCCAAAAAGGGATTTGGTGAATTCATGTATGAACACAAAGTTTTATGATTTAGAATGTATTTAACAATAAGGCTTTGAGAGAAAAAAACTATATATTTTGATTAAAATAACCCATGAAGGGTTTTTCTACTTTCACTAAGGTTGTAATATTTTGTATCAAACAACGGATTTGCGAAATTGTGACACCCTGTGAATTGAATCCAAAAAAGTAAAATACTATTGTTGGATATAACACAACAGTGAAGCGGTGACTGTACACCTTGCCTAACCACCTCGTACCTTAGGAATTTAAAACCTAAAAAAAGAAATCATACCTTCAGTCAAAATCTGAATTGCAAGCAGTGGGAACCTTCCTATAGCCCACGTGCCTGCAACACTAATACGTTTTGGGATTTTATTCCCTCTGGAGTGCACTAAGGGTTGGCAGGTAGTAATACACGCCTTTCCTTTCCAACTTCAGGGAACTTTAACCACAGCAGTGTAATGGAGAATATTTTATTTCGATAACTCATTGAGGTGCAACTACTAACTCCCATACACACTAGGGTCTTATGAATCGGTCATGCTGTAGCTGCTTTACATAGTCCTTTCCAGTCTACTGTTACAGACAACCTTTTTGCAGAAGATTTCCTTGAGATTCTACTTTTGCTATTGAATTTTGGCTGCTGTGAGAACAGCACGTGTGCAGTTTGCTGTTAAAGCCAACCAGTTCAATCACTGCATTAGTGTTGCCATTCACTCCTTCAAGAACACTGTTTTACTGTGAGATGTCCCTCTCTCTCGTTTCTCCCAATGCGGATCCCTCTCCTCCTCCCCCCTGCATGCCAAATTTCTTGCTTTGTCGTTTTCTACCGTTCTCCAATTCCATGCATTTGCTGAGTTTGCAGAAACATGGCGTCAAGTGTTCCTGTTTCTTTCTTTCTTGCTTTATTACCATACTTCTACCCATAGTTCAACGGCCTGCTCTTTTTTTCACAGAGTTTCTTGATTCCACGTATTTGTTGATTTGGCAACCTGTTTTACCTGCGAGTAGTACAACGTTTTCTGAACCAAATATTTGGTAAGTTGGCAGGGACCTACTGTCATGTCCAACTGGTGCTTTGGGTTTCATGATATTCTTAGAGTGCTAGGTTTCAGAGTTTGTGCGGCAGCTTTCATTTCCGACTTTCCCGTTAGTCCCAGATACCGCCTCCAATTCTTGGTCCATTATTTCCTCTCTTGCAGCATCCCTTTGTGCCTTTTTAAGTTAATGCTTGTTTATGGAAACCCGTATTTAATTTGGGGGCGGATATAGACCAGTCAGAATAACTGGAATGATTATGTATGTTGTAAAGAAAAAAAAAAGAACGAAACAACTACATGGTTGTATGTTAACTGTGAGGTATTTGGGTGACTGGGGGAGGTGTTTTTATGTGATTACATGCCCGGGTGTAATTCATGCACTTTTTAGGTTTGGTGTCGTTTGTGCACACTAAATAGGCTTTTCACCCCATGATCCTCTTCAGTTTTGTCACCGGTAGTCATCCACTGCATTATGGCCATCGAGACCAACATTAGGTATTCGTTTCTCCAAACCCGCAGGGCGGGGCAAGGACATCTTTGAAGAGATTCAGGTTATTTCCCGGTCAGCACGCCCCATGGGGTCCGATGTGGGAACGTCCGGGGCGTTTGTATAAAAAGAAACTCGGTGCGCATGTGAGGGGAGAAGCATGAGGGACAGGGAACATGGCAGACGGTCTCGCCTGTCCCTTAGGCCCCTTGTAGCTCATCCACAGCCCTCTCGGGCTGTGTTCTACGAGGCCTAACCAAGTCTTGGACACTGAGGTGGGAGGCGTGAGACGATGTGCGGCAGGCCGTGTGTGGGTCCCCGACCGGTTCCCGTCACGTCCGCTCCAACAAGCGTAGCATCACCGATCACACGTGTTCGGTTTGGGGTGAACTTTCCGTGGTCGATGGAAAGGGGAGATAGGAAGGTGACACTTCCCTTGTTTTTAACGGGAGTGTTATCCCAACCCTTTATAGAGAAGAAAAAAAGAGGAATTACATTTAACGCGCTCTCTTGGCAATACAGTCGGCGAGTTTGCCATCTGGGTTTTGGTTGGTGTTTGTGTTAAATAACGGGCGTAGTATCTGAGGGGCATGGTCAGGACTCTGCACCACTCCATTGGGCAATCAGCTGGCCTGAGAGCTCCATGTGTGAAGTTGGTACATGTGTACCCCACTACAGTTTAGGGGAGACCATCCTCAGAGCAAGTTGACAGATAGTGGGAAGGTTCGGGAGGTGTCATTTATGTGGCTGTTCCTCAACCAGCAGTGCTAACTCAGCCATGTTACTTAACTGAGCCCGAAAGATTGAGGCTGTAGTTAACGCCTCCCACTGAGCTTAACCATTTTACCGCCACTTCTGGCCGATTCTCGGTTATTGGGGGCCTAGTTGTGGGTTTAAACTATATGTCCTGTGTTAAGTGAGTGGTGTTAGTGGTAGGCTGCAGCTACCAATAGAGTAGGGTTGTGCTAGTGGGCATTAAATAATTATCCACCAAAGGTGAACTAATTGAAGTTATGTAAGCACGCAAGGGTTGCAGGTATGAAAGCCCTGCGCTATGACATCTATCATCAAATGTAAAGGAGTTGCAACATTGTAATTAGTTATTATCAGATGTCAATTAACTCATACTACCTAGCTACTTATTTTATGTATGAAATATACCCATTCAAATACCCCTATGCCCAGGTGACTGAATTGATGCTAGTTAATTATTTATTATCAGATGTCAATAAACTCATGCTACCTAGCTGCTCTTTTTGTGTATGAAATATACCCATCCAACTACCCCTCTGTCCAGGTTACTGAACTGATGCTATGTAATAAATGATTATCCAAGGTAATGAAACAATGGTATCCAAGTATTTATTTATTTCATGTATTAGCTGAGAGCACCCCACTCTAGGGGTACAGAGATGGAACGTTACTAATGTTGAAAAGGGAACCTGTTATACACCTGCATTCTTACATTAACAAGATCTATGCCATTATTCAAAACTGGATGGCATCAAACAGCTTCTGTCTCAACGATGAAAAAATGGAGATCCTCATTGTAGGTCCCCCCTCCCGACTAAAATCACTTCATGCCCACTACGCAGCCATTTACATTGATGGTACACCCATCCCAGTACTCAATCAGTTTAAAACAATGGGTGTCTACATATATTCCAGCCTTACTATGACCAAACACATTAGCGCCCTCTCATCCACCACAGTGTGCACTGCTAAACTCATCACACTCAGTCGTCAATTCCTTACCCCACAAAACTGCCTCACCCTTGCTCATGTCCTCATACTATAAAAATTGGACTACTGCAACATCCTCCTTTTAGGAACTTCTAAGATGTATTTGGCCAAACTACAAATGTTACAAAACAAAGCATTAAGAGCAGCTTTTGGTTTAAAAAGAAATGACCATGGGCCTCATTACACGGAAGGCGGTAAGCCATGGCGCTATTAGCGCCATGGCTGCCGCCGGTACCTTACCGGGTCCGCCTTGGTGGATGGCGGAATTAGCGCCATATTCCAAGGTGTGTGGGGGCACTAATTCCGCCATCCACCATTGCCCCTTCACCATTGCCAGTCAGCCCCATAGGGCTCCATGTTAATGGTGAAGGTGCTAATTACGGTCCCTTTGCGGGTCCCGTACTTAACGCCTGTGAAAACCAGGCGTTAAGGGAGGACCCGCAAAGGGACCTCGTAGTAAGGCGGTAAGGGTTTACCGGTACCGGAGTTCTGCCAAAGGCCCGTACGAGATGGGTTATAAGTTATCCCACCCCCCCACCCTTCCGGGTTTCATTTGCACATGTGTGCAGTAAGGTGCAAGTATCCTGACTCGGGTCCCATAGAGGTTGCTGATCATTCCAGTCCTACAGAATTAAGGGGAGAAACACCTTACAGTTCTTGGAGGCACTGCTGAGATTCCAGGGGGCATTCACACGACTTAGAGAGATCTCATGCTGACTGGACAGGGGAACTGTACAATATATTGGGGAGCTCCACTGCAAATAACACCAGCAACCCAAAAAGGACATTGAATTCAGGACTCCACAAACTACCAAGTATCAAATTAAGGCTCAGGCGGGTCCCACGGCTGATCACCTCCATCTAGTTCATGGGCTCTGTAACACAAGGAGTGAGCTGCTAGCAAACTTAACAGGCTAAGGACTCAGGTGCATACTCATCGAGGCATTCCAGCTGGCCCCATTGGGCCCACCATGACTATACCTGTGGATCTTGAGGAGCAAAGGAATACAGCATTATTGGACAGTGGCTCCCAGATCACCATCGTATATAAGCCCTACTATCGCCAACATGTCGCACCTGCCATTAGAACCTTTGGAGGGGCTAAATCTGATGGGAGTAGGAGATGCTGCCTGCCGATACCTGGGATATACCTGTGTGAAGATCCATTTAACTCAAGAAGTGTCTGGAGTGAACACCACATTGGCGTTAATGTGCACCATGAAAAACCAGAATTCGGAGGTACTCCTCGTCATGGGCACCAACTCCGCCCGGTTATATACACTAGCCAAGATGTATATGGAGATGGCAGGTCCATAGTTTGCAGTCTTTGAAGATGCACCCGGCTTGCCAACAGGCCTACCTCAAGAAAAGCAAAGAGAAGGTGGAGCAACTTGATAGGCCAGTGGGAGATGTGACCACCACCAACTATGGGCAAGCAGACATGCCCCCTGGCCAGACCATGATCGTGCCTGGTCACGTACCCCTCCAAGGACATAACAGTTCTAGGATATTAGTGATGGATGATCCCGAGTGTGAGGGAATGCTTGGAGGTCTGCTGGTGCATTGCACACCAGTCAGTGACAACGGAAAGGGGCTTCTACCATCCCAAAGAGAATTTTGGTCTACGCTGGAGTGAGGAGTGTAAGCAAGCCTTTTCCCGGCCAACAAAAGAAAACACTCTCAGAAGCGCCGGTTCTGGGGTATGCTGATCCACAACTGCCGTATATCCTACATGTAGATGCCAGCTACAATGGACTGGGCGCAGTACTTTATGAAGAACAGCAGGGTGCAGTCAGACCTGTGGCTTTCGACATCCGTCGATTGAGCCACTTCGAGATGCACTATCCATCACACAAGTTGGAATTCTTGGCCCTAAAGAGGGCGGTGGTTGAAAAACGCTTTACGGAGCCACTTTCATAGTGAGAACGGACAGCAATCCACAGACCTACATCCTTAAGTCTGCCAAGCTGGATGCCACTGGGCATTGTTGGTTAGCAGCCTTGTCGGTTTACAACTTTCAGTTGGAGTATCGCCCTGGAATCAATCCTATCGACGCTGAAGCCCTGTCCAGAGTTTGCCCACATCGAGATGGTGTCTGTAGCCACAATGAAAGCTATTTGTAAGAATGAAACCTTCCAGGCAGTTGAGCCAGTGCATCTTATCGACTGTATTGGGGAACCACTAAAGGGGTTCTGGTGAGCTATTGTGACGTGACCAGCCTCATGGCTGCAGAATTGCCCCACATGACCCAAGCTGAACTGAGACAAGTCTAGTTGAAAGACTTAGAACTACACATTAAAGAAAATAACGCTGAGGGACCACCATACAGTGGAAATCTGGCCAATCACCAAATCTAGCGCAAAGAACAGAAATCTCTAGTGACAAAGGGTGGAGTGCTGTACAAGGATAGTCAAATCCAAGGGCGATTGATACACCTGCTTGTGCTCCCACGCTCATTATGCCCCCTGGCACTGCGTGCCCTTCATGATCAACATGGGCACCTGGGAAGTGAAAGCACACTGGAGTTTGTCCAAAGCCAATTCTTCTGGACTCGATTGCGAGGGGAAATAGAAGAATATTTCCAAACCTGTGCCAGGTGCATCGCCAGGAAACCGCTCAGCCATCCAGCCGCAGCACTTCATCACCTACAGAGCTCTGGACCCATTGATCTAGTCTGTGTCAACTTCCTGAGCCTTGAACTAAACAACAGCGGAACTCAGAACATCTGAGTGGTGACCGATCATTTGACCCGGTATGCCCAAGCATATCCCACTAAAGATCTAAAGGTTACCACAATAGCCAAAGTACTTTGGGACAAATTCTTTGTACATTGTGGCTGCCCTGCTCGCCTTCATTCTGATCAAGGGCAAGACTTCGAATCCAAGCTCATAAATGACCAGATGCACTTGATTGAGGTAAAGAAAACCAAGACAACCCCCTATCACCGGCCCATGGAGATGTGCAAGCTGAACGTTTCAGTCACACATTGTTGGGTATGCTGGGCACACGGAGTGCCATAGAAAAACTCAAATGGTGTCAGCATGTGTCGCCATTAGTTCACGCATGCAATTGCACACAGAACAGCAGCACTGGGTTCACCCAGTATCAGCTGATGTTTGGAAGAGATGCCAGGCTGCCCGTAGACTTGAGTTTTGGGGTCTCTCCTGACGGGACTGGTGTGGAGAACTACCGTAAAATATGAAAGATCGTCAAGAAAAATTGTCTCAAGCTCTCCAACTGGCGCAAGCAGCGGCTGAATAGAATGCTCTGCAAAACGAAAAGAGATATGATGATAAAGTCAGATTCCATAATCTACAACCAGGTGATTGAGTGGTCATAAGGAGTTTAGAGAAAAGAGGACCAACAAGTTGGGAGACCGCTGGGTGTCTCAGCCCTACATTATTGAATGACTATTAACAGGGTTGCCTCTGTTCAGAGTAAGAAAGGAAGGCACCCCTAGGGATGTGAAGACTCTCGATCGGAATCACCTCCTGCCCATAGGGCAGTGGTCTTCAAACTTTTTTGGCTGAGGACCCCTTGAAGCTAAATCTGGGCAGGCCAGGACCCCCCAAAAATGCCAAATGGACGGTATGTATGATATGATAGGTTATTTATAACGCGCTTAATACCCAGAGGTTTATAAGCGTGGACCCGGGGATCGAAACTGTGTTGCTTTGTGTTGTCTTGCTTCCAAGGCAAGCACGTTGCCACTAAGCTATCATCCTGGGCTGTCACCACTATTGCGTGCTGTCACCACACCCTACTCCCAGTTTAGTCCCTGGACTCCCCCACCTGCTCCCATCACAGTTGCTGGTCTCCCTCATCCCACTCCTACCCAGTCCCTGGGCTCTCCCCACCCCATCACACAACATGGGCTTTCCCTACACTGCTCCCATCACTATTGCATAGTTGCCGCCCATCCTGCTCCCACCACAGTCCCTGGGCTCCCCCCCATCCTGTTCCAAACACAGCCCAAGGGCCAGTGGCGGCTGGTGAATTTTTGAAGTGGAGGGGCATAACTATATCCCCCAAAAATGCCTAAGGGACCTAGTGTAGTGAGGGAGCCTGGTCCAATCAAGAGGGGATCGGGGGGTTTTCCCCCGTGATTTCTTTTTAAAATAATGGGTTAAAATGTTGCATTGTAGAGCATACTATAAAAAAAGAAATGGGTAGATAGCCAAACAGTTTGCAATTGGTGCTGGGGGACCCAGGGGGCAGGCATGACATTTTTTACTGGACATCTATGATAGATGTACAGTAAAGAAATACCATCCCTATCCCCTCAGCCCCACTAGGCCTAACACAATCAACATGATTACGTGTGTATGCAAGGCATTGGGGAACCAAGGGGGAAAGCATGGTATTTTTGACTGGACATCTATGATGGAAATACAGTATAAAAATACAATCCCTGTTCCCTGGACTCCACAGTGCCTCAGAAGGAGAGCTGATTTTGGCAGGTGGGTAGGGGGATTGTGCAACAAAGGCATTTAGGCATTTTTAAAATGCCTTTGTTGTACAACCCTCTTTCCCTCTCTATCCACCACTTGCCAAAATCAGCTCAACGGATCAAAACAAACTAACACACACATATACATTCATACAGCAATCACTATCATTCACACAGGCATCCATCACCCTACACTCACTCATAACACAAGTATACACGCATCCATACACATGTTAAATAAATAAAAAAATGAACATAAATGTACCTTCTGCAGAGGCCTGCGCGTGGGTGCTGAAACGCCCCGCTCCAGGTTGCTCTGTCCGTGTGCGATGAGGCGCAGGAGCTCTACCTCGCTCATTACGACATGCAGTGCCCCAGCCAGCATTTCCAATGAGCTATGCAATTCTGGTGAAGCAAAACACCCCAGCCTTGCATGGCTCAGTGAGCATGTGCGGCTGGGGCACTGAACAGAACTGTCAAAGGGAAATAATATTTCCCTTTGACAGTCCAGCCAGCCCAGGAGCACTCCCTCAGCTGAAAATAAATCAGCTGAGGGAGTGCTCATTGTTTCACTGGGCTGGCTCTTTAGCTCTTGCATAATGGGTGAGGGGGCCACTGGGTGGGCGCCCCTCGCCATTATGGATGAGCCGCCAGGCTCGGACTGACCTATAGGACAATAGGGCCATGCATGTATCAAAAATGCAAAATGCAAGTGTGGACCATTTAAAATGGGCCACCTTTTTGGCCAATGTGGGCCAGTTTGGTGAGTTACTTTACTATGCAGTTAGATTTTGACCATTGAGCAGTTAGTAATTTTAACCATTGTTGCTGAATAAATATTCTTTAAATATCACAATTTACTTTTTTAACACAAAGCCCCCCCCATGGGTACTATTCAAACAGTCTGTGACTAAAGGAATTACTATCCATTTACAACTGCAGGCCACTTTTTCATTGCTGTCTGAGACAGTTTCATGCTTCTGCCCGACCATGTGAGCCGCCCCTGCCATTTCTTCCATTCTATAAAAAAAAAATCTTTTAGATTTCATGCTGGCCTCTCACGCCCCCTCCCCCCCCCCCCCCAAGGGATGCAGCCCCAGCCTCCTTCGGGGCTGCAACCCACAGTTTGAATACCGCTGCCATAGGGGATGATGTGGAAATGAACCAGGCTGTCGCCAAATCTCTCTTTCACCCAGTAAGAGGATCCCAGAACTCAACAACAGAAGTCACTCCACAGGCAAGTCTTACCACCTGCAGAGCCAAGTACTGTACTGTCTGTAGTCTCCAGCTCAAAGAGAAGGATAATGATGAGGATGGAGACCCTACTAACCAAGAAGTAGCCCAGCGGCCCTCAGGAAATCAGGACAGTGAAAGAGAGATGGAAGGAGATGAACATTCTGAGAGCTTAAACATAGCCTACTGGTCCCTCAGGACATAAAAAACAATCTGAGAACAGGAGGGGGGCATCGACATTTGGGAACACTGACATTTTCTTCCCACTACAAGAGGCTCACAAACTGAGTTCGGACTCGGAAACTATGGCCAGGCCTGCTGCAACAGTAGAAAACCAAGACTCCGCGTCTGAAGACCATTCAGAGGAAGATGGTGAGACTGATCTCGACAGGAAGTCGAACCAGTCAAGATACTGAGCTATGATGCTTTTGGGAAGCAATAGGAGACTAACAGGAGGAGAATACCGGAACAGACTTTCCTATGCGCGACGGCAAATTTCACCAACGCAAACTCCCAATACTTAGGCCATGGTGGAGCGCACCATTGGCATGGAATTAGATGGTTCAGTTTGTGGACTGTGCTGGTATGAATAAAGTAAACCCTTAGGGACAAGGGTTTTGAAGGACAGGGGGGCGAGTGTAAACCCGTATTTAATTTGGGGGCAGATATAGACCAGTCAGAATAACTGGAATGATTATGTATGTGGTAAAGAAAAAAAGAACAAAACATCTACATGGCGGTATGTTAACTAGGAGGTATTGTTCTGCCTGGGGAGGTGTCTTTAGGTGATTACATGCCTGGGATGTAATTCATGCACTTTTTATGTTTGGTGTTTGTGCAAACTAAATAGGCATTTCGCCCCATGTTTCTCTTCAATTTTTTCACAGGTAGGCATCCAGAGTTTGCGTTATGGAGATCAAGACCAACATTGGATATTGGTTTCTCCCAACCCGCAAGGGGAGAGCCAGGACATCTCGGAGGAGATTCGGCCTGTCAGCACACCCCTGTAGTGTCCGCTGTGGGAACGTCTAGGGAGTTTGTATAAAAAAGACCTCTGTGTGCATGTGAGGGGAGAGCGGGAGGGACAGGGATAAGGGCAGGTGGTCTTGTCTGTCCGTTAGGCCGCTTGTAGCTCATCCCACAGCCCTCTCTGGGCTGTGTTCTACGAGGCCACACCCATGGTCTTGGAGCCTGCATTGGGAGGCATGAGGCGATGTGCAGCAGGCCGTGTTCGGGCCAAGACCGGTTCCTGTCACGTCCGCTCTGACGAACATAGCATCGCCAATCACCTGCGTTCGGTTTGGGGTGAACTTTTCGTGGTTTTCAGAAAGTAAGGTAGGAGGGTGACACTTCACTTGTTTTTCAACAGGAGTGTTAGCCCAACCCTTTACAGAGAGGAAAAAAGAGAGGAATTATAATATCGCCCTCTGGGCGATCTAGTTGGCGAGTTTGCCAGCTGGATTTTGGTTTGGTGTTTGTTTTAAAGTATGGGCGTAGTATGATATATAATATGGCCTTTATAACGCGCCTATAAACAAATGTTTCAAGGCGCGATGAGGCAAGGGAGGGGGAACAGGGGGAATACAGACATCGATCCTACTAGGCCAGGTGCCATACAGATCGCGCAAGTGCATGGGAAGGGCAAGGGGGAAAGTGCAAGGGAGAGGGGGAGGGGAAAGTGCAGTACATGGGATAATAGACTAATAACAAAAGTAAGTACTGCCAGCTGGTGGCAAGTGCAAGGGTAAGTGCAGACATCCGGTGTCAAGTGACTGTAGGGATACAGAGACAGTCCAGAGTGTGGGGGTTGCCAGGAAGGCAGTGCAGGTGTTCCACTGGTGGTGGAGGGGACCTAGGCCTGAGATCAGAGGGTGACCAGGTAACCAGTGCAGTTTCAGCCAGGGGTTCAGCAGGGGAGAGGAATAGAAAAAGCAGAAGCAAAGAGAAAGGTTTTGAGGTGCTTCCGGAACCGGAGATGGTTCTCCCCAAGTTTCAGTGAGGCAAGGAGGCTGTTCCAGAGGGAGGCCCCAGCCAAAGAGGGAGATCTACCACCAACTCGTTGCTTGGAGAAGCGACTGACCCAGAGGGAGTTGGAGGAGGATGAGCAAAGAGCTCGAGAAGGAAGATATTTAGGAAGAGAGAGTTGAAGGTATTGAGGCCCCAGGCCCCAGCAGGCCTTGTGGACAATGCAGAGGGTTTTGAACTTAATCCTTGCAGCCACTGGAGCCAGTGCAGGCCTTTCAGTCCTGGAGACATACGATCCCTGGACTTGAGGCCAAGGACAAGTCTTGCAGTCCTGTTCTCAATAAGTTGCGGAGAGTAGAGGCAGGCAGATTTAGAAAGAAGCTGTTGCAGTAGTCCAGCCTAGAGAGAACCAGAGCTCTGGAGACAGTGAGCCTCTGGAGGAAGGAGAGGAAAGGAAGTGAATAGGAGGTCCCTTTATCTGAATGCAGTGGAGACAGACCCCCCTCACTTAAACCAAGCATAGAAAAACTTGATGAGGCGATTACTGCCTTCAAATATGCAGAACACTAGAAATCATAGTGCTTCAAAGCACAAGCACTGTTTACTGAGTTATGATTATAAGGTCAGAATGTTTAAATAATGAAAGTCTTAGTAAGTAGTACATGATAAGTGTATTGTAATAGAAAACCAGAATTAAAACTGACCAGGTGTCAAGATATGACCAGAAATCGGGTAGTCCACCATTTCACCATTTTGTGACAGGCCATTACCTTTAAGAGGGCAAGCACCTTTAAGAGAGATTCTGTGTATTTAATGAAGTGAATTTCTGTAGAACGGTGTTAAAATGAGTCGGTAAGTAGAGCACAGGACTTTTCGCAGACCTCGTATCTCTAATCTTGACAGTGTACTCTGTGGAGTGAGATAAGTACTCTGGGGCAGACATTGAATGACGCAGTTGGCTGGTTTAGTTAGCAGAGAGAACACAGCTGAGTCCCATATAAGGGCCTCTGAGACAGGAAATCCAGTGGCTAGTGCCAAAATGCATCTCCAGTTGAAGGTTAGGTACAGAATAATGAACTGATAGATGTGGGATTGACGTCAATGGAGAGTTTGGTTTGTTAAGAGTTCATGTAGAAGGCAAGGGTGGGGCTAGTCCCAGCTTCCTAGAAAATGCATAAAGAGGACTGCATTCAATGTTAGGCGGCTGAGTTCCAGAGATGTGTCCGATGGTGTATCCTGTGTGATGGTCTGCTGCAGAATAAAACTGGATGTCTTTTGAAAACCTGCTTCAGTCTCCTGCTTGTTCCAGTGTCCCATCCTGACTTAAGGATGCCATCCCAAGGCCTAGACCAGGGGGGGTCTTGGGGCCTCAAAAACACTGGCGAGCCAGACACTTGTCCTGAGCCATTGTCTCCAGAACTGACGGACAAAGGAGGAATGAGGTGAGCTATATTGTCCTGCCTAGATGGGGGAGAGAAGGAAATAAGATGGGGGGAGGGCAGACTGCAGTTGCCATAGCCAGTAGAAGAGAAAGGACATGTAGGCAGAACAATATGACAAAAGGCCTTGGCAGTAGGCCAGTGAAGCGGACTATATACGTTTGGCAAATTTCCAAGAAATTTAAAAATGAGTAAAACTCTGAGGGTCTTGCAGTCTTGATAGCATGACAGAGGGCTTTATCATCCGTGTATTTGGGAGGCTATTATTGGGGTACGCCCCTAGAAATTATTGGAGTACCCTCATGGAAAATGTTGGGGTACCCCCCCCAAGAAATTATTGGGGGGCCATTTATAGAAATCATTGGGAGACCACTCTTAGAAAATTATTTTTCAGTTAAAGTTTTAATAGCTTTTTAGAAACAACTGTAAAGCACTCATGGGGAACCCCTCTAAGAAAAATGTTTTGAGATGATTTGTTGATGGTCTTTTCAGACACAAGATGTACCAAGTGTAGGCAATCTCCCTAAAGAAATTTGTATAAAAAAAAGTAGTTTAGAAAGAGTAACAGAGATCAGAAATTAACTCGAGACGTTGAGTGTTAAGGAGTTATTGAGATACTTGACTTGAGCAAGAGTTATCGTGAGTGTGGCCACGATAAGAGTATACGTCCAGTGCCTAGAGTTTAAAGAAAGCTAGAAGAAGCCCTTATTTAAAGTCCTGTTAGTAGGATGACATAGGATTGATTAAGGCAATCCGAAAGAGATAGGCTTCAATTCCATGTTGGAATAAACCTTAGGGGTAAGATGCATCTGAGAGAGCAGACGGGATAAGATTTGTGTGGCCGGCCAAGTGTGTTTGTTTTTGTGTTATGTTTTATGTCCCAATGTGTGCACTGTACATTATTATTTATGACTATGAGTAGGGAAAAATGCATTTTCAAATTGATTTAGCTAAGATTTAAAAATGATCAAACAAATTTGAGTTGAATAGATACTACAGATCAAAGTAAACAGAACCGTGTTGTTCCCATGTTAAAAAAAGACAAGCCCTTATAAGATAAATGGAAAATTATGTGGAAGGAACTGCTTCCATTTAAGTCTTTATAAAATATGAAAGCCCAGCAACTCTGGAGTAAAATTTTGATTTTCTAACACTAGACAAAGTAATTTACGACATGCACCGCAAACGATAGAAATCTGCGTTTGGGTAATAAAGATACAGTAGCTTAAAGATAAGGCTGAGAAGTGATGTTTTCAAAAATGACATGCAGGAGCATGCTCAACAAACATGGTGTTGAGTTGCGAGCAGTTAATGAGGTCAAGCCTTTCAGACAAGATGGTAGGCGTTGTAAGGCAGAAAAATCCCATTGATTTATAAATTGTTCTTGAACAAAGAACTAGCTTAGAGTATGAAGCGCGTAACGTGGTACATTTTAAGATAAGGCAGAGGAGCGCGGCACGCAGTGGGAAGGAATGCCAGTTTTTGTTTTTGTTTCAAGACGAAGCTAGCTTTTTAGAGTGAACTGAGACGTTGACAAGATTGTCTTTTCGAAATGAAAAAGGTTGTATTGATGGAACAGTGGGCTAGAAAAAATGCATGCCATGTTTTGAAGATGTGGTGTTCGTGTCATTTTTGGTTTTAAGAAAAATGTGTTAAGAATTTAGAAGGCACTTGGTTTAGAGAACATGTGTGCGTGATAAAGGACACTTGTGCAGCTCTAGGCAAAAGGCTACAGCTGATTAAGATAGAGATGTGTTTGGTGACATATATATATTATGTTTAAAAATTGGAAGGCATGTGAACATGAAGTCAGAGAAAAAGTGCCCAGGAGCACACAATTTGGGAGAGATATATCAGAGATTTAAATGGTATTTTTATGTGTAGAATGCAGTAGAAAAGCAGGCCAATGTGTTGACAGATTGTACTTGGACTAAGCACAGCAAAATTAGTTATGGGAAGTGACAATAACATATGAAATAAAAACATTTTTGACAAACATTTTTGAGAATAGACATGACAAATTTGGAAACAATATTAAAATACACTTTAAAAAGGAAGTATGCAGAAATATTGAGATTCTTGTAGTATGCAAGTAGCAATACAAACAGCAATTATGTTTTAGTTTGCCCGGGGGCAAAGCTGGGGCAAAAACACGAGGGAGTGAGACAAAGATTAGTTGGATAGGAATGCTGTAACCACATGGGACGGAGTGAGCTTGAGGAAAAAGTTTCACCAAGTGAAAACTGGCTAATGTTCAGAGAGAATGAGGATTGTAACATTCGCCATCGCGGGCGGAAAAAATGATTAACTAACATAACAAGCTTACGAAGGCCACAGCTGGAAAGAACAAAGTAATAAGAAGAATTACAAATCATGTACAAATGAATGAGCCTCTGATGAGCTTTTTTTTTTATCAAAAGCATGTACCCATGCATACTGAGAAATGTAAAAGGTTTTGTTTTGCCTTAAGCATAATAGGCAACCGGACAGCGTGACTGTCATTTTTTTTTTGAGGATGGTCAGAGTTAAATGCATTTTGTATTTTGGGCATCAGAATTTCTAGCGCTGAGAAGTGAATGCATGTACAAGGAAAAGTGTCAGCAATCACATTAGCTACAGAAGACAGCAATGATATTCTAGGTGTGGGGATATAAAACTGATAACAGTTGGTCAAAGGGATATTTAAGCAATACTGCTCATAATGGAGCGCTGTGCAAACAATTAAAGTGCAGTGGTCTTGAAAGCGTTTATAGTGCTGCATCCAGACACACTAGATGGGGGAGCTGTTAAAAGCTGATGCTGGCATGAACTACTATTGTGCATTAAGTGCAGGAATTTTCAGTAAAAGAATCACACAAACAAATAATGCAAAAGAATCATTGAAATACACCATGGGAGCAGTGGAGGCAAATCAAATTCATAGTGAGCAATATCATAAAATGGGGGAAGCTTCTAGGATAGAGGCATCTAAAATAGTTGGGGACATTCTCAGAATAACCCGAGTGAGTTTTTAAATATGTAGGATGGACGGGTTGGGAGCCTTAATCTTGTCCATTTCATATAAGGTATGTTAGAACATGTTTGCATACATGTATAGAAAGAAGCCAAAGATTAGTGTAGAAAGAACAATCTTTAAGAAAAAGGGACAGTATGCCCCCTAGTGTACAGCTGACAAATCAAGGAAGGGCTTTGATGAATGAGAGGAGGGGTACAGAGTAGACTCGAGTTCAAAAATTTTACTGAGGAAATATTCTTTTTCCATATGTAAATGGAACTGATATAATGAATATGCACATGCAGAGACTCAGATTAGAGTGAGCCTTATGCGCACAGCAGAGGAATCTTTGGACCCAAATGATATGGCGTCACTCCTCTTGTGAGTAGAGACGACAGCCGTTGAGTATGCCATTATGAGGGCTGACAGCACGGTGATGAGATACGGTTATTTTGCATTTTTAAAGCGCTCATACAGCCCAAGGACATTAAGGCGCGGATTGATTTTGTGACACAATGGGCCTCATTACACGGTAGGCGGTAACCATGGTGCTATTAGCGCCATGGTTGCCGCCGGTATTTTACCGTGTCCGCCTTGGTGGATGGCGGAATTACCGCCCTACTCCAAGGTGAGCTGGGGCGGTAATTCCCCATTCACCAAGGCCCTTCCCCATTTTTGCCCCCATAGGGCATAATGGGAATGGGGAAGGCGCTAATTACGGTACCGCAAATTGCTGTACCGTAATTAGCACCAAGGTCCCTTTGCGGCACCCTACTTTAACGGCTGGTTAAACCAGCCGTTAAAGTCGGGTCCCGCAAAGGGAACTCGTGGTAAGGCGGTAAGGGTTAACTGTCACCAGTAGCATAACCGGTGACCGTTAACCCTTACTGCCTTCCGTGTAATGAGGCCCATTGTATTGAACATGTAGGGATTTTTTCTGATTAGGAAAAGCTGGGGGTAAAATGATATCTCCAAAGGCTTGCTGCAGCCTATGTGTTTAAACTGGCGAGGAAATAGTCAGACATGAAAAAGAGAATTCTGCAGCAGAAGGCACTGGCAGAAACTGAGCAAGTTCATGGTTGTTGGCATTTTGAGAACTTTTTTGATAAAACCCTCGAGGGGTAAGTGAAGAGAGAGGCAGCAGGGAAGATTCTCCTTTCTGATGGCTCTTTGAGAAGCAATCAGGGTAACAGACTTGGAGATACAGGTGCCGCTGGGGTAAGGCACACGACAGATGGAGATAATGATGTGTAATAGCGCCTTCATTTGAAAGTGTTTTTACAGAGCACATAGTCATACACAATGTCCACAAACCAAAATTGGCGCTATTGTGTCAACCTCAGAAGGATGAAGGGCTGAGTTGGACCTGCCAGAGATTTGAGCCTGCAACCTATAGATCACACTCCAGATCACAGCAGCAAGCACTCAACACACTGAGCTATGTTATCAAATTGATATGATTGAGGTATTGATAAAATATATGCCTACCATCTTGCTTTTCAATATAAACTGCTGAATTAGTAGCACTGATTGCCGCGCCAGAGAAATCTTGTAGACTCGGAAGTAATGGTGTACAGTGGCCAGCCTATGTGACGTCGACAGCATGCGCAGAACTAGCATGTTGGAAAAGGAGGCGTGACCTCCAAGCGGGCGGCACTCCTGTGCAGCACGCAGCATTAGTGAATAAACCCATGAGAGCAAGCATTATGACTCTCGGTAGTCAATAAAGCAAGGTGGTAAAAAATAGATATATTATTTTCAATGTGTTCATAAAAAAGGAACCACGCCACACTGAGAGCAAGGAATGGTTCGGGTTCGAATAAGAGTAAGAACATGTTGCATTTTGTGAAAATAAAGTGAACAGCATGCAAAATGTATTTACTACAGAGGACGAGTAAGTGAGCTCACATATAAGCTCAACTATATATAGGCACAGAGTGCATAGAGACACACAGGAATACAAGGTGTCAGCTTAAAAAGAAGGATTACCTTTGAAAAACAGAGGAATGCATGCATTTACAGTAGGAAAGTCACACAGGGTGACCTGATGTGTTTAGAATTAGTAGTGGCACCAGCTTCGTAGGGGTGCCAAGAAGTAATGTGGCAAAAAGAGAATAATTTGTGTCTAGCAGTAGACAGTGAGACTGTGTGTCCATAGAGCAAGGACAGAAAAGTGGTACATGAATATTAAAAGGCTGAGGATGGCTTTTCGAAGGTTGTAAATGTAGTGATGTTTAAAGAGAAAATTAGTAGTTATTGGAAAATAATGTGTTATGATTCGTTTTGGTATAGTAAAATAGGCACCTGCCAGTGGCTTATTTGAAATTGTAAGGCGCACATCGGCCCGTGGGCATCGTGGTGCTGTTACAGAATGCTCACTTGTTACATGTACATGAATACATTGAACAGGGAAAAAATGTGTACATAGATGGCATTATTGAAATGCTAAGTAGCTTAGTAGGTGGTATTTAGCCAGCTTAGCTATTCATTGTGGTTGGATCAGGAAGAGGCTTAGTTGAACAAAGAGGTTTTCAGCATTTTTGAGGAAGGCAGTGTAGGGTTTTTCGTTTCCTAGTGCTGTGGGCAGTGCATTCCAGCTTTTAGGAGCCAGGTGTTGAAAGCTGGACCCCCCAGCTTTGGATCGTTTTAAAAAACGGGCACGTATGTCTGGTTGGTCAGGTGAGACCTGATGGGTCTGGCGGACGAGTTGAGAGTGATCCTCTCTCATAAGTATGGTGGGGCTTCGGCAGAGAGGCATCTATGTGTGATGGCCATGGTTTTGAAAAGGATGCATTCTTTTACTGATAGCCAGTGTGCTTCTTTCCTAGCCTGTGAGGTGTGTTCCCTTTTGGGGATACTCAGTGTCACCCAGAAGGCATTATTCTATGTGACTTGCAATTTGTTGGGGGGGTTTGCAGAGATGCCTAGGAAGAGGGCATTGCAGTAGTCCAGTTTGGTGCCTATTGTAGCTCTGGCGATAGATTGGCAATTTTTGGTAGAGAGGAAAGGCTTAACTGCATTGACAACTTTAATGGTAAGTGCGGTGGAAGACGCTATAGCATTAACCTGGCGTGACATGTACAGGCTGGAGTCAAGGTATATTTCTACTGGTTTTTACAGCTGCAGAGACAGTGTTGGAGTTGTAGGAGGCATTGGTGAATGTCATGAGCAACAGTGCAAGTGTTTCTACACAGTCTTTCACTAGCTTAGTGGTTCAGGAATCACCTTTGCAGTTGGATGGCCTGATGTTATTCATAATGTCCATTACTTCTAATTCAGAGATTTCTCTGACTTTGAAAGGTGTTATTGGGTCTTTTGTGACCTCTTTCTCCGAGTTAGAGGATAGCATAACGTGTTGAGTGAGTTTTTTGCGGTGCTCTTGAATTTCCTTTTACAGGAGTTACAAATTGTGTAGTAGGGCAGACTTTATGGTGTTGCACCAGGTTTGGACTTTTATGATCTCTTGGCTCTTGGTGGTTGGTGTGGATAATTCCTATTAAAAAAAATGGTGAAAAGCTCTTTTGATTCAGAGCTGGCATTTGAGATTTTGTCATTATAGGATGCAGATGGTTGAGGAAAAGATTGGATGACAAAGCTTAAGACATAATGATGTTGTTTAGGTAATCATGAATAGCAGGTTTTTGATTTTTTTGAGTAATGTACCATTTGAATATGGGTATATTTCTAGGGGCATGAAAAAGACAGTAGGCCGATGAGATTGTTTGGTAGAGATTGAAGGATTTTATTGTTGTGGCAAAAGCGCGGTAGTATAGATAGCTGTGTGACCTAGTGGAAAAGTGATGAGAATATATGATAAATTCAGTTTCAGACCACAGATATTTATGAATAAAAAGGAGGGGGCAGATGACCTCCATGTAATTAGAGACAGCCATAAAGTAAGGAAACATGGTTTAACATTAAGGAGTGAAAAAATAAAAATAGAATAATGAAGGACAGTAATGATGGTTAAATAGCATCACAGATGACGGAATACCTAGATAGGGCTTAATGGAGTATAAGGTAGTACTTTCCTTAAAACATTACACAGTAAAAGGAAAGGAAGCATGTTTTAGTATACATGGCAAAAATGTAATGAGTACTCAATATAAATGAAAGACTATTATAAAAAGGGTCAAAGTAGACTTTGGGCCTTTTGGCATAGGTCAGAAAAAATAAAGTGGAAAAAATAAAAATGATTGATTTATCTTAAATAAAAATAAATACAAGAGAAAATTGAAGGAGTGAATGATTGGATAAATGAATAAAGGGATACGGAATAAACCCAGGAGCATAAAACGGGTAAAAAAAAAATCCAAAAAATTGAAAACAAAAAGCACTAATGAGAATTTCTGGCCAACAGCAAAAAATGGTGCAGAACAATAAAAAGCATCAGTGACCATGGAAAACCAGAAAAGCAGTATGGTTGACCAAATTTGGGTTGACCAGACAAAGAATATTGTGAACAAGACCAATTTTAGAAGATATACCGAGGTAAGTAAAATCACATTTTTTGAGTGCATATAACGATGTTGGTTTATGTTAGAGATAAAAGTGGATCCAGAAAGCATTTTTTGTTAGCAGAAAGGAGGAAGGGGTTTTGGGTAAGAAGAACCACAACCCCTTGCCAGTCCCCGAATGACCTTTGTCTCTATTTCGATTTTCTACAGACGACAGGGAGCACCCAAGAGTCACCCTTGTTTGATATGGATGCACCCAAAGACGGGACAGGAAGAAGACGCACTTCTTTTTTGTTATTTTTGTCACCCTGGTTTGAATGGGTCAACCCTAGGAGAAAATGCATCCCGCAAAGGTCAAATAGTGTAATACATGTGATTGAAGACATACTAGGTTCCAGCAGGCTGACCATACAGTAGAGTGTGTATAAAAATAATGGAGAAAAGTAGTTCCTTTCAATACATAAAAACAAAATGTTGGATATAGATTGTCAAGGAGGCAGGAATGATCTGAAAATGTTAAGCATACGTTTTTCTAGGAGGAAGGGACGTCCAGAAAATATGCATGTGTAGTTTGTTTAGAAGGCAGGTGTAGGTTGTCAGAATATGCAACCAAAGGGTTTTAAGGGGATGGGTTGGTAGGAAATGTGCTAATAAGAGATATGTTTATTTCGGTTCAAATCCGAGTGGCTCTTGCTTAATCATTCTTTGTAATAAGTTTAACTTTTGGTGACAAAAGAGACAATGGACTCCTGTCCTAAGCATCTAAAAGGCCTGGGAGACTTGCTGCAAGGCAGCTCGAAAGGAAGGATGAAGTCGACAGGACACAGACGGTCCGCAGATGCCAAACCGATATGAGCTGGGTGGAAGATTGAACAATGAAAAGAAGAAAATGTAACTTGTTCGCACTTAAACGATGTATGGGCAAGACAACGGGCAAGGAATGTTGACATGGAATGGGAGTGGCAGAAAAGATGTGGACACAAAAGGCCACGATAAGGCTAAAATGTATGATGTGCTGTTGAGTTACCTCAAATAAGGACTATGGGCTTCATTACAACTCTGGCGGTAGCCGTGCCCTTATTAAGGGCACGGCTGCCGCTGGAGTTGCATTTTTTCCAGCACCCACGAATGGGCAAGAACCGGGTCATGTCGAGCTCGGCAGACCCGGTAATTGCCCATTTGTGGGTGCTGGAATCAAGGGCCTCCCAATCCCCATTCTGCCCAATAGGGCTGACTGGGGATGGGGAGTTTGGTTGCACCGGCACATACAGAGTTGTGCCGGTGCATCCAACATGCTCTGCTCACGGCACCCGCGAGCAGAGCACGTAATATGGCGGTCCGGGAACTACAGTACCGGCATGCTTAAAAGGTACCATAGTTCCCGGACCGCCAGGGTCGTAATGAGGCCCTGTCTCTCAAAAAAGGCATAGTGGCTGCAAACTGTTCTGAGGCATATAGTTAGTTTAAAGTAAACTGGGGAATGAAGGTAGGGTGCAAAATAAAGTAAAAAGAAATTTAGGGACACACATGTTTTAGATTAAAGGAGTATAAATGTGTTAGTACCTACGATTGTAGGATTGTGTTAGGATACCTCTTAGATCAATGGAAATTACCCATAGAATATGATGAATAGGTCAGAGATGTATAGGTACATTAAGAAATGTATTAAGGCGGGTGGACATGGGAGTGGTTGAAAGTATTGAGTAATAACTGAAATACTTTGCAAGATGGGGGAGTGAATAGGAGGTCCCTTTATCTGAATGCATTAGAGATAGACCCCCCCTCACTTAAACCAAGCGTAGAAAAACTTGGTGAGGCGATTACTGCCTTCAAATATGCTGAAAACTAGAAATCATAGTGCTTCAGAGCACAAGCACTGTTTACTGAGTTATGTTTATAAGGTCAGAATGTTTAAATAAGGAAAGGCTTAGTAAGTAGTACATAAGTGTATTGTACTAGAAAACCAGAATTAAAATTGACCAGGTGTCAAGATATGACCAGAAATAGGGTAATCCACCATTTTGTGATAGGCCATTACCTTTTAAGAGGGCAAGCACCTTTAAGAGAGATTCTGTGTAATTAATGAAGTGAATTTCTGTAGAACGGTTTTGAAATGAGTCAGTAGCTAGAGCACGGGACTTTCGCAGACCTTGTATCTCTAATCTTGACAGTGTACTCTGTGGAGTGAGATAAGCAGTCTGGTGCAGACATTGAATGACGCAGTTGGCTGGTTTAGTTAGCAGAGAGAACACAGCTGATGCCCATATAAGGGCCTCTGAGACAGGAAATCCAGTGACTAGAGCCAAAATGTGTCTCCAGTTGAAGGTTAGGTACAGAATAATGAACTGATAGATGTGGGATTGACGCCATGGAGAGTCTGGTTTGTGAAGAGTTCATGTAGAAGGCAAGGGTGGGGCTAGTCCCAGCTCCCTAGAAAATGTATAAAAAGGACTGCATTCAATGTTAGGCGGCTGAGTAGAGATGTGTCTGATGGTGTATCCTGTGTGATGGTCTGCTGCAGAATTAAACTGGATGTCTTTTGAAAACCTGCTGTCTCCTACTTGTTCCAGTGTCCCTTCCGGACTTAAGGATGCCATGCCCAGGCCTAGACCAGGGGGTCTTGGGGCCAAAGAATACCTCTGAAGAGGTGCAGCTGGTAGCGTGACTTCTTAGAGATGTCAGAGATGTGAAGTAGGAAGGAGAGTGTGGAGTCGACGATGACCCCAAGGTTTTTAGCATCACAGGTGGGCACAGGAAGAGGGCCGAGAGAGGCCAGCCAGAGAGTGACAGGAAAGGAGGGAGCGGGTGTGCCGATGAGGGGAATCTCAGTCTTACTGGCATTAAGGCAGAGATCATTGGCATCACACCACTCCTGGATGGCGGACAGACAGAGATGAGAGAGAGAGAAGAGGTGGCTGAGGGTAGCCTGAAAATGAGCTGAGTGTCATCCGCATAGTACTGGAAGTTTGGGCAGAGCGTGGCAATGCAGTGGTCAAGAAGTGCCAGGTATTGGTTAAACAGCCTGAGAGAGAGGTTAGACCCCTGGGGAACACCACAGGTAGAGATAGAGGAGATGAAGGAGCCAAGTTGAACTTGGGGGGGACGGTCAGAGAGGAAAGTCGTCAGCCACGCCACGGCCTGACCAGTGATGCCCAGGTTATCACAGAGACGATTGAGCAGGATGGCATGGTTGACCGTATCAAAAGGCAGAAGAGTGATCAATTAATAGGAGGACACAGGGGGTGTTGGAGTCAAGGTTGGAGAGCAGGTCTTCACAGATGTGCAGGAGAGCATTTTGTGCTTCTGGCAGCTCTGAAGCCAGACTGAAGCTCATGGAGACAACCAAAAGATTCAGTGTGAAGATTAAGCTCAGAGATGGCCAACTTTTCACAGAGCTTGCCCAGGAAAGGATTGATGGAGATTGGGCAATAGTTGGCTGGGTAAGACGGTCAGCACAGGGTTTCTCAAGAAGAGGGTGCACAAGGGAGGGCTTCAGGGGGGAGAGGAAGACTCCAGTGGCTAAGAGTGGTTGCAGAAGTCGGCCAGGGCAGGAGCCAGGGAGTCAATGTGGTCATTGATGGTTTTGGAGGAGCAGGGGTGAACCTGTTTTGATGAGACTTTCAAAGATCTCACTTGTCTGGAAACCTTGTCTGGGCAGAACAGGGGAAAGTCAGAGAAGGAGGGAGGAGAGGTGGCCGAAGAAGGGCCAGAGGAAGAGCAGGGAGTAGAGTTAGGAAGGGGAGCTGAGGAGAGAGAGAGGACAGAATGGGAGTTTTAGAGATGAAATGAGAAGCCAGAGCCGTGCAGAGGGCATTGGAAGGGACAGGAGAGGTAGAGACTGTGGCAGGATTGGCCAGTTCTAAGCAGATTTTAAAGAGTTCAGCTGAGTAGTTGGATGCTGCAGAGACGCGGGCTTGGATGTGAGCTCTCTTCTTTGTGAGGACAGAGAGCCAGTATTGCCTTTGGAGCAGGCGGCAGGCCAGTTTGTCAGAGGATGTACCAGAAGCACGCCATTTCCTTTCAGCCACCCTGCACTTGCGTTTAAGGATGATGAGGTCTGAGTCGTACCAAAGGGGGGGAGGGGGGGAGAAAGTGGCAGCGAATGCCTCAATGGACACGCTTCATGGGTCCGAGAACGTGGGTCCGAGAAGGTGGAGGGCAGTGCTGGAGTTGGCTTGGCCTGAGGGGTAGAGAGGGTGAGATGGGAGGAAAGGAGAAAGTGATCACTCCAGGAGAGGAGAGTGGTGAGAGGGATAGAAAGGGGAAGGTCTGAAGAGAACAGAACATCCAGAGTGTGCACTACAGAGTGAGTCGGGCCAGAGGGGAGAATAGTGAGTGAGAGAGTCGCAAAGGTCGCAGATGTGTCCAGAGGAAGGACAGGAAGTATCCAGGTGGATGTTGAAGTCTCCAAGAAGGAAGGGTTGAGTGGTCGAGACTAGGAGGGAAGAGAAGAGGTCTGCCCACTCGGAGATGAAGTAGGAGATCTGACCAGGTGCCCGATAGATAGTAGCCACAGTAAGGGAATGACCAAGGGAGAGGGCGCCTCTGAGGGGCAGGGGCAGGACTCTGCACCACACTTGTTCCCGAGGGAAAAAAAATAATAAAAGGAATCATGCGGTCGCGCCTGTATGCTCCTTGTGCATTTAGCTCCATTGGGCAAACAGCTGTCCTGAAAGCTCCATGTGTGAGGTTGGCACAAGTGTACCCCACTACCGTTTAGGGAGAGAAGCCTGAGAGCAAGTTGACAGACCAGTGGGGAGGTTTGGGCCGCATGTGTCATTTATGTGGCTGTTCCTGCAAACTCGGCCATGTTACTTAACTGAGCTGAAAGAAGGGTTACTGATTGAGGCTGTAGTTAACATCTCACACAGAGTTTAACCATCGTACTGCCACTTCCGGGTGATTCTCGGTTATTGGGGCCCTAGTTGTGTTTTTGAACTATATGTCCTGTGTTAAGTGAGTGGTCTTAGTGGTAGGCTGTAGCTACCAATAGAGTAGGGTTGTGCTAGTGGGGATTAAATCATTATCCACCAATAGTGAACTTATTGAAGTTATCTAAGCACACAACTGTTCTAGGTATGCAAGCCCTGCGCTATGACATCCATCATCAAATGTAAAGTAGTTGCTACATTATAATTAGTTATTATCAGATGTCAATGAACACATGCTACGTAGCTACTTATTTTATGTATGAAATATACCCATTCCAATAACCCTATGCCCAGGTGACCGAATTGATGCTATTTAATTATTTATTCTCAAACTATGGTATTTATTTCATGCATTAGGTGAGAGTGCCCCCACTCTAGGGGTACAGAGATGTAAAGTTACTAATGTTGAAAGGAGAACCAGTTATACACCTGGATTCTTATATAAAGGGTGCCCTAGCATTGTCAAAAAAATAAGGCTATTCTTTATTTTATTTAGCCAGGTGCTTAGTAGGAAACGGGCAGTCAACAGGGCTGACCAATCATATTCCGGGGCCACACCCCCATACAGTGCCCCCTGCATAAACCAGATGTCTGCCAAAGGCCTGTACGAGATGGGTTATAAATTGTATGCAGTAAGGTGTACGTATCCCGACTCAGGTCCTGTACAGGTTGCTGATCATTCCAGTCCTGCAGAATTAGGGGAGAAACACCTTGCATTTAGCTTCTATCTGACGTCTCTGATTTGTGCTTCCTTGCTCTACCTATCCTGTACCTGGTTAGTTTTATCCAGTCTGCTTTCCACCTTCATTGTAAAGATATTCATTGTTGTGCCTCTGCTCCATAGCCATGTAAAGTGTGATCCCTGAGCTGGTCTCCATTAAGATCACTTAAGGGAAAGTCTTCTGTTGTCTCCATCTACTCCATTGACGTGTTACCCGTCTTAGTATATGGCCTCCAGTTTTATCCTTACACAAAGTCCAAAAGTCTCTTCAGCACATTCAAGCAATGACCGTTGTACGACATTAAGAGTACTTTGCTGTTACTGATTGTAAAGGCTTTCCCTAATCTCCCCCATGAGATCCCGGATTATATTCCAGCAGAACCTTTATTCTGATCAATCAGTTTGCTTGCATTCTCTTCCTGAGTGTCACTTTGCTTACAGCCAACTCCTGCCCCCGCATTTCCTGTGACACTTAGATCAACCTGGCATGTAAATTGTAATTCGTTATTTATAATGCTCTTAATACCTAGAGGTTTCTAAGAGAGGGCCTGGGGATCAAACCTGTGTTGCTCTGCAGCGTCTTGCTTGCAAGGTGAGCGCGTTGCCCCTGAGCTTTCCTCCCGGCCCTGTACCCAATTGGTGTTAGATGCTACATTTTACGTCGCTAATCTACAGTGTGTACAATTACATGACTTTTGACCTGTGCACTCCCGACACTTTGCAATTCTCCTGAAGGGTCTACCTTTGCTGTTGGAACCAAAATAAGGCAGACTTCGCTCTGCCCAGAGGTTTCTGCAAAGGCCTGACATATGTCGGTGGATGTCTCGAACGCCTTCAGCAACCAAGTTTTAAGTCAGCCAAGTTGATTCCCTCCCCGCCCCCCCACCGGTTCCCTCTGCAAGTCAGAGTCTGGAGGATGCGAGTGTTTCTCTCCCTAAGCACGCCTACCCCCATTTCCATTGGGTGTAAAGTCCTTATTGTAGCTACCTTGCTGGGCCATGGGAGTGGAGCCTGGGTAAGATTTATTCTCTAGGATCATCTAGGGCTTGCTCCACTGATGGAGGACTAACTGGGATTTGTACACAGTACATTTTTAGAAAGCCTGCTTGATAAGATCATCTCCCAGTAATAAAGTGAAATCTAAAAAGGGTATGGATGGACTTCTAAAGCATTGTTTTTGCGGAGCCGAATATACAAATCTCCAAACCTTTTCTACCCTACTTTGGCTAATTTACAGTGCATGTCAGTGTTAAATTCTAAAGTAGAAGAATTTTGCTGGTATCATACTGGAGATGTACAGATGTTAAATATGGATTTTACTTACCAGTAAAGTGCTGAACGTGATGCTTGCTTGGATTAATAGCATCTTTTTGTACTTGCATTTGTGGACCTCCTTTCTTAACAGACATCATTACGAGTCTGGCAGTAGCCGTGCCGGAAAAACAGGCAGGCTGCCACCAGACCCGTAATATCATTCCGCCTTCGTGATTGCCGGCATCACCAGGGCATTACAACCCCGGTGACCCAGTAATTCCGGAGGCGGAATTCTGTAAGTCTCCATTCGCATGGACTCCATGGGGATGGGGGCCATGGAAACACTGGCACCGTGATTGACGATGCCGGTATTTCCATTTCTGTCTGCAGCCGAGTGGCGTTACTCCCGCCAGGTCAGACCTGGCGGGAGTGACACCTCCCGCCTGCAGAACTCTGAATCAGCCGGTCCGGAAACAACGGTGGTGGCGGGTTTACCACCACCGTTGTTTCCGGACCGGCTGACTCATAATGAGGCCCATCGTTCTTAATTGTAAATCACACCAAGTCCATCGCATCCAGAGTTGGCCAGAATGCTCCGTTACTCTACCTTGGAATATTTTGAAGAGGGATGGGGAAATTCACCCCCTCCTATAAGGTACATGACACAGAAGGAGGCCAGGAGATACCGTGGACGCCCATACTATTTCAGACCAATTCCCAGGGCTCCAATGATTGATAAGTATGTTGAGAGGTACCGACCCAGCCAGCCCTACAGACCAAGTGCGGTACAAATCTTCCCCAGACTGGACGAAGAGCCTCAGTCTGCAACTAAAGAGACCTCAATCAACAGTATTGACTAAAGCACTGAGAAGCCAAAGCAACTTATGCTGTTGGAGACACTCCGATTTAGCAGCGTTAGGCAGGAAGCACACATGCCATCCGCACATCGGGACAGAAACACATTAGAATACATGAAGAACACTAGCATACAGTTTTATAGTTAGAGGACAGATAGATTATGATATATTTTATTTATATCGTGCTCATACACAAGTGTGTCAGAGCAAGATATACATATTGCCATTGCTTTTATTACTTTGTCATTAGATTAACGCAGCAACACCAAAACCACAAGAAGCAGCTTGCAGATGCTTGTAGGCAAATAACCTTTTGGAACTACAGAAGCACCTATGGGACCTGACAGAGCCAAGTGTGACTAACATATGGAGAATATAGAATAGCATGGAGACTGTAGGAACCGCATTATGGTTTACGAAAATTACAGCAGGCCACAAGCCTCTCAGCAAGAGCGCAGGAGAATGCAGGCCGGACGAGAGCAAACGTGTGAGACGGGACCCGCTGCCAAGTCCACCAGATCCGAATGACATTCCATTCCCTGAACGGCAGTAACACCAGCTGCAATAAATGCGAATAATTCTACATAAGTCAGAGCTGCAGAGATCCAAATCATGGTCTTTGAACACGTGACCCTGCAGACTCAGACAATGGACAGACATCAGAGCTGGGAAAGAAAGCCGAGACATCAGAGCTGGGAAAGAAAGCCGATCTCACGCAGCTGACAGAAGCTTGCAACCAAGATGTTACAATGTGGCACAAGTGTTGCACAAGATGAACAAGCACACTTATAGTCTATGGTGGTACACACAAGTACCAACACAGACACATCGTCACGCTTTTTACCTTGAGAAAGTACACTAAGAGCCGAGAGCCTTTGTGGATCGCAAGCCTGGTGTGGTTAGCTCTAGCCAATCACAGTTCAGGCTCCTACGGGTGGGTAGCTACAGGCTAGAAGCAATGGTAAGACCCTCACACTGCAACACTTAAGAGATAGCAATTTGGGGATGGACCAGGCCAGCCACCTAACATGCGAGGTCCCACTATAGGTGGACTATTACTCAGTACCGAATCCCAGGTGGCGATAAGTTTTCTGGAGAGAGGCCCAGGTTGTGATGTCACTATGGCGGGAATTTAGGACAATACTGGCCTGCGACCCAGGAGACATTGACTGGTCCTTGTATTTCTTCTATCCTTGTACTGATCCCTGCTAGATTTGCTGTAATAAACCACAGTTTGAACTTGCTGTCTGGCTGGGTCTACATTCCTTTTGGGGGAAGGTGTTGGGACTTACAAGAGTTCGCAAACTCCTAGTGGCCCTTCAGTTTACCTGGGAGTTTGTCCCAACAAGTTGGTAGCCAGAGGATGGTTGGCTGCGCCAGGTTGACTCCTTTGCTGCCGAACTTGAGAGGAGGCGGGACCCTCGCATATTTCGAGAAAGACAGGAAAATGTGTGCCCATTTAAAGGTCAGGAGCCCCTTGGAAATCATCCTGCCCTAGATCAGCTAATTGTCCAGGCAGACCAGGACAGGGAGGCAAGCGTCTTGACAGGGAGTCGGCAGCCGAGCAGAGCCAGCACAGCAAGGAACGTAAGTTAGATCCAGTGCGACAGCAATTGTGGGTGTGAGGCGAGGGTGCTGGATATTGTTGAGTATTAGTGAAGTATTGTTCAGTAGTGTTATAGCATAGTTTAGCACTGTTATAGTGAGTAGGGACAGGAGCAGAGGAGAAGTCTCTTTTCTATGTTTAGGGCACATTCAGTCTTCGAGATAAAAGGTTCTGGTGAATAACCTAAACTATTGACTTAAAGGCTTGGATGACAAAAGTTATCTAAGTAAGGTATTCCTGTAGGTTGGGTGTTTTAGCTCGGGTCATAGATGACGGTATCCCCGTGCGGGTTAGCAAGGGAGCTAGCCTAGATTGCGGAAGGGGAGTTGGCTGGTTAAGTCTCGTGGAGAGAGGCATTTCACATGTTAGGCGACGCAACGGGTGTAGGTCGATCACAAGAGAATATTGGTATACTTTGCTTGGACAGCAGGAAGAGAGCTGTGGGTTTGGGAGATACATATCATTGCAGCGTGTGCCCGATATTTGATGTACCTATATTGTGTTGATAGCTTGGTGACGTTACCCTTAGGTTTGCATATAGGACATGGAGAATTTGAAACGGCGAGGAGCTAGTGGCAGTGCGTGGAAGGCACATGTGCACGACTGTGGTTGTGTTCCTGAGGAGGCAGCAATTGTGAAGAATGGGCGGAACACGCCTGATAAGTTGTGGAGCCGGAGGGGGTCGTAGAGCCTGGAAAGTATTATCACAGCATTGGGACTTTTATCCCTGAACAGCAGATTATAGAAACCCTCGACTTGAGGTCAGGTAAGAGGTATTGAAATGTATCAAGGTAAAAGTTGGGGGGATTACCCGCCTTCAGCATTTGTGTAAGACACTTCTGCCTAATACGTAAATATAGCATAGAATGGTCCAAAAGTACAGAAGGCAAATTAACAAAGCCATGGCCACCTTGTGAAAGTTTCGGAAAGGACGTGCAGCAATCGCTATTGACACACATACAGGGTGCTTACAAGGGCAAGAAATTGACCAAACGCATGGCCATATTTAAGTTGTGGTGCATGTTTCAGAAGGTAGAGGGGGATGACGCGGGGCTTCAGTGGATGCTAAGTCAGCAGAAGGTGAAGGACCAAGGGGCCCATCCCTCCGCACCTACCCTGCCCCTCCAAGTGTAGTATCTGTTGACACAGACGATGAACAGGAAATGTATCCAATGAGGGAACTAAGGGCAGCAGAGGGATAGTCAAACCCGACATATAAGCCACCACCATACACTAAAGAGGATAAGCAGAAAGGCGCAGGACAGCCAGCTAGTGATGCAGGAGCGGCAGTTAGGCACAGCATCGCGAAGGAGTTCGAGGGCATAAGCACAAATGAATGGATAACAGCACAGGTACTCTTCAAGGGAAGACAAATGGGGGAGGCAGAAGGGGGGTGACCAAGGCAACACGACAGACTGGGCAGAATTGATGGAGGAGGATAGAAGGGAGAAGGACAGGGAAGTTAGGTTAGAGCGCGAGGACAGAGAGAGAAGGAGAAACTGGAGCAGGAAGATAGGGAGCGCCGAAGAGAAAGAACATTTGGAAAGGGAGCGGGAAGAAAGAATAGAGAGGGATCTCAAGGAAAGGAAGAGATCAGCAAGGGAGATGAGGGAGAAAAGGGAGAGAAAACTGGAGAAGGCAGAGAGATGGAGAGACAGAGCAAGAAAAACGCAAGTTAGCAGAGAAAGTCGCAGTTGGCCAGACTGGCGAGAGAACGAGCATGCAGGGAGGAGGAGCGAGCAATAAGGGCGGTGAGGACACAGGCAGCAGTGGATAGGGAACAGAATAAATGTGAGAAAGACGGACGAACAGAACCAGACAGCACAAACTCATGAGGCAGGAGCACGACAGAGGAAAGAGGAGCAGCCCTAGGGACCTGGGCAGGAGGTAGCAAACATGATTTACTGGACATCGATCTAAGCATGAAACCTAACACAGACTTGACATTGAGGAGGCTAAGTTTTGCTGATTTGTAGCAACATGGACTCCGGATCCGACAATGATGACAAACAGCGGTGACGAGAGGAGTGAACAGGGCCAGTCACAGTCTACTGGGACAGACAAGTGGGCATCATGGGAATTTAGGACCCACAAACAAGGAGAAGGAGGGGCCGATTCAGAGGAGCAGACAAACGATCTTTGCACAACCCACAACACATGTTAATAGACTAAGGGATCTCCTCCCAGGACGTAGGAGGGGGGAGACAGCCATAGCCTGCTCGAGAGGACAATTGTCCAGAGCCTATGACGATAATAGGAGAGTGCCCACATTGGAACCAGTAGAGACATTGAGGACGAGAGGGGGCCTCGACAAATCAGACTATATCGAAGTACACCTGAGGAGGTAAAGGCATATTCACAGAGGCCTTTATTAGAGGATGGGCGAGACCAGAGTATGTGCCATGAAAGCACACAGACAAAGAGAATGTCAAGTGTGTTTACCATCATCGAGCGCTAGAGCGGGGAAATGTATTTATGAGATGGAGAAGATGACAGCGGGTCAAAGACTAGCAGTGGGTGACGTTAAGGGACTAATAATATCGATAGAGAGAAAAAGCTGATGATGTATGGAAAAGGGTGGCGTTCCCAGGGGTGACGACGCAGAACACAGAACACGATGGGGCGCCATTTGCAAACTGCAAGGCAGCAGTACGGCAAACACTGCAAACACAATACCCAGATACAATGAAGATCCTGTGCAGTACATTCAGGAGATTCAAGAGCTTTGGCGCCTCGAAACTCGAGACACTTGGGATTAAAACTAGGGACTACCAGAGGCAGTACAGAAGTGTTTGAAGAAACTGGTGGGGATGGAAGCGAAGGGAGGGCCAGAAATACAGCTCACAATAGTCCATCATTGTAGATTATGGCAGGAGAAAATTAAGCAAAAAGTGGAAGACAGGAAGGCAGATGAGGCCAAACGAGTGCAGTCGAAGCTATCGAAGAACGCGATGGAAGGAGCGGTTATAACCAGCCCCACCCCACAGACACAGCAGCAGCATCATCATCATCATCATCAGCAGCCACCACAGTTCGCACCACCCATGTGGAGGGTAAATGAGGCGCAGCAGCCCACAGCAGGGATTTCGAGGAAGGGGAGGATTACAAATGGGGCGTGGCTTTGGACCACAGATGCATCACAATTAAGGAGGATTTTCAGGAGGGTTTTGGTGATCTGGACAGCAGATGCAGCAGAACCCAGGGGACCTTTCAGGGGGGTTTCCAGGACAAGGGAGAGAGCCACCACAGTACTGGACTTGCAGCCAGCTAGGGCACATTTCAAGGGCATGCCGATTTAAAGGGACACAACAGAATTGGGGAGAGCAGGCCCAACAGCAATATCAAGGACACCAAGAAGATTATTATGTACAGGATCAACAGTCACAAGAGCAGATGCAGGGTACATATCAACAGATACCACCAAGCACAAACACAAGCACAGCCAAAAGTACAGATGCAGGCACCAGAGATGTCAGCACCGATACCACAGTATTTACAAGTGCCACAAATCAGGGGGAGTACACACAACTGGTACAGAGCACCGGCACAGGCGGACATAGTAGCAACAGTACCCATCCGACGACTGGGAGAAGTTACAATGCTGGGGAACAACCCCTTTACAGCGAATGGGTTATCCATGTACCCCCAATAGGACAGCCCACAGACAAACTTGATGTGTCCCATCCTGTCGATCACACCCAACCCTGCGGAGGAACCTTGCATAAGGGTGGCGATAGGTGACAAAACCTTTTCCTTTCTTGTTGACACTGGGGCGACTAGGTCATGTATTAGCGAAGGAACATTTAAGTTGTCAGGCGATGCCATGAACACTCAAGTATTCTCTGGGGCTCGAGAAGTGGTTCCTTTTACTGATAATATCGCACCATCTATAGGATATCCAGATGTATCACTTATCTTTGCTTTACTCTCGACAGACACCTGTAAATATATTGGGACAAGGCATCATGAGCAGACTTAACATGACGATTTCATTCACAGACAAAGGCATAGTGTGCTCAACACCAGGCATACACATGTTAAATGTAAAGCAGATTGTTCAAGCATATTGAGGACGCATGATACAGAGGGGGGGCGCAAGTGGACCCAGAGATGTTTCAATATGGGACTGACATTGCCATTGGATGGACACCAGGCATTGAAGGGAAGGTGTGGTGAGTTTCAAGCGAATGCCTGTTCAGGCCATAGACACAATTGGACGAGCCAGAAGGAACAATAGTGTCCATAGGGATAGAGGCAGTGCTGGAGAGGGAGGATTGGATTGAGGTACATGGAGTGGATGACACTGGCAGGGCATGGAGAGATATAGTTGCAGAAGGGTTCAGGCGGACCACAGTGGCAGATGATGAACTATTTGGAGAAGAGAGACAGGAATTGGAGATGGTGTTCGAAATGAGTAACATACTGGTTACAGATACATTACAGGGAGGTGCCACAGAGAATGGCTAGGGCGCTAGAGGCGCCACCCTCATTTTGGGAGGAGGACATGGCCAAAGTGCCCAGCAGTTTATGGACCACAAGTCCTTATGACGTGGGCTGTATAAAGAGCATAGGGGGAGTGAAGATTAAACTGAAAGCAGGAGCGATTTTGCCAAACAATCACAGCTCTGATTGACAGAGGCATTCTGGTACCATCAGAATTTCCATGCAGCACAGCAGTGTACCCAGTGCGCAAGCCCAACAGGGGGTTCTGGCATTTCATTCAGGATTAAATACCTCTTAACCATATTGTAGAAGCAGAGTATCCTGTAGTAGCAAACCCGGCAACAATTGTGTGCGGCATTCCAGCGGAAGCCACCTGTACACAGTCATTGATTTAAAGAATGCATTCTTTTCAGAGCCACTACACCCAGACTCAATATTTAACCAGCTTTATTTACCAAAATCAGTAGCAGAAACATACTCTGTTGCCACAAGGGTACTGCAAGTCGCCATCTATCCTTAACAGAGTGATCCAGATGGCTCTAAGCAACAGAGACAGAAAGTTTTACACTATGTAGACATTTTGATTTGGTGCAAGAAAACAGCGGAAGAGGCTATTGGAATGCAGGGCTGGTATAGGGGCAATGAAGGTGGCAACTGCCCTTGTAATGGGTTCAGATGGGAGAAGGGAGGCCAGAAAGCATTCTGCAAGGTATTCCAGGCGTGTTCTCCATCCATTTTGCAGGACCGTGGTCCAGGGATGGAGAACAGCCCGGAAACTACAGTTCCCAGCAGGCTGTGTTCAGCACGAGCCTGCTGGAGTGAAGACCGCCACACCCCGTCCACGACCGCACCAACGCGCATGCGCGAGCCACGCCCAAGGATGCTGCTTGCAATCCCGACTGGCTCAGAGGAAGGACGTGCAATAGCAGAGCTCATGTTGGCAAGCCTCCGCGGGGCATCAACCCGCCGTCTACAGACACCCCAGGCCCCACGTACACATTCAGATGAGTGCGGTTTTAATAATACATGCGCAGACGGTTTTGCAGCACCGAAGGCGGCCGCACTTTTGGAACCGTGTCCATTAACCATTCGCATTCAGGAACCGCGACCAAAATAGAAGGGGATTGCATGGCGCTCTCGTATTAACCGAGCATGAGAACTGAACTAATAACTCCTGCATGTGTTCCAAGAGACATGTTTGTTGTTGCATGCACCCGGAGCAGTGATTCCGCTGCGCGGAGTAACCAAAGCTAAGAAATTAACCCTAGACAGTGTCACACATTTGTATGCACGCCCGTATTCACATTATCCTTGCTCCTTGCAGTGGCGAACAAGGCTGGAGGTGGCGCAGTGGCCAGCCAACACGAAAAGGCCAGTAAAGACATAAGACTTGAGCTGAAAACCGAAGCTAAGTGTTTTTAAGGTTTTTCCTTGTGCAGGGGGACACGTTTTGCATGGGGTAATGTGATTGTCCCTGATTCTACTGCATGAAGTTAATGCAGAGTCGACATCCTGCATGGCGTAATGTGGGGTTCATGCCTAAGCCTTACATGAGTTAATGTAGTGGTGTGCAGAGAAAACACGTGTTGTGCAAAGGACCAGGTGTTCTGTGTCCTGGTTAAGGGGCACAAAGGCCCCCGTTAACCTTTTAGCATATTGTGTGAATGTGAAGAGTGCAGAAGTGCAAGGGCGGAGTACTCAGGATCCAGGAGCAGGATCCAGGAGCAGGAGCCGAGGAGCATGTGACCCTAATCTCCCCAACCTATCCACTCGACGGACCCTAACCCTCTTTCCCCAAACGGTCAAGGTGGCCTGTGTTGATCTCTCCCAGGTGCCAAGACCCGATGGGGAGGGAGGAGTTTGTGCTGCCTCTGCGCCAGGAAGAAGCAAGATCTGACATTTCCAGAAGGGACTATAAAGCTGGGCAATCCACATGATTCAAAGTTCTATGAAGGGAAGTGGGTTTGGTGCAACCCCAAAAGGATTATGCCCTTACATGCACTCATTTCATGACCACACAAACTATTATGGACACCTTGGAGGAATATCGAAGCTATGGCAAAAGTATGTCATAAGAATGTGGTCGACAAGTCGCCCAGAGTGGGGACTGAAGAAGGATGGGGAGATGCCGTGAACGCCAATACTATTTCGGACCAATACCCAGTGCTTCAATGATCGATAAGTATTTTGAGAGGTACCCACTCAGCCAGCCCTAAAGACCAAGTGCAGTATAAATCTTCCCCAGAGTGGACGAAGAGCCTCAGGCTGCAACTAAAGATACCTCAATTGACATTATGGACTAAAGCGCTGAGAAGCCAAAGCCACAGACGTCCTTAGGAACACCACAATTTAGCAGCTTTAGACAGGAAGCACACGTGCCATCCACACATCAGGACACAAACACACACTTGAATACATGAAGAACACAAGCGTACAGTTCTATAGTTAAAGGACAGATACATATACATATTGCCATTGCTTTTATTATTTTGTCATTAGCTTAACGCAGCAACCGCAAGAAGCAAATGATCCTTAGTAAAGCTTGCAGATACTTGCATGCAAATAACCTTAGGGAACTGCAGGAGCACCTATGCGACCTGACAGAGCCAAGTGTGACTAATATATGGAGAATATGGAATAGCATGGACACTGTAGGAACCACTTAATGGTTTAGAAAAATTACAGCAGGCCACAAGCCTCTCAGCAAGATCTGAGCTGAGGGGAATCCACGCTGGATGAGAGCAAATGTGTGAGACAGGACCCACTGCTAACGCCACCAAATACGAATAACATTCCATTCACTGAACGACAGTAACACCAGCTGCAATAAATGCGAATAATTCTTCATAATTCAGAGCTGCAGAGTTCCAAATCATGGTCTTTGAACACATAACCCGGCTGACTCAGACAATGGACAGAAACCAGAGCTGGGAAAGAAAGCCCAATCTCACGCCGCCAGACAGAAGCTTGCAACAAAGATGTTACAATGTGGGACAAGCGTTGCATGAGATGAAGCAGCACTCTCATAGTTTATGGTGGTACACACGAGTTACAACACAGACACATAGTGTACCTTCTCAAGGTAATCAGAGCGGCGAAGAGCTGAGAGCCTTTGGGGATCCCAGGCATGGGAAGGTCAGCTCTAGCCAATCACAGTTCAGGCTCCTAGAGGTAGGTAGCAACGGGCAGGAACCAAATTGTAAGACCCTCACACTGCAACACTGTTAGAGATTGCAATTTTGGGATGGACCAGGCCAGCCACCTAACATGTGAGAGCCAGTAGAGTGACATGTATAGTGCCCACTAGAAGTGGACTATTACTCAGTACCCAATCCCAGATGGCGATAGGTTTTCTGGAGAGGGGCCCAGGTTGTGAGGTCACTATGACACGATTTTAGGACAAATCGGGCCAGCGAGCCATGAGACGTTGAGTGGTTCTCAGATTTCTTCTATCCTTGTACTGATCCCTGTTGATTTTGTTGTAATAAACCGCAGTTTGAACTTGCTGTCTGGCTGGGTCTATGTTCCTTTTGCGGGAAGGTGTTGCGCCTTCCCAAGAGTCTGCAAACTCCTAGTGGCCTCTCCAGTCTACTTGGGAGTTTGTCCCAACAGTTTGTTTAAAAAACAGGTAATTGTAAATTGGTTGCACTTTTGGGTTGGCCTCTCAACCTCTCACCAGAATAGGTTCTGAATCCTCTCAACAGAGCATCAAGACCAGTGCAGGTTTCCCCTCGATGTTCCTGTGAGCGGTGCTTCCACTGCACACCAACCTCCTGCCTTGCTTCCATTTGTTCATCCCAAAGTCCTGCTCCATTGGCACTGTTCACCTTCTTCAGCTTACCCACCTCCCCCCTCAAGCACCTTGGCCTCCTGCTTCTTATGGGTTGACTTTCTGGTTTTCTGAATTTGGACCAATACATTGACCTACGCTGATCTGTATAGTATAGAACAATTGTCTTCATGGAATAGATCAAAATGTATTTCAACAATTATTAATAATTAATTAATCATATACATTTGTCAAAATACAGCCATATACTACCCCTACACCTAAATGTAAAGAGAAACGTAACTACTACAAATTAATTTCATGAACAATATTTCATTTTGTGCATCAAAAAAATTAAAAGTGCTTTCTTTCTTTGCAATAAACCTTACTCCCATTTTCTTATCAATGTCATGTCCTTTACATGGCCAGTTTGATCACTATCACCCCTGACTGGTTTCGACGTTACAGCCCAATTAAGGCCATGTCTTTATCAGGGTATGTTTTTGAACCTATTCAAATAACAGTCCCGTCAAATTATTGAAACAGGGGATCCTGCTACACTAATCTAAAAAACGTTATTAAATGCATTACTTACAATGGGTTGTTCAGGATAATATATATTTCATTCCTGTAAGGGGAGAGCAACAAAATTACTTAACTCACCCTCTGCGTGTCCAGCTGACCACCACCATCTCCAACCAGATATAGCGACATACTTAACATTCTGCGTTACCTGTGCTGGTATATACACACTTTTTTTCCAAAATGTAGAAAAGAATTTCTCTTTGCTTTTAACTAAATTCTTGAAGTAAAATCTACCTGTAAAGAGCATTTGTTATTCCTTGCACTGCGAAGTTTGACTTAAACATTATCATGACTGCCCCTCTTTTCTCATTCGTATTTAGCACGCCAAAGTAAGCTTAGGCTTAAAACCAAGGTATCTTCATCATGCCATCTTACCCAGCATTGATCTGCACCAGTTTGGCTAAATGGTGGTACCCACTCTGGTTCCTCAATCTTGGCTTGTTCTTTGCTTGTCTCTGCCTGACATTACTTGCCTTGTTGGCACTAGATTTGCTTCTGGTCTAAGGTCGGTCTTTCCAGTCACATGGGAGTGATGGTGCGGCATGTTTTCCCACTGAAGTTTCCCAATTGGGCTCAATTTTTCCCTTACTGGTTGCTACACACAGCTCTCTGGGTTCTTTTGCCAATCCCCTCCATCTAACATCCTTGCGTTCTGGACCTGTTTTGGATAAGTGCTTGGACCTTGTGAAATCCACAGCACAATGAGACTGTTTTACTTTACCTTCAACGCACCTTGGAACAGCCCCTTCTTTGTATAATATTGTAGACTTCTGTCATGTGCACTCCTTGGTCGCTCTCAGTCCTTGCATCCGCAAGCCAATGAGAATGTTAGGTTTTTAATTGTCTCCTTCACTACCTGGGCCTGCCTATCTTTTGTCACTGGTACAATACACATTGGACAAGTTTTTGCATTCATGGCCTACTGTTGTGCCATTATTGCTTGACCAATGTTTTTCTTTTGCACCGAGTGCTTTCCTCCCCACCTTTTATTTTAGCTATTTGATTCAAATAGTTTTAACTAGTAATGTCAGTTAGGACTGCTCTGTGAAAGGTTTGCGAGGGCTAATGTCCTACGAAAGCAGTCTGCAACCTGCGGCTCCCCAGATGTTTTGGACTGCAAGGAACAAGTTACTTACCTGTAACTGTTGTTCTCCAGCATGGGTCTAGCATGGATTCAGATTCCGAGCCTGACGACGGGGAATATTCATGAGCATGTGAATCCATGCCAGACCCCATGCTGGAGAACTCCCATGACCTCTTAGCATTGACAATTCCGTCTGACTGATGGGAATTGTAGTTCAAAACATCTGGAGAGCTAAAAGTTACAGACCCCAGTCCTATGGCACATCAGCAGGTTGAGATGGTGAATAGAATAAAATTCCAGATTTAACAGTTTTCCAAATAGCAAAGGCTCCAAGGTAGAGAGTAGCAATGAAAATATAGAATACTCACAACCGTTGGCTTTTGGGTTTATATGTAAGAGCGACAAGATCTTTAACTTATCCATTCTGGAAGTCATTGACTTGAAAGAAAAGGGGTTACAGAGGTTATCATTCTATTTGTCTACTGGATAGTGAGGGTGTAACTGCCATGGGTTTTACCCCCCAGCACCAAGGCCTTTTTTGGTGATTTTAGTATTTTGTCATTCAATGCTTCTAACGTCTTCTGTTTCATTAACCGCTTACGTGCCAAGACGAGGTATCTCGTCCTTGGCAACAGGGAAGTAATCCCAAGGACGAGATACCTCGCCCTTGGCACTTAAGGGGTTAAGATTTGCAAAGTCTGTTGGGTACCAACATACAAGAACAGAGGTTGCCAGAGTTCTCGAAGCTCTGTGCGCAATACAAATACTATACAGCATTACAAAACGTTACAGATGGCAGGTATGTGTGGACGGAGTTAAAAAAATAAGATGCTTATTGTTCATCTTTCACATCTACTTCATGATATACATCGATTGTCATTTGACAATTTAAAAAAGGACATGCAAAAGGTCACTGGACATGAAGAACTTTAATCTCAAGTCTTTGCATTTTCCAAAACAATACAAATGACCACTGTGATGTCCATGTACAGTCACTGAAATGTAGACACAACATACAATACATAACTTGCATGAGAATAGCATTCCTTAGTATTGAAGTTAACAGAAGCATGGTAATGTTTGTTGGTGTTTGTAGGCAACAAACTGTGTGATGAAGGCTACAAAACAAAAAAGATATTAAAGAACAAGGATACATAAAATGATGCAGACTGTTTAATACAGTGCTACCATACAAACAGTCTTTGAAACCTGTGTGTGAATGTATGTAGAGAAAACACTAATTGTTACTGTTAAACTTGAGAAGAAAACATGATTATGTACATGAACCTTTCATATAGTCGGGATTATTTGTGCTTATTTACATAAAATACATTCAGTAGACAGTTCTTCACTTCACAACATATAATTTGAGTAAATATGCAAAGCAGCCACAATAAACAGTGCATACGTGTTTACAGTGCATAAAATAACTAAAGATTATTGACAAAATTGCTTGTACACAATACCAACATTTTGTGGAACAAATTGATATCTTTGCCATCGAGCAATTCGGCTTTCGTATGAATCAGGGGACATAGACTGCCCTCTTAGATTTAAAGTTCAAAATTGCAGGCGTTATTGAGGTGGTGCAACCTTCCTCTCATTGTTGGACCTTTCCCATCATTTGACTGGATCGACCATGCTTTGCTGGTAGATAAATTCATTGAGGTTGTGAAATGCACTCCCGTGGCTACCAACTGCTTCAAGTCTTTTTTGGGACCAAGGATGGCCATCGTGGCCAAAGGAAATGCCCACTCATTAGGAACACTATTGACCTGTGGTGTCACCCAGGGATCTTGCTTATCCTCCCTGCTTTTTAACGCGTTGTCAAAACCCCTCATTTACTTGTTTCTCTGGGTGTCCTGTTCGCAAACTATGCTGATGACACCCAGATAGTTTTAAAATTAATTGGGGTATACAGCGAAGACGTGAATAGAGTGAATTAAGTCTTTTAAAGCCATATGGATATGGATGGCAGTTAACTCATTGGCCCTTAAAGAGTCAAAGACAGAGTTGCTTGTAGTGGGAACCCAACAAAAGCTAAAAAGGTTAGATTCTCAGTCCAAATGTTTTACGGTAAATGGTAATGCCATTACAGTTTCAGAATCTGTCAAAACATTAGGAGTCTTTTTTGACTCACATTTGTCCAATAAAAGACATGTTTCTTACCTCAAATCATCTTGCTCCTATTACACAAATCTTTTTGGAAATTTCGTCCATACCCATCAGAGGCCAATAGAGACATGATTGCTGCAGGAATCATAAACACAAAGCTAGATTATTGCAACAGTCTCTTCATGGTTACATCTAAGGCCAACATAAAAAGGCTCCAAGTAGCACAGAATGGTGCCGTCCGCGTAGTATGCAGACTGGGTCGTTGCTCTAAGATTTTTACCTTTTGAAGGAAGCTGCATTGGCTCCCAGTTGAGCAATGAATCCAATTAAAGGGTTCTGTCTTGGTGTAGAAGTGCCTTTCAGGTGAAACCCCTTTCTATCTCTCTTCAAGGATAATGAAACTTCCTTTTAGGCAGACCCTCTGCTCAAACAGTAATATGACGTTACATCAGCCTTGTGTGGCCTTAAGAGAGTTGGCGGCGCAAATGTTAATGCCTGGGCACCAGCCATCTGGTTCTCACTCCACCTAGATCTCAGGACCTGTGTCTCCATAACTTTGTTTAAAAACAACTGAAAACAAAACTGATGGAGGAACAATTTAGTAACTATTAGACTCCTGTTACGATCGAGATACCATTCAATGCAGTTTCTCCATGTGTTTTTTATTCGGCTGTCTTGTGAGCGCCCTGAGGCCTGTCGGCGAGTGGCGCAATATAAAAAATATATAGATAGATAGACACCTAACAGCCAAGGTGATATTTGACTTCTGCAGTGCACTGGAAGATATTTCAACTGTGTCCTCCCTCACATGCACTTTACTTGGTGCCTCTTTATTAACACTCTTGCAAGTACAGTGAATTCATGGACCTATTGAAAAGGGTTAGTGCGTCCCTCTGTGCATTAATAGCATACGTAGTTAACTGCAGCGACAATAATTTGCACTTAATCCATTTACCATAGGATCCAATCAATTGTTGAAGTAACCCCCTTTACTGCTTTTGGTTAGGGAAGCAAAAATGACTTGCGGTTACTTCTAGTTCTTGCAAAAGACAATTTGATTCCAATGGTTTGATGGTAGAAAGTAAACTAATAGTCTATACATCTATCAGCAACGTGTCAATTTTGGTATTTCGCAAACATAGGTACCCAATTAAAACACTTATGTAACATCAATTCATGCCAAGTGAAGTCAACTTTAAATAATATCTGAAGAGGAGCTTTCTTTGGTGCACATTAGAACAGGGTTTGATGACCACCGGCCCAAAGTGGGCTCCTACTACAGTCATACCTAAATTTGATGTGGATTGCATACACATTCATCACTGTTGTGCGCTCTACCCATTAAAGCTGAAGCAGTATGCTACTTTATAATCTAGGAGGGGTTCAGCTGGATTCACTGAAGAAGCATTCAGATGATTTTACAAGTGCAAGCAACTATCTGAACAAGACAGCATGAAGTAAAGACGTTAAAAAGTTAAACCTGCCTTCCACCCAAAAGAATTGTGCTTTGGAACTTTATGTCAGGGTTGTCACTGACGGAATATAGTCTTGGTGAGAAAACAAATCACTTGCTTGCTTCAAACGCCCTTGGCAACTGTGATTGTACATCCTTTGCACTTATTTGGGTGCACAGCCAATTTCTTCCAAAATAAATAGGCTGCATTGTGTGGACCTACTGTGATAAAGGTCTTGACAATGGAAAAATAATCTAAAAGTAACATGGCAGGCACTTCAAAACAAGTTTGAATGAAAAGTGCATCAGTTAAATAAGTTTATGGGACCAATACGAAATTCACTCATTCAGGTCCGAACACATGTCAACCAACGGTTTAGTTCACAGCATGATTTCTGAAACTTAAACATAACTCAATTTTCCCTTATTTGTCAAAGTTGAAGATTAACATTGTGCAGCTTCTCAACGTTTCAATAGTAGTCACAAAACATACTTGATGTGGCCCAACTGAGTCCAATAGGGTGAGGTTTTACATATGTTTCTTTACAGAAAAGTCTGCATCAAACTATTGCTTTTTACTACATTAAAATGCTGCAGGACAGTAGTGAAAAGTGCTCTCAGTATGTACATCGTGGAAGTAATTGAACGTGATAGTCATGTTTGGCTACCCAAGAACCAGGAGGATTGTTTTATAAAGCACAATCTAAGTCTCAGTAACTGGAAATTTAACAAAAATAAAAGCATTTAATGGTTGCCCTGTACATCAATTACATTATTTTCTTTTGACCAAACTAATAGACGTACAGTGCAAATTTACAAATGTCACAGAATATATATTTATTTACTTAGAAAAACAATATGTACAGATTAAGTATATACAAGCATCACATACATTATACACATTACTTTACATTACACTGTAGTCTTTGTGCGGAGCTCAAACTTCTCGTGTCCAATAATATCCGAAAGCAATCATAGTTCTCCAAACATGGCAACAAGTTCAGAATGAACAGAGCAATAGCTGTGCAAGCACGGGTCAGCAGCATTCACAGGAGCAACTACGAAACTAAGATTCCCAGCAACAGCAATGGTCCAACTAATACAGTTCAGAATGAACAATACACAACATCTACAAAGGACAAATATTTCAAAGTATTCAGTGAAAAATACAGAAGAGCATTGAAACAGAAAAAAAGAAAATAAAAGGTCATGTCTACCAATTAGTTTGAGTTTAACTGCAGCAGGCATTTCACTGAGCAGATGTATACTCGCCCCCGCACATTATAAGTCATACTTTATATCTTCCAATCAAATCCACTTGATCTTACAAAATTAATATAAAGTATTCTGCAACATGTGGGGGGAGATCCAACATTTGAACGTTTCTATCCGTGTGCAGAGTACAACAAGGATATGGGACTTTTGACCTATGTCCATTATTATATATGAATGATCCACTCACTCCCTTTGCTGCTCTTCCCCAAACTAGCTCAAGATGACTAGACAACAAACATGAAAATGCCTAAGCATTGGCCATAAAGAAATTAAGTGTTCATATGCAAGACCGCAAATAAATTAAGCGCTGTGATAACGTACACTTTAAACGAAGAAAATCGTACTTAAGATCCACCGTTTGAACATAAACATATTCTCAGTGGGATTGGTAAACTAAATTAGCTAAGAAAAGGACCAATAGGTGACGGTAACAAAAAAATGTGAAATAAATATGAAAGCAACCTGAAATAGGGTGCATTATACTGTAACTTCATTGTACACACTGTTACGATGCAAGCCTAAAGGTAACATTTGATACGTGTTTATAAGAGAATAGTTTCAGTATATAAACTCTTGAGAATAAGATTTACACTTTCTTTAGGAAAACAAACTATAGTTAAAACAAAAATGCCCTGGAATTGTATACCTCGAACTGGTAACAAGCATGTAGAGAAAGGCAAAACAATTCTACCACAAAAATGTTAAGCAGGGAGTATTTTGTAGATATTCGGGTTGCCTTCTTGAGAGCAAAGGTGAATGAAGGGCCTCATTTAAAATGGAAAAAAGGACAAGGAGACTACACAAGGTGGGAGGAAAGGGTAGTTTATCAAAGGAGTACACCAATACATTTTGACAAGTGACTAGGGGAGTGTATTAGAATGGGGCAGGAAGGTGTGCAGAAACACTGAAAAAGCATGCCCCAGGAAGTGGCGGGCTTAGAAACACAATGGAATAGTCCAAAGAGAACTGAGTCACATACAGTTCAGCCAAGAGCAGTCAGGAGTGTGGGAGGATGCCATGGGAACGGAGACAAGACATACACAAAAAATACAAAGTCCATTTTTGTTACTGCATCCTATGACACCAAGAAGGTGCAGACTAAAGGGGACAGAGGAATTTTTTCAGATTTCTCAGAATGCATCAGGCAGAACTTGGCTGCATTAAGCAAATATGGTCATGATGCAGACTGGATTAGCAACCGTTACCTTTTGCGTTAAACCAACATTACCCGACATTTGGTGAGAACATGCACTCGAGGGACAAATGAGGAAATATTGCACATATGAAAAAAAACGCCACCTGCTCTAACTGCGCTTAAAAAAGCAAGTCATCCATACAGATAAACCTAAAAGGACAAATCTAAACTGACAAACCGGAAAACAAATTAATTGTGCAGCACACAGCAAAATACATTACATACCTCTCACTGTCGGTGTTAAATACAAAGTGTAAGGGCAAAGTAGCCAAAGCTCTTTTTCTGCTTTAGTTCAGGATTTTGAAAGCCTCTGGAAATCACCTTGTGGTCGATGCACAAACCCAACCCGGAGGCTTGGAACATCATTCCTTTGTACATCAGCAGCCCCAAGATGGTATGTACCTACAAACCAGGGGGCTCATGATCTGCCCGTGTAATCCTCCTTTCGTTTCTAAACCAAATGGTAACAGGACAGCCATCTAGGTGAAATGACTGTGCAAAATGCGGTTTTTTTATTGTTTTTAAATCCGTTTCCCCGATCCAGATTGATGCCCAATGCGCATTATGCCCATCTTCCACTGGAAGCAAAGCTTCGGCTGAATGAAAAGCTGGCTTCGCAGTTCTTGTGCTTACCCCACGCGCCAAACGGCACTACGATAGCCGTGCTGTTGTCTTCTGTGCCATACTGCAAAGCCTATGTAAAGTAGAGTGAAACATTGGCAATTAATACACCTGAAATTAAAATGCTTTCCTCTAGGCCACAAAAAAACTCACATAACATGGACCCGGGATGTGGTTCATTTGTAGCAGATGGGGGCATATTTTCCCCAAGCTACATGCAAGCAAAAGAATTCACTTCCTTATAGAAATAGTGCAATTTATCCAATGTAGTGACTCATATATGTCATACTTTTAGGGAAAGTCGTCCGTACAGTGGCCAGGACTCTGGTTTCCTGCGCAGAAGACTGAAATAGGATGGATACAGGTGTACCATTGCAGCACATTTCCCCAATTAGACTCCTCTTATTGAAGGGTTGCTCCTAAAATCAACAGAAAAGCTAGATTTCCATAGAAAAACACGTGTTCTATTGCATTTTATATTGAATTAGATTTTGATTTTCTTCTTCACAGACTTTTGTATTGAGTTTTGACCCAAGGGGAAAATGACATCCCTCTAAAGTAGACAGTAGGAAGATTTAGACATGCACGTTATTTTATTAATTCATTGGATATTTAAAAGCGTTTATACAACAAGACAGTGTTTCAAAGCACCACGAGGCACAAGAGATCAAATGAACAGTGAGACTACAAAAGAATAAATAGAAACGGAAAGCGGTCCTATTAGGCCATGTGTCATCGGAGCGTGCAAGTGCAGTGAGACAAAAGGAAACAAGGGGCTGCGGGGTGGGGGTAAGTGCTATTAGGGTCCCCGGGGGGGGGGGGGGAAGTGCCAGAGGTGCCTGTTGGGCAGGCAACGGGTAAGTGCATGGGCAGAGACATCCCAGGCGAAGAGGGAGGTCTACCGTCCAACAGGTAAGTGCAGGGCGGTGGAAAACCACCCTACAGGTGGGTGTGTGCCCAGAGGGCAGTGCAGAAGGGGCTGCTGGGGGCAATTGGGCAGAAGGCTTTAACTGGATAACATTATGTTATGACCAATAGGGTCTGCTGCCCTTGAATTACTTATGGTATTCTAAAAGTCTAACTTCGGTTTTGCTCCCCAATAAAAGCTAAATACCTCTATGAATGTATTACATTAGGTTTGACTCACCTAGAACTGCTTAATGCTATTCTTAGTAAGGTAATACTTTGTTTTGTATAACAAAAGTATTAAGTTGGTTTTAATAATTGTGTTTATGACTTATGTGATAGTACTTACCCAAGATTTATCTTGGCCTTTGTGTATCAGTGTTTCTTTGCACCATATGTATGCTACCCTTTCTTCGTACCAAACTACAACCCTCTCTCCCTCCAAAGATAAGCCTGGCTGCTCTGTCTATGCTACCAAATGTCCTCAGGTGGTACACAGCCTTGTACTAAGAGTGGAGTTTTGAATTGCCTCAGATATAGTTTTATGAAGTTGGACTTTAGAAAAATTGTTCCAGCACTGCCTATTGCACGAACACTGCAGAGATCGATCTACAAGACCAAGCAATGGCTCAAAATTAAAAACTAGATGGAAAATGCTTGGCAAGTCTAAACTTATTTACATAATGGCAGCCACTTGTTTTAATCCGTTTTCCAACATGGGAGACTGGCAATGTATGACAAATGTCTCATATTAATGAAAATCATAATCAAAGGGTTATAATGTGCAGGCCTCTAAATAACAACTATGAAAACATTACAATAGCGGGCAATATGTATGTGCTGTTTTTCAACAAATTACCTGCTCAGTTAAGACCTGTGCTGCTTCAGTGGGATCATGACATTGGTTGATGATATCGCAGATCTCTTGACTATTCACAATGAAATTGATGCCATCAGTAGTCAAGACAAGGAAGCCATCATCCGCATGATGCAACTAAAAAAGAAAAAAATATATATATTAGTCATCAGTCTGAGACTCATTGTGATAATTATACCTCTCATTATTATGATAGTGTTTGATCTTAATATTTCAATGAACACAATAGAAAAAAAATGAATCCATACATAGTGTACATTACAGCAGGTAATGTACAAAAAACCGAAAACATGCTGCTATTGTTTCCAAAGTGAATGGTAACCAGGCTCTAAAATGAAATCCCACTTATATTTACATAGCACTTTTCCAAAAACAAACTTTAGCCTTGCATGCATTACTGCGCACAAGATTTGGGAAGTGGGAGATTTTACTCCCTCATTTTTTGAGCAAATTATTTTTTTAGCCAGAGGAGAAAAAAAAAAGATTCCTATTCCAAATGGGGCTTTACAATAAAAAAAAAAACTTTATGTAAGCCATTCCCCATTGCACGTTTTAAAATGCGTTTTTACCTCACGGTTATTTTCCAAAGAGTGAATAAAAGAAAATTAGAGTGCCTCCCCGTGGCACTGACTAGCTGGTATAAATGACCCAAAGAGATCACTGGAGTGGTCTGGTTATAAATGGATAGCAGGCAGTGTCTCTTGGCTTCCTTCTAGGATGGAGTATTTTTTTCATCCACATTTTTTTGTTGGCTGGATTTACCAGATTTTAGGGAGTAAAAGTGGCTGGTATGCTGCTCATCTACAAGGCTTCTCTCGCAGTTTACTATGTTCAGGATTGCTGTGTGTTTTGTACCACCTTTATTTCATAAATGCAGCCCAATAAAGAACTTTGACATTGTACAAAATAATAAAACACAAGAATATTCACTGAAAAGTACTTTAAACATGAAACAACTAATACGCATGCTTGTTTTTAAAAGTTTAAATTCAACCTTATCGTGCCCGCTTAAAAAAGATCCACCCTGAATATTTTGTGTTTCAAAAAATAGAATACAACACTTTATTAACAATGCCCACTACATGGCCTGAAGCAAATTGGTCCCCAGTAACTGAAGGACCCATGCAACTGGATGGCTTCAACTTTGACATGGGGATAGGAGCCAATTCAACTCTGGTGCAGATTATAGTGGGACCTGGGCCTATTTTGCTGGAAATCCATAAAGTCCCTTACGCAAAGGTTTTTAGTCGTGGTTTCCTTTTCTTTTTTTGTATGCTGTGTCACAGCCAAGTGACCACTGGGCATGGCAGCGCCACCTAATGGGCTCATTGGGCATGACCATGGGCCATGCCACTGGCCACTTCACCAGTAGCCATGGCGGGTCCACATGATCACACAAGATTTAAAGGGTTCTTTATAAGGAATCCAACTACAAAAATGTGAATAATCTTTACAAAACTTTCCAAAAACAGACACAGATACATTTTTGGGAAAATGTTTTTCATGAGGTCCCATCAAGGGGCCACAGAGTGGAGTAAGTTGCAGGCCAGGGGCCTTAGAAGTTACCCTTTGATCTCACCTACAGAAGGGACGGCCAGATGCATTTACATCAAACCTTTGTAAGGTGCGAGTGTCTGCTGCTGTAGGCTTGCTTTCACTTAACTGCTCATTGCAGTTGGTTATAGATCTAGTCAAAAACCAGTTCGTTTGCTGTGAATAATCTAGGGACACACCTACCACTTTCTAGGTGTGTGAATGGACAATATCTGCAGATGTAGTAAAAAAAGGCAACCAGATTGGCTAGTCATTGACAGGGAATCTGTTTTTTTTGCTAGGGTACAAACATTTTTGAAGGCCTGCTCCAGTCAAAATGGGACATGGCATGGCTGCAGACCATGTAAAAATAAATGCCCATGGTTTGGCTAAGGGTGCCTGGGTCAGATTCGAAAGTCCAGACCAAAAACAAAAATTCGGTGAACAATAGTAGAAATATAGTTTTAAAATGATATTCAAGTTCGAGGTCGAGGCGCAAGGAACAATAAGATTGGTCCATTCCCCCTCCCCCACACGTTTCCTTCAAAGCCTGACAGTATGTAGCTCTGTTTTATCTGACCTTTAGCTTTTGAGTACAAGGCAGGGGTGACCCAAAGTGTCCCAGACTAGGTACCCCACCTCTGCTAGTTGTATGGCTAGGTTGGTGGTGTTTTTGCCTTTGTGAAATGGGTCCACTGGGTGGAATTCATTTAACGCGGCAGGGCACTTTTTTGACCTCCTTCATTCACTAAAATGGAGGCATGTAGTGTGTTCGAATCAAAGACTTGAGAGGTCATATTGCACCAGTTTGTGTAAGAAGTGGCCTTCTTGGGTACCCGAATTTCCGGTATGCCAGTACTGGGGGCAGTAGCCGCACTGAAACCAATTTGGACTGGCAGATGCAAGTCTAGATTCAAGCCATTATGCAAAAGACCCTTATAGAATGCATGGGTGGTAGATCCACTTCACCTGGTACACTGCTTGAAATCCACCTGCATTCCCCTAGAAGTCCGGCTGCTTCATGAAGGAATGCAGCTCTGCACCGGCATTCTTTACAGTTCTCAAAACCAGACAGCAAAGCTCTGCTTCTCCAAACAACTAGAAGGACAAACACTTTTGTTTGAAGGTCTCATCTACCTGAAGCTTCCTGCCAGTACCTGCATCACCAGATCAAGATGCAGGTGCCCCTTCACTGCCAGCAAGCACTATTGAGACACGCTGTGCCGAACAGACCAGAGAACCACACCACAGGACATCAGACAGGCACCCTGGTTCCACTTCCTCTGAATGGGAACCTCTAGGGTGGGGTTGGGGGAGTGGGTGGAGGAGGGCGATTGTGCTGCCATCGTTCCTACAACCGGACAGCCAAATTCTCCTCCTTGTCCTCCTTTTAGCGGCTGGCTCCTAAGCAGTGTGACTGCTTAAATCATTGTTTAATAGGAGTTCTTCTTGGGGTTCTCTCTCCACGATGACCCAACCTCTGAAGCTGAATCCTTTGCCAGAGGACAATGTGAGAACCCTGCTCAGGCTGAGCAGACTCACCTTTCCACTCCTCAGGCTCTGACCCATTACCTAGGAACCACCACACCTTAAATATTCATGCTTTAAGCGTCTTGGGGTCCCTCTTGCACTGGTGTGTCATTGGGGGGATTCAGTGGTCGTTGAACACAACAGCAGCCTCTGGCAACCCTTAAACAACTGCTGCAGAATTCCTTTTTTGGCCCTAGGGTATTGCTCCCTCGGCTCTTTGGTGTTGCTGGTGAGCCTTTTCTTTAATTATTCATCCCTCAGCCCACTCATTCTCAGTCTCCTTTGGGACTCACACCACTGGAACTCCAGAATCTGTTCCTTGGGACACTTGGGACACTTTCAGAGTTAACTTTTTTACAGCAAAGAATAACAAAATTGCAAGATTGGTCTACAGTGGTCTCTCCAACTTTCTGACCTAGTTATGAAAAGAGTACTGGCTTACTTGCTACAGTATTTTCTTTTCAAAAGAAGACTTGCCGAACTCAACTATTATTGAAACTGTTGACTTACCTGATGCACCGCGGTATCTTTTGTTTTACGAAGTTTACTTACCTGTAAGTATACTGTTATTTCCCCTTTGCCTTTTCTTAAACATTATATTTTCATAACAACATTGTGTGGCTATTCTCTCATTGGGTACAAATGAAGTGTGTACACTACTCCCACCATCCACCCCACTTCAGCTTCTGAGAGTTAAGACAGGGCTGCTGTTAGGAAAGTTTCCCATTTCATGTGTAATTTTCCCTCTCAGTCGTGTACCCCCCAACTTTTTGCTGCTGTTTAAACACCATAGTCTGACTTTGCAGTGAAGCACACTAAACTGGGGTTTCGCTCACTTTTTTATGGGGAAACTGACACGCCCTTAAAGACAGTCAGTACTGGGAGACTGTTTCCCTTGGTCCTTTTCACTGTTGCAACTTTTCTGTAACATTGTACAACAGTACAGTGCGCTTGGGTCTTCCTTTCATTTCCAAAGGCCCTAGACACCCTCTCAAAGGGTTATTTAGGAGAAGTGCAGATGTGCCTCGGAGAGGGCTGGTGGCAGCTTATCTTTTCGTGTATTTTTAACCCTTTCTTGTCATGCAAACCGTGTTTACCATGGTTGGCACAGAAAGGTGGCCACAAGGTTCTTTTGTCCTGTCCTTTGGCCATCTTGCCCCTTCACCTTCCCCAGGTCGAACCGACCCAGGTCAGTCCTTATTTGGGCATGCATTCTCCTTCGGAACGCCAAGCTTTCGCAGGCTTCTGTATGCCTTATGTGTTTGCCCCCAGGATGTGGGCTGGACTGTCTAGTTCCAATCCACATCCTGGGTGCCAGAGAGTCTGGTGTGCTGTGAATGACTGGGACCACCGTGGTCTGTGATTGGTCTGGTGTGCCTGTATGTATGCAGATCTCCCATTGGGTCCTCTTTGTTTTGGCATGAAAGATATTCTGAATAACAGAAGGCACCAAACATCCATACTAGGTCCATCTCTTGATTTCTCACTGAACCTAGGATAGGATCCAAGTATCCGAAGCCGAGTCGAGGAACCGCGGGTGTTCCGCTGGAAGGTTTGGCACCCTGAGCCCGCTGTCCCGCTGGACCCCTCTGCATCGGATCGAACCTGAAGGTCTGCAAAGATGCTTCGACCCATTCAAACAGCTATTCTCTGTACCTTCATCTAAACCTACAAGTAAGCCTCTTCAGAAGTGTCCCTGGGCCAACCATTGGGCTGACAGGCTTGCGCAGGATCTTTGCTCTGAAACCACAGCTGTTTCGAGGAGACCCTTGAAACTTGCTAAAACGCAAGCTTTGCATTCACGGCACTCTCACACCGAATCTCGTACACTTGTCATTCCCAGGTCTGGAATAAAGAGAGTGCCCGAACCCGAGTACACGCGGTTACTGTGTTGCCCAGCCGTGGTGACGAACTTCGCAGGTGCTTTCTAGAGTGCCCCTTTGTGCCCTGAAGCCTGCTGCAGTTAAACTGGCCTGATCCATCCACCAGGATCGGAGAAATCGTCACTGTCCCGCCAAGGAATCATCACTGTAACTTCGCAGCTGAAAGCCGAAGAGCAGCAAAATTGCCGCATTTGAACCTACAACCGAACAGGACTAGACTGCCGAAGTTTGGTCCTGAGTGCGCCGGGGGTCGGTGAGTACTTGCAAACCTTACAGGTGGCTCCTAGCGCATCCATCCATCCATTTTTACGCAGGAGTGTCCCCGGAGGGCCACTCACCTTTCCACAGATAGCCTGAGCTACCGTCCCATTCCCAACTCCTGGAACCTGTTCTGCCTTTTTGGGGAGACCTTCCAAGAATAGTGGGAACCTGTACTGCATCGCCTCACCCACCTTCCTGAGCTGCTACAGACCCTACAAGAGACCCCGTTTTCACCCTTCTGCACTATTGCGTGCACCGTTCATTTGAAAGTAAATTTGAGCACTAGGCTCCACTCTTCGTAGAGACTGGACTGTCTTTCAGTTATGTATTGATTACTGCAGAACTCCCTAAACATCATTTGCATTGCTTGTTCCATTTCCTTTTCGGTTGTGGACCCACTCTGTGCAGTAACCCTTTAGGGCACTTGGTATTGTATATATGTATTCTAGTAGTGTTGTATTGGTTTAAAAGTATTACTGTTGATAATTGCTTTGTGTTGAACTTCAAAGATCTTGAATAAATGTACATGTATTTTTTAATATGTATACACGTGACTGGGAGTGATTTGTGGTGTCCTTTACTTTGTGTGCTCATTGAGGTCTTTCAGTCACCCTCACCCCTCCTGAGACCTAGTCTTGACCGCCGCCAATGCAACCTTGATTGGTCTAGCTTGTCCAGAAGGTTACCCTTTTCCAAGAAACTAGGCTGGCCTGAACCTCTGCCCACCAGGTCACAGTTCAGAAATCCATCTTAACAGTTGCTCTGTTGCCACTACCACTTAAACATTCCCTCAAGCTCACAGGCTCTCAACAGTACCAAAGTCATGAAGACACACCCAAAGACCCTGGCCACAGGGCTTACGGAATAGCTCCCCAGCAACCATTCATTTGCATTGGGTGTATAATTGTATTTAAAAATAGTAGCTACTATACTAGGCCATAAGGAGGGGAGCCTGGAACAGGAGTACCCTCCAGTCATTACGGCCCGTGAACTCCCACTGCTACCCACTACCCACACCCTAGCTGGAGGGCTAACTGGGAACCTTTTACGCCGACTTTACAAAACCTGTTGATAAGAATTCATACCTGTAACTGACAGTCAGAACTCTGAAAGAAGTAGGATGGACTTCTGATTCACTGCTTTTGTATGTTCAGGTACGTTAGACATTTTTAGGCCTGCAAGATTATGCTTAACCCTTTTCCATCCCCAGTTTAGCTAATTTACTGTGTCAATGCCTAGGACTAACTCTGTGGAATTCTCAAGTGGTAACTGGATGCACATAGGTTTAATTGCGATTTTAGCTACCAGTAGTGTGTTAAACTGCATGCTTGCTTGGGTTTAATAAATTAAAGTGTTACTGGAGTGGCTAACATACTCCTAGACCATAGTCCCCTTTCCTCCATCCTATATGGGCGTCCCTCGCAAAGGACAGGAATGGAACCTCTTTTCCACCAGAAATTTGGTGGCGCGGGCTCCCTTAACCTCACCCAGCGGCGCCACACCTCATCAACCTCACTGGTCTTATTATTGGAGGATGGATGGTGGGACGTATGGAGGAAAAGGGACTAGGAGTACGTTAGTCATGCCGGTGAGTAACACTTAATAACTCCTACGTCCCATCCCCTTTAATCTATCCTGTATGGGCGATTACAACAGACAACGTCCTGGGGAGGAGAGCCTGACCATCTAGGCAAATAGATTATGCAGCACCACTTGGCCGAATGCTGCATCTGCCGTGGCACTGGTATCCAAGCAGTAGTGTTTGCAAAAAGATGAAGGGGTGGCCCATGTTGCCGGCCTGCTGATCACCTGCCAGGGAACGTGGCGCTGGAACGTGACTGCGGTCGCCTTGGCTCTTACCGCATGTGCACGCATGTCCTGCGGCGGATCCTTACTTTGTGCCCATTATGCCTCCTGGATCGCTGCGGTCATCCATCGAGCTATGGATGCATTAGAGGCTTGCTGCCTGGGTCTGGACCCTCCAAATGTTACAAACAGTGCGTCTTGCGGATGCCCTTTGTTCTGTCCAGACAGAATTTCAACGCTCTGACATCCAAGCAGTGGAGCGTTTTCTCTGCATCTTCATTGGGGCCTGGGAAGAATGTGGGGAGCACAATCTTCTTGTTGATATGAAAGGATGAAACCACCTTTGGAAGGAACTTGGGGTGCGTGCAAAGCACAACCTTGTCTTTGTGAAATCTAGTTTATGGCTCTGAGGCGACTAACACCTGGATCTCAATCACTCTGCGAGCTGACGTAAACCCAACCAGAAAGGCTGTCTTCTGAGTGACCAACTTAATGTCTGCTGTGGCCATGGGTTCAAATTGCTTTTGGGCTATAGCACTTGCAGGCGTTTGACAGCGGGGAAACAGCCTGGTCAAGCATGACTGATGTTTTTTTATTACAGGATTGGCCGAAGACAAAGTCGGAGTATGCACTGATAGCGGCCAGGTAGGTCGGGTAGGTATCCACCTGGACACCCGATCTGGCAGATAGGCCAAGAATGATAAGACTTGGTCCAGGGCGCATGTCAGTGGGTTCATCCCATTTGCCTTAGCCCAAAAGCAGAATCTCGTCCATTTGCTTTTGTATTGCTTGCGTGTGGCCCGACCTCTGGCATTTTGAATGATCTCCAGATTGTCGCTAGAAAACGTAAGATGCTGAAGAGTTAGCTGCTCAGGATCCGGGCTGCTAGGGATAGCCTCTCCGGGGAGGGATGTAGCACTTCACCTCCCTGCTGCGCTAGTAGAGGGCTCTTCCCGAGGGGGAAGCACCATCTCTGGCCGGGTTGACAGCTGCCCCAGGTCTGAGAACCAGGGTTGTGCCGGCCAGCGAGAAGCTATGACGATTCTCTTCAAGTTCCTGATCTTGCTCACCACCTTGTGAACCAGTTGTGAGGGAGGAAAAGCATAAACCCAGATCCTGTCCGAGAGTATCTGGAGTGCATCCCCTAGAGAGTTGCAGCCCCTCCCTCCCCAGGACGCAAACTGCTGACACGTCCGGTTGTTTACTGTCGCAAAAAGATCTGTGGTCGGGTGGCCCCATCTGCTGAACACTTCCCAGAGAACTCCCCCATTCAGCTGCCACTCGTAATTGTCAGTGGCCAGGCGACTGAGTCTCTGTGCTTCCAGGTTGGATTGTCCCAGAAGGTGAACCGCTGAGATCCACACCTCCCGACTGATAGCCCATTCCCAGATTTCCAGGGTCAGGGAGCACAGCTGCAGGGATCTGGTGCCCTTGTTTGTTGATATAGTACATGCAGGTCGTGTTGTCTGCCTGGATGCACACAGACCTGCCCCTGATGGTCGGGAGAAAGGACTTGAGGGCCAACCAGATTGCCATAAACTCCAGCCAGTTGATGTGATTCTGCCGGTCGGTGTGGGTCCAGAGCCCATGCACTGAGCGCCTTCCTAGAGTGGGTACCCGCCCATGGAGGGAGGAGTGTACTCTATGGGATGTGGACGGAACGGCCTGCCCACCAATATGTTCTCCCCTCCGGTTAGGACCATTTGAGATTGGGGTCCAAATGTTGCGGGATGGAGACTTGGGCCTCCTGATGGCCCAACTCCTGATCCCAGGAATCAGCAAAATGCAGCTCAGCTAAATCCTCCTCATGCTGAGTCTGGTGTACGGGACCGCCAAGAGGCATGCTGCCAGAATGCCCAGAAGGTGTTGATACCACCAGGCCATGGTGAATGACCTGCTGTGGAAATGGGAGACAGCAGTGCGAATCGCTGTAACCTTGTCCTCTGTGGGGAATTCCCTCTGCTGCTGTGCGTCCCACAACAGGCCCATAAACACTAGCATCTGTGTAGGGGTGAGCTGAGATTTCTGGTAGTTGATTGAGAACCCCAGGTCGAAGAGGGTGGAGATGAGCCTGTCCGCTGAGGATCTAACCTGCTCTGGTGACGTGGTCCTGACTAACCAGTCGTCGAGGTACGGATCTGACCTGAGGAGAGCTGCCATAGCATTCATGAGCCCCGTGAAGACTCTCAGAGCTGAATTTAACCCGAAGATCAGAACCTTGTACTGGACATGCAGGCCAATGTCCTGGAACCTGAGGAATGCCAGTGAGGCTGCACAACAGGAACGTGGAGATATGCGTCCTTAAGGTCCTGGGAGCATGTCCAGTCTCCCCCACACAGTGTCTTGGCTATGAGCGCTGGCATCACCATCTTGAACTTCTGCCGGGTTAGGTAAAGGTTCAGGGAAGACAAACCCAACACCACTCGCAGGCCCTCCTGGTGGTTCTTTTGAATAGCAAAGATGCAGGAATAAAAACCCTGCCCCTTCTTGGGGAGTTGGAGGGGAGCTCCTCTACCGCCTCTCTCTCTACAAGCAAATCTCTGCTAGGAGTGATGGTGCACCGATCTGTGGGAGAGGGGGGGAAACCCGGGAGAGGAGAAGGAAGAGGTAACCAGAAGCCCCAGGACACAACTGAGCTATTCATCAGTTGTGGAGTGGAAAACATCACACCCTTTGAAGAGAAGTTCCAGGATTCAATCCTGTAGCCTTCAGCCAGGCCATGCGCCTCATGTCCATTGCCAGACAAATCACTCTGTTAGCCGTGACGATGTGTCCTACCGTGGCCCACATAATGTTGTGTGCCACGAGTTTTGCCTCAGCTAGGCCTGCTTTGAATGAGGCTTGCTTGTCCTTAGGGATGTCAGGAAGGAAATCTGTGATTTCCCTCCAAAGGCGTTGATTAGCCACAGCCACGATGGTGTCTGCGTTGGCCTGCCTGACGTGTAGGCCAGCGCTAGAGTAGACCATCTTGCCGTATGATTCAAGAGTCTTTTATTCCTTGTTCAAGAGGGTTGGCTACCGTGGCAGTGCTAGACAAGGACGCCTGAGGCTTAACATACATGGACGCTGCAGCGATAACCAATGAGCGGTTGCGAGTGTATCGAGAGTAGCATGCTGCCCCCCTCAGCCTGTCTGAACTTAGTATCCAGATTTTTGTTAACGGATAGCATGGAGTGTTGAAAGGTCTGGCCCCTTCTTGGCCAAGGCCTGCACATCTTTCTGCAGGGGGATGCCAGACCTTGCCTCAGCCCTGATGCTCAGGACCTCTGCCAGCCCTCCTGCCTCAGGAATGTCCTTCTGGGGCTGAGGGGATGCCCAGGTATTCCGAAAGGCCAGCAATCCTGTTGTGGAAGGTGTTTGCTGAGGAAGGTGTGTCCTGCACCTCCGCGTTGGGGTCCTGCTGGTCCTCTGCCCTGGGAGGGGTAACACCAGCATCCTTTGGAGGTGCTTTGGTTGTTGTGGTTTGCACCTGCACTGGGGCTACTGAAGCCTCATGAACGGGCTGCTGCAGAGGCAGAGCTGGAGGCGGGAGCATGGGTTGAGTTTCAGTGGGTTGCGCAGTTGAAGCCGGAGGCAACATGTCCTTGATAATACCCCTGAGAATGGAGTCCATTTGTGGTGACCATGGGCGTGAGCCTCGCACGCAGAGCACACATCGCATCCGTGGTCTTCACCAAGGCACCAGAGACAGAGTGCAAGCATGTCAGCTGAGGGGAAGGAACCATCGCACAATGGGCATCTGCTAAAGCCTGTTGAGGCTGACATGTGCCAGGGACAAACTAGGGCACCGGTGGACGGTGTTCCCAAATCTGCAAAGAAAATGAAAAGATTTTGGGGAAAGCGCATGGAATTATGAGGCTTGAGGCCTCACCCCGGAACACTGGTGGAAGCGGTCTGTTCCCGTAGACGTGGAAAAGGGAACTGAGGTGTGGCACCGGTTGGCGGGGTTAAGGGAGCGAGCCAGTAAATTTAAAGGGGATATTTATTCTGGTGGAAAAGAGGTTCCGTTCCCATCCCCCATGAGGGACGCCAATACAGGATGGAGGAAAGGGGACTGTAGTATTCTGTAAATGATATTTCCAGCTTTCTGCTGGGACACAATTTATGGGGACTGTTCTTTTTTTTGCTGCGCCTCTAATTGTGCTCCATATCTCAGTATTGTTATTTTCACGTGCATGTGATGCCAGCGTGAACCACAGAGTATATTCTTTTTTTCTTATAATTTGGCAAAACATTTCTATATTGGTTTTTGATATCTTTCACCTTTTTGGGAATGTTAACATTACTCACAGCACTATGAAAGGCTTTTTCAATCTCTTTTCTCATTGTCACTTTCACGGCCTGAATGTTTTTATCATGTCTAAGGTATTTGGTCACTGGTTTTGTCCAGCATTCATCTGGCCTTTTTGTAGTTGTTTTTTCTTTGTCACATCACTAATGTGCGTAACAAGTAGCGAGAACTTATGTATGATATCAAAAGAGGAATTAAAGTTGATGTCTTGGATTTTACTTGCCAACTAATTTAGATTTTCTATAGCTACGCTGTTTGCTGCTACTACATTGAGGGATTCCATACAAGTCGATTTCTCGCGATGTACAGGGTAACATCACCTGTTTCTAAGATATGTGTTGACTTAGCTATTATATTAAATCCAACGCATAACGGCAGATGATCACTCTCCTCTCGATTGATTACGGATATATCCCATGTAACAGCCTTAGCAGGTTCATTCAACAACTCAATCTATCGCCATCGCAGACTGCCGACTGATTCTAGTAAATGCTCTGGATGAATCTCCATTAGTGTTTCAATTAAGCCTTGTGAAATTGATATCAGTCATCAAAGATGACCACATCTTGCCCTGGCAATCAGTTCCAATTTTAGACACTGGACCGGTCTCACTACTATTTCCAGGTTCATAGTTGTCATTAAATATTTTGCATTAAGATCACAGACTACAATTACTGGGATGTTTTGCTTGTTGGAATTCAGTATTTGCTTGACTCGTTTGCAGTTGCTTTTTAGTATGGAATAGATTAGGAGGATCATATATGTTTATGATAATCTCAGGTGTGGTAATGTCTTCAGTTTTAACTACAACAGCTAGAATCATTTCTGACGAGTGTAAGGGGGTTAAAACCCAAGAATGACGGCCTGATGTAAGTAGTCCGCCTTTCGGACGACCTTTGGGGCCTTTTATCGCCAACACTTGAATACTGCTACATCCATCTATCTCACAGTGATCTAGCATCTATGTTTCTTGTAATGGAATAATTTGAAAGAGTTTGTTATGTTCTACTAATTCATCATCATTTGATAGGTGGTTAAACACATTCCAGGAACATAGGAGGAATACTCATGGCAGGCTGCATGTAAAGTGTGATTTCAAAATAGCTGGCAGCCATTGTCAATAACTTGCAGAGATATCTAGTGCATCTATCTGGGTAGCTCTAGATGTAGGCATAGTAACTGGGTTGTCCTTACTTGGAAGCTTTATAGTAGGTGGAGGTATGGAAGCAATGTTCTTTTATATCACTGTTTTTCGTTGGTCTGTTGATTTTTTCGTTGCATTCTCGCTTGGATATTTATTTCTCAACATGTCTATTTCTTTACACTGGTATCCCACTTTTAAACAGGTCATTTTCATATTGTAATATATAGGATATCGTGTGATTAGAACTAAAATTCACTTATGAGGTAACATGATGTTTATCTTCCAACTGATCTACTATTGCAAAATCTTCAGTGGTGATCATTCTAAGTGGTATGATCGTATGTAAAATATGCAGAAAGGTTGTTCTGTTTAAAGGTGGATGGCTCTAAATCCCTATATCGGATTTGATCTCAAGTGACTACTTTCTCAGCGATAACGGAGGGATTACCTATGTTAGCGACAACCATATTAGATGTAGTGTTTCTATCTCCTAACACATTACCCAAAGTATTTAATACAGCAGCCTTTTCACTTATAATGTTCATGGAGCCATTATCTGTTGCTGTGAGTACTATTTGTCGTCCAGTATTTGGTATATGGGCACTTATTTTAATCTTAACTGGCAAATCATCACTAATGTCAATTATGTCATTTTTCTCCTGGTTTATGTTTTGCATTTTCTCTTCCTTTTGGTCTTTAGGACGATGTAACGTTTCATCAAAAAGATTGCTAAAGTAATTTTGAATATCTTACTGATTAAAAATATATTTTTCAGAATTCTTCGAGTAACTGCTTCCTGCTTGATCGTATTTCATATTTTTATTAGGGTTGACTACAGAGGTATTTTTTGTTGCATCATCGCTTATCTTTTTGAAATCCATGGACTCTCTCACTTGATTCGGTATCTCAGCATTATTTTTTATTTGAGGACTATTCCTTTTATTTTCCCCCTTTTTTTTAGGTATACTTGACAGCCTGAGATAGAGCTGATTTTCTTTGTTTAATTTTAGATTTCTTTTCATGTTGAGTATTTGTCAATCTATTCTTTACACCTACTTCTTCAATTTCACCCAGTGGTGAATCTGTGTTCTTTGCAATATCTTTGCACACTATTCTACTCCGATGTATACTTTGTGTAGTAATAAAGATTGTATGTTGATTTTCGCTTCTAGACTCTCACATTTGTCATTTAGTCGATACAGCAAGTTCTGCACAATTTCAAACATAATGTCAGATGTGATGCTAGCCACTGATACATTTGTGGCATCTAAATCGATAGAAGTCTGGCCAGTCTGTACAGTAGGTGATACATCTAATAATTATTGGTCAGATATTGGTTTATCTTTCTCATCTGTTTCTCTGTAAATATCTTCGTCACTCACAGTCGAAGTATTCACTGCAAGCGGTGGCAAAGATATCTTATCGATGTTGATGATGGTTTTAGAGTTATCCATCACTTGGGGCAATGTTACATTCTTCAGCAGATCTTTGGTGGCATTTCCATTTTCTAAAATAGAAGTTGTATCTGCGACAGGAGTATAGTTAATGTGTGCCACTATGCTTCTATTGTTTAACTGATTGCCATAATTATTCTGTTTGCCAGTAGAGTATTTGTCTGGGCAGTATTCTCATTAGACATGTTCACTGGTAATAGGACGTAGTTGAGTTCTTATTCAATATCTTTGGCCGCAATCGCTTTTTCGTTATATGTCATCTACATGCTATGGTTAGATTCCACTGCTTCAAGAGGATTCATGAGATTTCCACCCTTATCAGTGCTCACAGTGATTTTGGGGGAGTAATTTGTCATACATTTTTTATGTATCATTTTCGGACATCATCATTCTATTTATTTTGTTAGAATCTTTTTCACTTCCACCTCATTTTTTCTTTTTGGGGTCCTATAGTGGTAATGGTCTTTGGAATACAAGTACGATTTCCCTGTCGTGGATAGTGTCTAGGAGGAGATATAACTAACATCAGATCTGTATGGGCTTGTGGCGTTTGTGACTGACCCAATGTATCATAATGCACGCGGGTAGACGACATGCATGTATTAGTCACTACTACACTCTTGGGTGCAACCAAAGATTGAGTTTCCACTTGCCCAACTCCATCTGATCTAACTACTATATCAGGCATATTAATATCATTCAATTCTAATACCTCGCTAATTGACTGCTGAGGTTTTGCTATTTATTGCAAACAATCAAAATGGTGCTATCGCAAACCACAGCTTCCATACTAATGTGTATGTTGCAGCAATATACCACCACTATATTAAATCTTACAATTAGGATTGTACCTTGTGTTACTTATAGCTATTACTATTATTAACCAGGATGGGTTGAAAGTTTACCTACCGCACGCACACCAATCGTTCAGAAAATCACCCTCCCTATTTCAAATATACAAATCTAAGTCCAAGTATGTCTACGTATGTCTAAATAGCTTTTCACACAAAGTACATTCAAATATGAAGTCAGTATAGAACCTGATTAATTTTCATTATACACAGCCATTTTATAGTGGAAGTAAAATGAAAAAAAGGAGGAAGGAGAAACTGCCTGCCTACTCCGCAAGATTTAAATATTAAAACTAAATATTTCCAGACAGATTCTACTGTCTCACTGAAGCAAAGTAACTTTCGATTGGTATTGATTGTCAATAGCCATCTTTAAACGGCATGAGGCTAAGACCTATTGTTGCAGGTAGCCACACTATGGGAGTTAAGTACTCTGACGCTGGCAACAAACAACGTGCATAGTTAAACATTACATACATTTGCAGAGTTCTCAGGCGGTAACATCTTTCGAAAGCTTATGTTGTATCACCCACCTCATGGCATGCGTGCCGTTGTTACTGTGAAATCATACGCCCAAGGCCAAGAGATGTGGAATACAATACAATGTTATCGCTGTCGCATACGAGCAGACAGCAAGACAGTACACTTGCACAGTGCACTTCCGCAGAATCTATAACTTAATAGGGACGGCTAATCTAAACAGTAAGTGAAGGGGAAACGTAAAGTGAGGTATTCTTCTAATAAACACCATCTCCAGTGGCTGAAGTCCAAATCATAAATGTCAACCTAAACTTAGAGGTCCCACTTCCCCTTCCCCCAGTCTACAGCCATGCCCAAAAGATGTGGCCAAAATAATGGTCCAAAGCTATAAAGTCTTCAGTCTCCTTGCTAGTCTCTAAAATAAAACCCAAATCTTCCAAGTCTTGGCCAACTAAAGGAGTTCACAAATTCTACTCTTATAGAAATGATCCCTACATAATGTATCCCTAGCACCATACGCAAATGATTCACATGGGAAGTTCTTCCAGGGTTTAACTCGCAGGCTGGACCCACCTTGGTCTTCGTGATTTCACTTTCGTCCTTCAGACCTCCATGTGTGCCTTGCTTCTTAGTCTTGATGAGTCATTGGATGCAGTGCCAAACTCTGGTATTCACCCAGACTGTTTGCAACCAACATAGGTTTTCATGCCAGGCCTCAGGGTACAGAGCTTGTAGGTCTTGCCACGACCTGGCATTCAGTATTCCCTTGACCTGAACATCAATTCTTATCTTTTACATGGATAAGTCTCACCAGTATACACAAATTGGAATACAAGCATTCACTTGGGAGGTCTTACCACGACATGCCTCTGCCTTTACATTAAGCAGACTTTACACCCCAGACCCCCACCTTTGTAGTAGGGTTTGGGTTCTCAGCAGTTCTCTTGACAAAGCCACCACCTTATGACAAGTGATGTTTTCCCTACATTAGTAGGACACAGCGAGAATCACACCCTCTAGCTCCTGGCTGCTCTGGACTTCCTTCAGCTGACACCCAGATTGGGTTTCCTCCGCTCTTTTTATACTGACTGCTGTTAATTTGTACTCCTTTGTCTCTGCCCACTGGATGGGTAGCGCTGGTTAGGCGATTGCCTTTGGATGGGCATTGGTTATCTCCTAACGTTTGTTTGAATCCCTCTTATTGCGACTTCTTTGCTCACCAAGTTGCTCTATGTCTTCTTAGGCAGTATGCAAAATTGCAGTCATCTTGGAATCTCTACCGCAATTGTTTAGTTGGAGGCATTACGAGTCTTCAGGAAAGGGGTAGTCGGTAAAAGCGTTATACTCGGTCTCTTGGTTTCATAACTTCTGTGATTAGCTTTTCTCAGATTCTCTATTTATTTTTACTAACACTGTGAAGTTTGAAGTGGTAGCCTTACAGACCCCTGCTATAAGGAAGTTATGGACTTGTGTTAAACGGTTTACATTTTTTTAGTGGGTAAGGGTTTTGAACGTTTCTGACTGTTCTCAAACACCATTTCAAGAGGTTGGACCGAGTCTGCGATAAACCTGTTTTTTCCACTCTCAAATGTTTTTCTGAATTCCAACTAAGGGCTTCACAAAAACATACAATTGAGACAGTACACAACTACACTCTTACTATAAGGCTGTACACCACCGGAGTATTTTGTAGCACAGATAGAGCAGCTAGGCTCATTTTAGGAGTGAGAGATGGCTGTAAGAAAGTACAAACAACTTGTAGCATACAAATGGCTCAACAGAAACCCTTGCACCCAGAAGTATTATAAAAAGTAAAGGGTTAATATAAATATAAACAGGCCAAGGTAAATCTTGGTGGGTAAGTACTTTTGTCATAGAATCATAAACACAATATAAAAGCACAAGACAATGCTTAAGGTACACAGACCAACGGGTAGACCTTGTTCAGAGCCCATAACAGTATTTCTAGGCAAGTCAGGCCAAATCATGCACATTTTGAATAGAACACACCTATTTAGGGGGAGTAAAACCACACCTTCCTTTTAGATTACTTATAGTAATTCAAGGGTAGTAAACCATGTCAGTTATGGAGTGAAATCCGTTAAGAATTCCCCTAGTAAACCAACCCTGTTACCAGGATACTTTTCTGAATAGTGGAACACAAGTTCATGGAACAGTATGAACCTATAACTACCACGCTCTCCTGGCCCAATCCGGAGCAATGAGGATCATGTGGGAACCGAACAGCCGTAACACTTGAGGAATGACGGGGAGTGAAGGAAAAGAGTACAGCAGTGGGAATGACCAATCCACTACGAACCAGTCTCCTGAGGCTCCTCTCGGAGAAAATTCCCATGAGCAGAATCTCTCGCACTTCTGGTCCCCAAAGGGCGAAGATCTCCTGAAGGAGTCCCTGAGTCAACTCCCACTCGTGAGAGATCATGCTCTGCCTGCTCAGAGCGTCCGCCGCTGCATTTTCGTCTCCTGCCAGATGAACTGCTGAGATCGAAATTCCCTGCTGGATGGCCCAGAACCAGAGCTGCATTGCCTGTCTGCACAACGGGAGTGATCCTAGCCCCCCCTTTTTGTTGAGGTAATGCATGGCCACTGTGTTGTCCATCATGATCAGGAAACTTTCCCCCGCACAGACGGCAGGAAAGCCTTCAGGGCTAAACTGATGGCACTCAGTTCTAACAGGTTGATGTGAAGTTTGGACTCCGACAGAGACCAACGACTGCTGGCGGTCAAGTCGTTGGCATGAGCGCCCCATCCTGTGAGGGAAGCATGCGTCACTACAGTCACCCCTGGCCATGGTTGCCAAAACGGCTCCCCCTTCATCAGGTTCCCCTCGTTGGCCCACCACAGAAGATCCTGGGAGACCGAGAGTGGAATTTGAATGGGATCCGACATCTTGCCTGAGAACTGCAACCACTGCATCTTGAGGACCAATTGCAGGGATCTCATCCTCAGCTGGGCCTCTGGCACCAGAAAAATGCAGGATGCCATGAGGCCGAGCAACCGCAAGAATTCGAAAGCTGGGAGACTATGGGCATGTTGAAACTTGTCCACCATCTGCACAATGTGATGAGTCCTTACCTTGGGAGGCGAGCAATTCCCCAAGGACGTGTCTAATACAGCCCTGATGTACTGGAGCTGTTGGGAAGGTGTCCGATGCAACTTCATGAAATTGAGGGAGAAGCCCAGCCTGTGGAGGGAGTGGCAGGTGAGACCGAGGTGATTGAATGTTTGCTCGGGAGAGCGCACCCGGATCAGCCAGTCGTCCAGGTAGGGCTAGATGTGGAGAGCGCACCCGGATCAGCCAGTCGTCCAGGTAGGGCTAGATGTGAATCCCCCCCCCTCCCTCGCCTGAGGTACGCTGCCACCATCACCATTAGCTTGAAGACCCTCGGGCAGAGGTCAATCCGAAACTGAGCAAGTCTACAGCTGCAAACCTCTGGTACTTTCTGTGCTTGGGATGAATCGGCACATGAAAGTAAGCATCCTGTAGGTCCAGAGAGACCAACCAATCCTGAAGTTGAAGGGCCTGGAGGACTTGAGAAAGAGTAACCATCATGAACTTGTCTTTCCTGAGAAGTTTGTTCAACCAACACAAATCCAGGATGGGTCTCAATCCCCAGTCTTTCTTTGGGATCAAAAAATAAGGGGAATACCATCCCTTGTTCCTCTCCGCTACAGGCACCATTTCTATGGCGCCTTTCTCCAGCAGGGATTGTATTTCCTGCGCAAGGAGCGGATCCGGACTCTTCAAAGAGAGATCCCCTGGTGGATTGTCGTGAGGCCTCTGCCTGAAAGGAAGACAGTAGCCATGGGCTATGATCTCCAGAACCCACATATCTGAAGTAATGGCACTACAAGATGCTGCGCCAGCCTTCCCCCAACCGGCGAACCATGGGACATGGCCTCATGACTGAGCTGAAGCAGCTGCGGCAGTGCCTGAGGGTAAAGAGGCAACTACCCGAGTGGCCTTGGCACCTCGAGTACCTTGTTTTCCACCTCTGGTACTCAGACGGTTGCCCCTTTGACTTGCAGCTCCCCTAGATCTACCCAAAAGATGAGTAATATTGAAAGGAACCTCCTCTCCATTGTTGTCCCCTAGGACGAAAAGGCGGAGGTTGGCGGACTGCAGCAATCAATGACTTTGCTGCAGCTTTGGAGGTCTGCAACCTCTCAAGGCCTTGCTGCCAAAAAGATGTTCACCATCAAAGGGCATGTTGAGGAGCTGGCTTTGTACATCAGGAGCAAACCCTGACTTCCGCAACCACGCAATCTGCGCATTACGGTGCTCGCCGCCATGGACTGGCTGATGCAATCTGCCACGTCCTGACCCGACCGAACGGATTCGCACATGGCATCCTTGCCATCCTGAACAAGGGCAAGAAAGCCATCCCGTTCCTCCCCTTAGGAAATGTTTTCAGCCGCCAACGAGACACAATACCAGAGTATGAGTGAAACGTGCTAAGGCACACACAGAGTTGGCTGCCTGCAAGTCCATACCCCCTGAAGAAAACACTTTCTTCGCCCAGCCATTACAACGTTTGTCGTCCCTATCAGGAGGGATGGTAGGATACAATGCCTGTTTTGCGGGGGCCGTAGCCGCCTGCACCACCAAACTCTCCGGAGTGGGGTGCATAGACAAGTAGCTGGGGTCACTACTGGCTGGACGATATTTCTTCGGCAAAGACTTGCTCACTGCCGTGAGACTCTCGAGCAGTGCAAGCCGCTGCCACCCTTCTCTGCAAGGCAATATGGAATGGCAGTACCGGGTCAGTCAGTGGACCTTGGTCAAGAATATCGGCCAGGTCATCCTGCAGAAAATCCACTGGTGGCGCAGACCACCCCAAGTATTCCGTGACCCTCAACATAAGGCGCTGGTACGAAGACTCAGCGTGGGTGCCAGGCTCAGGCCTACCGAACTCCACCTCCGGAGATGTGTCCAAACCACTGGCATCGTGCAATGACTGACACAGGTCTTCAAGCTGGCTATGACCAGACAAAATCTTGTCAGGTACCTCATCAGGAACCAAACCTTCTTCCCCAGACCCTTCTTCCACCTCAGAAATATAATCCAGAGGCTGGAATGGGGGCACAGAAAAAGGGACAAAGACATTTTTAGACTTGACCAGAGCCTTTCTAGGGGGTTCCACCGTGCCACAGGGTACCGCCGACAAAGCAGCCTCTAAAGGCGTCGATGGAATCGGCGTCGAGCGTGGCGCCGACGGCTTTGACACATTCCTCGAGGGCAGAGCCCCGAACATGTCCTTCAACCGCCTGGGCACCAATGGTGTCGACGGCTTCCTCTGAGGCAAAGCCTCGAGAGAGACCATCGTCTACCTCGGCGCCGATGTATTCTTTGAAGACCTCACATGCTCCAACTGTCTCGAGGGCGTCGAGGACCCGGACCTGGAGCGGGCATGGCTAGAGCGATCCACCTTGTCCGATCTAGACCCCAAAGGTGCTCGATGATCGCGCCGACCAACCAAGCCCGAAGACGTGCGAGTGGTGGCTCTAGCACAGTCACGGCCGGCATCTTTCGACGGCGTGGACGGACCGGATGCCTGCGACTGAAAAATCGCCATCATCTCCTGCCGAAATGAATCCCATTCTGCAGGAGTGGAATGCTTGTTGGGACAAGCCACCCGCCGATGGGCGGAGCCCTCGGACGAGGACGGCGACCCATGACGGCGCTTCCATGCGTGCCTCGAAGAGGCAGAGGAATGGCGGGACCTACTCCGGGATCGAGACCCCCCCCCCCCGGACCGACGACGATGCGGAGAGTCGCCCCTCGAATAGTCAGTCGAAAGCCCTGTGGATCTGGACTTCCGAGGCTTGGCCACCTTACCGACAGAAAGCTTCTTCTTACGCTCCCGCAAGGCCTTCGACGTAAGCGACTGGCAGTCTACACAATCAATCGTGTCTTGGCCCTCACCGAGGCACCAGAGGCAGGCATCGTGCGAGCGCGTCAACGACATCTTGGACCCGCAATCCCGACACTTCTTAAAACCCGGCCACGGGGTGGAAGAAGCCGAAGACATCAAGGAAATCTTCACAACGAACAGGTTCGAAGAACAGAACCAAAAGAACAGAACTCGGAAGAACCGAGGCACGCCGAGATCTCCCAAGCGAACATGTTCACGGAAAAAACGCAACTGAGGCTACGGGCGTCATGCGTTCTACTTATAACATCCGGTGACGTCGGCTCGACGGAGGCCCTCGAGGACAGTGTATCGACGTAGGACGCAGACGCCAAAAGATTTTCTGAAGCAGCACAGATGTGGCGATTACCCGTCATAGATATGGAATAAGTCGGAGGACCCAATCCCCTCGAATATACACTTTATTCGCAAGGGTGCACATAAAATATTTGTAGTGGGAAAAAATGTACTTGTTACACAAATCATAAATGACCAGTTAAGGCCTAACCCACGCTTTACCCTAAACTGGAAGCTCAATACCTGGTGGCAGATGCAGAACTTCAATTTCCAGAGTAAGAACCCTACAATACTACACAAAGTAATAATTAGCAGTTGTCAGGATCCAAGGGTACCATAGAGGACGCAGTTCAGGTTTCTCCAAAATTCTGAATAAAGTATTATACATAATACATGGGAACATAACACAGTTGTAGCATTTAGATTTAGTCAACAAGGGAGCACAATGCCCAACAGTCAGTAGGGCTACCAAAAGCCCAGAAGAAGAGATCAAGACCCAGCAGCAGAGAAGCAGAGCCGGATTCAAGACAAATACCCTAAGCCAGGGATACACCCAGACCACTGCATCCAGCCCTGAGGCCAGAAGAGGGCCTAAAAATGCAGCAACGGTTGAATACCGAGAAATCGTCTAGCAGGTGAGCTACCTGCTCTCCTTCCAAAAATCCAGCAGAATTCAGCTCAGGCACAGGGTTTCCCTTATATGTCCCACCACCACCGATCCCATAAAGGTATTTAAACCAATGATTTTGGCATCCAAACAATTAGGAGGGCCCCAAAACGGCCACATTTTAAAGGCCCACACCGACAGGAAGTGTAATAGCACGCCCAGTGTAAGGAACTGGTCTAGACAACTATGGAGGCAGCCATCTTTGGCGCACAAAGAGCCCACAAGAAACAGCCGTTTTAGGCCTGCCTTCATGATTTCCCTGAACAAAGAAAGCAACCTAAAACAAAATGGCTGACAGGACTAAAATCCCTAGTACTCCAGTGGCTACCATAAAAGGTACATTGGGCTACTAATGTGGTAATTTGCCTTTTGGACTGGGCGTCTTATGTGTGACCCAATACCATGTACCTTAGGTAAGGTCAAAAAGGATGTAGTGGCAGATGGACATCAGCAGAAGTTCATCAGAGTACCAAAATAAATTGAAAACCCAAAAAACGAAAAAGGGGCAGGGGAAGCAAAAGCAAAAAGATTAGGGGGGTCCCAAAAAAACCCACCCCATCATAAAAAAGCATCTATCCAACTCACTACAAGTGCTATCAACACCGACAGAGTCCTTAAAACGAAAGGGTAAAATGCAGTGGTCACCTGTATCAAAAGGGCGTATGGTAGATAAAGCATCACCAACGCAGATGTCAGATACTGGTTTCTGATGAAAAAACGGCTCTCCCACAAGTCCATTACTGTGATACTTTCTGAACTAAATGGTTAATCCAGCCTCAATTCCATCGGTCCATACAGGCAAATCTATTAGTTTGGTCACATTCATTCATCTATCCTCACGCACAAACACCTGCACTAATAAATACACAAAATTGACTTATGAAAAAAGGGAAACCTATTTAACATTTAGTCCTTCCACTTAAGGATAGGTCATTTGTTGCCTTTCCACCCATAACTTTCTTACCTTAATTCTTTTTGTTTCTGGTTCTGCAATCACGCCACTGCGTTTAAGATCCATATCTCCAATGCTACGGGTCATAGCAAGACGGCCATTTACATGGGGCTGCCCAAGACTGTTCCATGCTACGAAGCCACCGCTACTCCTTATCCTATAAAAAAAAGCACAAAAGAGTCTAAAAAATAATAAAAAGGAAGTATAGGCAGAAGAGTCTAGTGTAAAGCATTCCCACAAACTGGATAAAAATAAAACCCCAAGAAAATAGGTTTCTGCTTACAAATCCAAAAGGGCTCACAGCAACCTGCCTGTCCAATAAAATCAAACCTAGATTGGGGCTATACAAGGATGAGACCATACCTTTCTTTCTCTTCTTTTCTTTCTGGAGTATGGTCAACTGTCAGCTTCACAGCTTTCCCCTTCCGGCACAAAAGAGCACGACTGTCCCCCACACTGGCCACAACCAGCTCAATGCCATCTCTTAACAGGGCCACTGTTGCAGTGGTCCCAGAGCTCAACAGGGTGGCTGTAAATATCACATACATAAAGAATTAAGCTGGTTTGAAATTGACTAGTAACAGAAAAATTAAATTACAAAATAGTCACCGGAAATGACACTTCAAATTACCTACATTTAAATGAACGAGAAGTTAGGCTAAAGTATCATGCATAGAGCTGTACACCCCATTTTGGCGCTGCCAATTCAGTGCAGGCCGGTTGGCACGGCCTGTTAGGCGCGACCAGTCCGGTGATGGTTTGGCCCCAGCACGTTTTGGCGCGGCAGTGCATTATGTTTAATAAAATTTAAAAAAGAAGGAATTCATGCAGTCTTAAACCCTGGCCTGCACTACTGCAAGACAGTAACGCTAACCACTAGTCTATCGAAATGTTAAAAAGGCACCAGTTACTTATATTAATATAGGTCATGAAGAACAAGCTAGCTTATGATGCTTAATATATGTAACTTGTGCATATAAGATTGAAAAGATCTGTACGGACTTGTGGTTAATTGTGCAGACATGCAGCCTCACAAGCCAGGGTTCGCGACGACCTTAGGTGTATCTTTTTTATTGTATTCAAATTTTAATGTTAATTTAAGAACTAGAATTATGCTGAACTGGGCGCAAATAACAGTTTGCGCCAAACCAGCTGCTGTGGCAAAACGTCTGCGCCAAATCGACCCATTGCTGAACTGGTGGCGCCGAAATATCCTTCTCTGTGCATAGTGGCGAAAAATGTAACTTAAGCCAGCAGCCTATGGCAACTACATTAATATTTTCTTTTTTTTTAAAGCCCATTGATAAAAATATACAAGCACAAATGAAAACCAGAGTTAGGCAGTTAGCATATATTAAAAATGGAGTTCACTTAAAAATGTTTTTCTTTTAAAAGAGGAGCCAAAATTAAAAATACACAAAAAATATTAGTCCCCATGTACATTTTCAGCAATTGAGCCACAAAGACAGCACTAGGAGGCATCCATTTTGTGAAATGATTGAGCCTCTTGTGCTTATGTTAACTTTGTTCTTGCGGCAGTAATCAATCAAAAGCCCCCTACTCTGAGCATTTGTTTATTGCTGCTGGAGAGCATAGAATGCTGGCAGTCTGCCAGCGTTGTATTGATAATTGCAGAAGTTTTCAGGGCTCTCCCGTCCCGGAAATTGTGAATATTCCACCGCCGGCCGATGCAGCAAAATATTTATAATTGCAGTTATTTTCTTTTTAAGTTTCCAGGGCTCCCCTGGATTATTCATTTCACAAAATGGATGCCTCCTAGTTCTGGAAATGTATGACTTGAGGGTCATTTGCCGAAAGGTTTACATAGGAACTTTATGTAAATTATGTATTTTTTTTATTATTGCCCATCTTTTACAGGAATAGCATTTTTGAGTAAGCCTCCCTTTTAAGTAACCAATTTTTAAGAATAGTTGGTGAAAGCCAATTAACGTTAGCTTTTCGGGGGTCAGTTTTTCCTGGCATTTAAAATAATTGGAGCCGAGCACATAATGTAATTTAACACGCTTAGAAGGCAAAAATGTTTCCATCAGTGATCTAAGGCTGCCACAGCAAGGCACCACTACCAGCCTTTTCCTGTGGATTAGTAAACTTAAAGACTTAGCAGAAAGATACTGCAGTATAGCCGCCACTGTAGTTGAAGTGATGCCCTAAGAGGAGGCTAGTATTGGCAGAAAGAACAGCCATGACAAACCCAGCACTTCATAAGTGGGTGAGCAGTGGCAAGGAGGGAATCTAAGCTCTTTAGGTACCAAACACCTAAGCGCAGGTAGATCTGCAGAGGATATCGGAGCAGGACTATGGGCAAGCAGCCGCAAAGACTGTCTCTATGGCCTTGTAAAATTTCAACCAAAAGGTAGTATCTGCATAGGAAGAGGGTAAAGCACTAATCATGGTATGCACTGGATATACAAATGTGAAAAAATGCAAACTTGAGACAATCTGCTAAGACAAAAAGATCCATCAGTTAGGAAAATGTGAAGCAGAATCTATTTGAAGTGCCCACACATAAGAGAGATCAAGTGTGTGTTGTTACCAAACTGAGAAGGATTGTGTGGCCATTTGAGTGAAAGGCTGCAATTGCAGCCTATTAAACGTGTTACAAAAATAGGACCACCCAGCAGGTCATTCCAACAGTTTGTTTACTGGAACGCAAGTGCTACAGGAGGAATATGACTTCTTAAAATCTTAGGAGATCCAATCCAGATTTGGCCAAATCTGCCTGACCTCATCCTTTTGGTGCGGACATGCTTATGTCAGTTTCATGCTCTTTTTGTAGGCTCCTATCTTAAAAAATAGAAACAATAGAAGCCAGACACTATCCACTTAATAGACATGAGAATTCTACAGGAATTACAAGCAGGTGGATTTTGCACGAGCATTTGGGCACTGCATCCATATCTTAGAAACCAGATTTTAAAATCAATTTAAGTGTCCTAAAAATTGTATGTGGGTCATGCCTAGAACCAACAAGAAAATGCATACAAAATTCTTCCAGATATTAGAAAAGTAACAAGATCTTTTCTTAGATACCAGAGACAATACTAGATCAAGGGCAGGAATACAACAATACGGATAGGTTACTGGTCACTTACGATAACCTTGCGCTACACAAGTAATTCTCAGAATGAGAACGAGGTAGTGAGACATCTTGAAAAAGAGACCGAATCAGCAGCAAGCTCCAACTGTATTTTTCACAGGGTGGCTAGAAATAACTTTGCTGAATGCAAAAAAGTTGTAGCACAATGAGCTCTTTTGGCAACTAAATGGACTGCAATGTGGCCAACGTTTGCCTCCAGTGTGGCCAACATTCACATGCCCCAATTTCAAAATAAACATCTTCAATAATATGTTGCAAGATTAAGAGATTACATTTATCCTCTATTGGCGAGGCAACAGACTTTAAATGAATTTAGGTGATAGCTGATCTCACTCAATTCCATTTTAAGATTTCACCCGAGAGTCAGTGAAGATTAAATATTTTTGGACTCCATAATGGAGCAGGCCAGTGGAAAAGTACACACCACCGCATGCCATAAGCCCGCTGACTGAAATTCAATGCTCTTATACTCGACTAGTCTGTACCCTAAACCGAGAGGGATGAGAATATTCCCTTCAGACAACGTGGAAGTTTGCACAGCATCGGTACCCTAGATAGGACTGTATGTGTCACACTAACCAGCTAACTGAACACAAGCAAACTCAAGACATACCCCGAAGACTAACGAAACAGGTAGAAAAGAGCTTGGTTAAAAGAAAAGGGTTTATGCCCAATGAGATGGAGAGGAACACAGATGAGGATGTTGTGGCATGTGCTACAACATTCTCACATAACTTTCCTGCACTCAAACGATTAATCAAGGGCTTGTTAAATTTGGATCCAATTAAAATTGTACCTACTAGACAAGAGTTTTGCTCTAGGGGAATGTAGCGGTGCAGAGGGGGCAAAGGGAAGAAAAAAGAATACAACTCAGTTGTAGTCCCAATCCTTTAAAATGTAACCAACCTAATGAATACCATTTCATGATGTCTCAGTGTGGGAATACCACTGGTCAAGGGACATTTCCCATTCGGTCATTGACCGTTCACAAAAATAAATGTGTGCACTTTATAGGGCCGCTGAATCTACATGCTACCTTCCATACAAAGAATATGATCTGTGCGATTCAGAGTCCTTACCCAAGGTTTCTTTACGGATGGCAAACTAAAGAGCGGCCAGGATACTAGACCATAGCTACAATTCGAGCTCAGAATACACAGGCTCCTTTCGTCAGACAATTTTTGGATAGCCAGACATCAACAAACCAACTTTGTTGGCTTATTAAAGATAATGTAAGACCTGGCTTGAACAATTTCTCTAGTTTGAGTACACTACATACCAATGAATAACATTGGATTCATCAGTTAGATAGTTCTGTGTCACCCTTAAACAAAAATATCCAACAACCTATTGTACTGCGTAGGCGGCTGAACAATCTTCAAATAATTTTCAGAGCTGACCCTCCTTGATCATATCAGACAGGGAACAGAGCAGAACTGAAACATTCTAGACATTGATACCGATACATGGGCGCCGAGATGTAGCCCTCCAACATGGCCAATGGTAGGAAAGAAGTCTTTTCTGAGTGCTCATGCTGGGTAAGTCAATACATACAATCTATGTTGAGCGTGCTGCCACACTGCCATTATTTCTACCAACATGGCGGGCTGTAAGAATCAGTCCTATTTTTTCTGTCTTTGTCAATGACCTCAACACATTTGTTGCAAGTTATATAGGCTGACGCTCAAGACTTTTTAATGCTGACTTCGTTAACTTCAATGCATCTACCTATGCACAGGTTGCATAAACCATATGTGCCATCAAAGTGATTCTAAAAGAAGTGTGTGTGGTTTTTCCAGACTGAAACGTTGCTAATTTTGAACACTGTGCAAAGGTTAAAACACCTAGTTGAGATACAAACTCACCAGACTACATCGACCGAGGTTGTCTCTTCCCTTCATTGTGCGGACCATACCTTAATGCATATTCTGATAAGATCTAATTTATAACTCCTTGTTCTCCGCTTTACAATTTAATGAGCTCAGAGTTGAGATGTTAATCGGCATTGCTATCTTTGTGATTTACAGACACTGATTTGAAAGACCCCAGGTCATTTGGAACCAATGGTACATTAAGACTTGCCAACTACATTGAAGTAGAGGGTATATTTTCTTCAAAAGAGGCATTAATAATACATCCATTTTCTCTCTCCAACTTGCTAAGATGCTCCTGCTTGGACAAGCATTTTCGCAGCATGGTTCTCGGTTTTGAGCTATGAAATTACACTGGAAAATATGCAGGGTGTGAAACATTGAGCAGTTGTGGCAGATGGTCACTAGACGACATGCTACGACCTTGCCTGCCGAAGATGCAGCTGATCTGAGGTGGAGCGGCCTCTCCAAATGCCATGCTTCGCACCCGTAACAGACTGGCATACAACGTTGCCGCTGCTTGTATGCCTCATGTGGCACTGGATTGCTGCTCGCGATCATCTATGCCCCCCGCCGCAATACTCACACAGAAGAAAGATCTTGCTGGCAAAAAGGCCCGAGAGGGAGGTACTGCCACTGAGCTGTGACTGGACGTAGATCTGCCATCTTGCAGCCTGGACGCATTCAATGGAGACGCAGCTGTACGCACAGGTTCTGGGTTCACTGGGACTGTGATCTTGGGCTTTGCAAAGGTCCGCTGCCTTACCAGCACTGATGGGCACCGTGACCGTGGATGGAGTCTCACCAACCAGAGGGCTACTTGCCGGTGAAGTGTCAGTGGTCGATTGCAGCACATCCCCTGCCCTGCTTGTTGAAATGGACTGCTTTGTTTGGTGAACCAAATGCTGGTGGAAGTGCCTTTTGTTGAACCTCCCTGCAGCATTGGTTCACATACCGGCACTACCCACTGGGGATGGGCATGCCACACTGGCTCATCGTGGTGCCCCTCAGCAGCAGCCACATATACGTAAAAATGACACACACACACACACATGTTGTCCGACAACAGATGCACCAAATGAAGATTCTGCACAGAGAGCCCATTGGATAATAGGCGGCTGCAGGGACTCCCATAGGGTGAAGTGGGGCTTTTGACATCTCTTTCTCGAGGCCTCTGCCGATACCCTGCAGAAAGGACGCTATTCACTCTACTGTGAATTTCTATCCAGCCAGCCCATGGCAAAGGCCGTTTGGCCTTGAGGCTCCATTGTCTGCAGTAGCCTGGACCTTTTCCATCATGGCCGCCGGGACATCTACAGTGTGCTGATGCATACCACCGGCTGCATCAGCACCCTTGATTGGCAATTGGGATTCTCATATCCCAGCACGACCGGAGAGACAAGAGGCAACGCCGGCCTCACTCCAAGGGTGAGGTTTACCCTGTCTAGGGGTGAAAGGGGACCCCTCTCGCTACTAGTCAGTGGCGCACCGGACTACATGATGTCAGGAATCCTGCAATTATAGTGACCCAGCAAGCCTCCCATGCTGCAGTAAGACTCTTCTGCTACACAGCCTGTTGTCCCCATGCCTCAGCCCCCTCTACTTTTTCCAACAAAAAAACTTAAGTTCCCCCTGCCCCTTGGGTGCGCTCGCACATCCCACCGCCTCACAGATACTTCTCTCCTTTCCTGCCTCCCTCTCCCATTACAACGCTCCACTCACCTACCTGCACTCCTCTACAGTTTTCCCCTGAAACGCAGCCGCTTGTTTTATCTGCCTGAATTACTAATTTCCTGTGTTTGTCCATACCTTGTGCCTCAAATTATTCTATTTAGATTGTCCACTGAGCCATATTCTTGCACTGTGGAGTCGCCTGCGTGCTGCCTCTCTCATGACTTATACTCCCTAGGGATATTACAATTTGTTTTTCATTGGGAAGGAACAAGTTACTTACCTGTAACTGTTGTTCTCCAGCATGGGTCTGGCATGGATTCACATGCTCATGAATATTCCCCGTCGTCAGGCTGGGAATCCTCGGTAAAGAAAAAATCAGTATCAGTTTCGTTTCTGATCTGTCTTTCGTAGTAGTAACCAATCACTGATCTCTGCATAATACTGACCACAGCCAATGACTGCCCTCTACCTAAGCCCCGCCTCTGGCAGCCATCTTCAGATTTGCTAGCACGTGAAGTGGCAGTATGACCAAGTGAAGAGCCGCAGAGGGGTAGGCAGGAGGGTTCGCATGTGAATCCATGCCAGACCCATGCTGGAGAACAACAGTTACAGGTAAGTAACTTGTTCCTTCTCCAGCATGGGGTCTGGCATGGATTCACATGCTCATGAATAAAGAATATATAGCAGTACACACATGCACAACCACGGGAGGTGGCAACAGGCTCAACATTAAGCATTACATCAAACTCAACATTAAGCAATTCTTACCTCCTCACCAGGCTCACCTTAGGCGAACAGATTGCACAGCACTGCTTGGCCGACCCTGGACTCCTCCCTGGAATCCGATCGACGCAGTAGAATTTCGTGAAGGTGTGCGTCGACCTCCACGTAGCAGCCCTGCAGATGTCCAGCAAGGGCACACCAGATAGGAACGCTGTGGTAGCTGCGATCGCTCTGGTGCAATGGGCTCTCGGACGGCCAGGCAGCGGTCGGTTTGCCAACCGATGACCGTACATGATACAGCCGGAGAGCCATCTGGAAATGGAGGCCTTTGAGAGAGCCTTCCCCTGATTGACAGGTCCAAAGTTCACAAAAAGTTGTGACGTCTTCGGAAAACACTTTGTGCGGACCACGTAAAACTTCAGCGCTCTAGCCACATCCAGCAAGTGCAAAGTCCTTTCGGCCGGCGACGAAGGCGACGGGAAGAAAACAGGCAACACCAAGGGTTCGTTGAGGTGGAAGTCCGACGGCACCTTGGGCATGAAGGAGGGGTGCGTCCTGAGCACTACCCTCGTGTCGTGAAAAGTCAAGTACGGGGGCTTGCAGGAAAGAGCCTGGATCTCTCCCACTCTTCATGCGGAGGTGATGGCCACAAGAAACGCTGTTTTCCACGACAAGAACTTCAACGGAGCCGAGTGCAGAGGCTCGAACGGAGGTCCCATGAGCTTGGTCAGCACCACGTTGAGCTCCCACGCCGGGGCCGGAGCCTTCACCGGCGGGAACGATCTGAACAGTCCCTTCATGAATTCTTTCACCAGACGATGAGACCACAAAGATGTCCGCCCCGTGGTTCTGGTGTATCGGGAGATCGCAGCAAGATGAATCTTGATGGACGCGTGCGCCAGCCCAGCCTTGGCCAGCGTCAGAAGGTACGGCAGTACCTGGGGAGCCGTAATCCGTAGAGGGTTAATCTTCTGTGCGTGGCACCAGACAGAGAACCTCTTCCATTTGTGTCCATAGCATTTAAGAGTTGAGGACGCCCTGGCCTTTGCAAGAACCTCTCTGCAGTCGGCCGGTATGTCGTATCCTCCAAACTCTAACACTGCAGGAGCCAGGCCCGCAAGTTCAGCGACTTCGGGTCGTGATGGAGGATGGCGCCTCCTTCCCTGGAGAGAAGATCCGCGTCCGCTGGCAGCTTGATTGACGGGGACGCTGACAAGTCCAGAAGGTCCGGGAACCATATCTGCCTCGGCCACGCAGGTGCGACGAGGATCATCCTGCACCGTGACCTCTTGAGCTGGTTGATGAGCCGGATCAGCAATGGCAATGGAGGGAACGCGTATAGAAACAGGCCCTCTCAGGGGAACGAGAAAGCATCGCCCATGCTCCTAGGCTGGGGAAACCTGCTGGCGAACCTCCGGCACTTGGAGTTCGTCGCCGTCGCAAACAGATCGATCTAGGGAGTGCCCCATCGTCGGAAGAGGCGGTCCACTAGATCCTGTCGTAGTTCCCACTCGTGGCACAAGCGCAGCTCTCTGCTGAGCGAGTCGGCGATGGTGTTTTTTATCCCTGCCAGATGAAACGGCACCAGAAACATCCCTTGGGCGACGGCCCAATGCCACAGAACCTGCGCCTCCTTGGACAGGGCTGGGGACCTGGTTCCGCCCTGCTTCTTGATGTAGAACATGGTGGTGGTGTTGTCGGTGAAGATCCTCACCACCTTGTCCTAGAGGGACAGAAGAAAGGACCTGAGGGCCCAAAACACTGCACGGAGCTCCAGGACGTTGATATGGAGGGACTTCTCCGTCGGAAGCCAAAGGCCTCTCGCGTGCAGATTTTCGGTGTGCACTCCCCACCCTTCCAGGGAGGCATCCGTGGTCACGGTCTCCTGGTGGCCGGGGGTCTGGAAGTCCATGCCCGCCGTCAGATGCGCACGGGTGCCCCACCACCGGATCGCTCGTCGGAACCTCTCGTCGAGTGTGATCCTCTCCTCGAAGCTGCCCGTCGTCTGGATCCAGCGCGCGTCCAGGAACTCCTGCAACGGGCGCATCCGGAGCCTGCACAGGCGGATGAGGTAAATGCAAGAAGACATCATTCTTGAGGAGGGACTTGATGGACCTCACTCTGGCCGCGTCCGCAACCAGCATCCGCTGCACCTTGCCCAAGATGGCCCTCGTCCTTTCCTCCGACGGAGAGGCCAGAAGCGACACTGTGTCGAGCTTCGCTCCCAGAAACAGTGCGTCTTGCGCGGGCACCAGGTGGGACTTGGCGTAGTTTATGAAGAATCCCAGGTCCGTGAGTAGTTGGACGGTCCTTGCCCGTCGTCCAGGTAGGGGTAGACGTGGATCCCCTCTCGGCGCAGCTGTGCCGCCACCGGTGCGAGGCACTTGGTGAACACCCTGGGTGCCGACCTCAATCCGAAGGGAAGGGCTCCGAACTGGTAGTGACGCCCTTGGACCACGAACCTGAGAAACTTTCGGTGTCCCTTTAGGATGGGAATATGGAAGTAGGCATCCTCCAAATCCAACGACGACAGGAAATCGCCCTCCTCCAACTGACCCAGGACGTGTTGGAGGGTGACCATCCGGAACTTCTGTGCCTTGATGAATTTGTTCAGTCGTCGTAGGTCCTGGATGGGACGCCATCCTCCCGTCTTCTTCTTCACGAGGAAGTATCTTGAGTAAACTCCGGAGCCCCGAAGCCTCTTTGGGACGAGCTTGATGGCGCCCTTCTTGAGCATCGCCTTAACCTCCAAGAGAAGTTGAGGGACGTGATGTTCTTTCCTGGCCACAGGGGGGACGCGCGGGCACCTCTTTAGAAACTCAAGCGCGTGACCCTGAGCTGGGGCGTCCAGCACCCAACGGTCGCTGGAGATGGACTCCCACACGCTGACGAAGCTCGCCAGCCGGCCTCCCACCGGGGTGCTTCGGTGGGGGCCCGACCCCACGGCCGGTTCAGTCCTGCTTCGACGAGGCTTTGCCGCCTTGTCCTCCTTGACGACGATGGCGGGGTCCGCCTGACTTGCCTCGTCCCCTGTAAGCTTCTTGTGACGATGAACGGGCCGCTTGACGGTAGGTGGAAAATCCGCCGCTGGAACCTTTGGAGGTACCCCGTTTGCCTCCGCCGCTCCGAAAGGGCGGCCGTCGTTGCTGGAGAACACCAAGAGCACGGGCCGTCTCCGTGTCCGTCTTGATGGCTTGTAGGGAATCGTCCACTGTTTTCCCAAACAGGTTGTTTCCATCGAACGGCATGTCCAAGACTCTGGTCTGCACGTCCTGACGGAAGTCAGTAGCCTTGAGCCATCCACGCCGCCTAAGGCACACGCCATTGCCCAACTGGCGAAATCCAGTGTCAGCAAAGTCCGTCGCAATCGTAATGGCGTGGTCGGACGCCACTTCTCCTTCCTGCAAGATCTCTAGGGCTTCCGCCCTCTTGTCGTCTGGTAGGAAGTCCAGCAGGGGGGCCAGTTTGTACCACAACTCCCTGTCGTAGCGGGCTACGATAGCCAAGGCGTTGGCCGCCTTAATCGTCGTCGCTGCAGATGAGATGACTCTGCGTCCCATTGTGTCTAATTTCTTCCCCTCGCCGTCCGGCGCGGAGGTCGACGTAGAGGCTGCGCCCCCCCCCCCGCTTTCTTCCTGGCCGCCGCGGAGACGACCGAGTCCGGGGTCGGCTGTGCCCGAAGGCACAAGGGGGCCGCGTCCGAGACCCGGTACTTCTTCTCGTACCTATCCCTTCTAGCCGGCGTCGTGGATGGGTTCTTGAGGAGGGCGAGGCCCTCATCCCAAATATCGTCCAGTAGAGGTACAGAGAGGACCGTCTTCCTCTTGGCCTTGCGCCGTTGATAAAGGAAACCTTCCTTCTTCTTCTCTTCCGGGCAGAGCTGGAAAAGCTCGGATGCCCTGGCGATCATGGAGTGAAACGATCCAATCTCGTTGGGCGGGGAAGCCCGGGTGGGAGGTGACGACGGGAGATCCTCGTCGTAAACCTCGTCGCCTGTACCCGTCGAGGCCGTGTCAGTCCCCGTATCATCCCCACGTGTCATGGACGGGGAGGAGGGCTGAACAGGGCGCAAAGGCTGAAAAGGAGGTGGAGGATGAATCCTTCTCTTAGGGGGAGGGCTCCCAGAAGGGCCTGGCTCCGGGTCCTCCGTCGGGAGCGGTTCCTTCGCTGGTGGTAACGGCAGTCTCGTCCTTATCTCCGAGCATAAGGACTGTATATATAGCCAACAAAATGGCCGCCGAGTTGTCTTGCGGCACTGGTTGAGATGAGTCCGACGGGCGGTCAGGAGCCCCGTCGGCACCCTCGAAGTTCTCGTCGTCTCCTACGTCGGGGTCCCTCCCGACGGGCTGGTCTTCTTCCACGCCAACGCCGTGGCTTAAGACTTCAATCAGCTCTTCCTCAGAGGTTGAGGCCGAATCCACAACGACCTCCTGCCCCCCCTTTTTCTTCTCCGGAGGTTTCACGGGGGTCCCGTCGATGGGCATGAAAGAGGACTCCCTCCGCGGTGGCAGGGAGACTCTGAGCCCCGAGGTCGCCACCACTGGTGTAGCCTCCACAGGCTGAGCCAGGGCCGCCGCGACTGTCTCGATAGAGGCCTTGGCCGGATGGATTAAGGCTTTCACCACCTTAGGTGCACTCACCGCCTTCTCCTTGAGGGGAGGGTTACCGCCTCGCTCCCCCTCCAAAGGGGCCTTCGAGCTCGACTGGGGTCTCTCCAGGAGCTTCGCCGGGTGCTCGGCCTTCCTCTTACCCGAGCCAGAGCGTTGGCTCGTGGTTGATGGCGCCGGGGAGGATGCGCCCTGCCTGGCGCCCGTAGAGCCCGACCGTTCGACGCTCCCGGTGCCAGCGGACTCGCGGTGCTTGGCCTTCTGTTGGACCCCCGTCGCTGCGGCGTCCTCAAAGGTCTTAGAAGACTGCTCGGACTTCTTCTTCTTCTTCTCGCCTGACGGGCTCTTCCCTTCCAGCCAGTTGGCGAGATGTTGATGGCGGTCCTTCAAGGTCCGCTCTGACATATTGCCGCAAAACGCAGTGTCCTTCTCCACGAGCGTCTTGTCCTCATGTAGGCAGTAAGGACAAAGGGAGTGTTCGTCCTCCTTAAAGACATTCTGAAGCTGGCATCCAGGGCAGACCCTTAACAGCTTTCCGGGCGTCGAGCTTCCCTTCCCCTGGGCCATGTCCGAGATGGGCCTGAGAAACTTCTGGAGTCCTCCAAAAGCGTGGCTTGACGAAATCTTCACCCTTGAGGGGCGTAGACGAATCCGACACGGGTCCCCGTTGATCGGATGAAGAAACGGTGGAGCTTGAGGCTCTTTTGACCGAAAAAAAGAGACATTTTTTGAGAAAAAATGTGAAAAATAGCACTAACGCTCAAGAGCAATAGCACGAGGATCCCAACACGTGAACGTGCAGTAAAAATCTGAAGATGGCTGCCAGAGGCGGGGCTTAGGTAGAGGGCAGTCATTGGCTGTGGTCAGTATGACGAAGAGATCAGTGATTGGTTACTACTACGAAAGACAGATCAGAAAGGAAACTGATACTTATTTTTTCTTTACCGAGGATTCCCAGCCTGACGACGGGGAATATTCATGAGCATGTGAATCCATGCCAGACCCAATGCTGGAGAAATGCTGTTTTTTTTACATACTGGCTGTCCTCCCTCACCTTGCACCACCGCTGGAATGCCGATTTTACGTCTCTGAACCCTCTGGCAGTCTCAACTGCAAGATCACAAAGCTAGATGTTCTTCAAAAGTAGCATTACAACTGTATTCTGAAAGTTGAACCTGTGTGCCCCCGTTTCTGCATGCTTTATTCTCATACTGACACTAATTGCATTTCAAATAGAATCCAACGATTTTAGACTAACGCAGGCTTTTCTCCAAGTTTAATCACTATTGTATTTTGAATATTGCATCTTGTTACCCCTGGTTGCAATTTCTTGCGACTGTTCTAAACTTGACCTTCAGCTGATTTTTAATTCACACACACAAAAAAAAAAAAAAAAAAAAAAAGAAATTAAAATTTCACTTTTTAGGCATTTTGTAATTTCCTTGACAGGGTTTATAACTTGGGCCCGTCATCCGTTCCCCCCCCCCCCCCCCATCTCATTCATCATGTGTGCTGCTGTAACTTAGCCCTTTTTTTGCTTGGAAACCCGACTTACTGTACATCTGTTCATCTCCCCTGTACTGGCTGCTAAGCTGCCTGGTGAATTCCTCTTGCATAGTGCAGTCCCTCTTCCTGAACCCCCCCGGCCCCAGCACCCCTGCATTCATAGTGCCCTCTAGTTTCCACCCATCTACTCTAAGTCACTCTAGCACCTATCCAACCTCTCTCTCAAAGTCTGGCAGGAAAAAGTTTAAGAAAGCGCTCCTGGCCTCTAACACAGGCCCTACCCCATTGCAGATAACTACGTCAATGCTTCCTCCAAGCAGACGGTCACTGACATCCTCTTCACTGTCCCTTCTCCTGACCTATGAACCCCCATATGGTCTCTATCTTCTCCCCCTTCTCCTCCGTAGCCATTAATGGTGGAACCAGATGGGAAGTTCTCTTGGCATACGTATCACCTAGGTGCATCATTAATGTTTACCAGAATGGCACTATCAGGGCCCAGGGCTCTCAGCCCAATCGCCTTCTTGACAGGCATCTTCCATCTCCCATTAACTTCCTCCCTTCTCGTGCCGCTCCTCCGCCTGCCACCCCTCTTTCCTCTCCGCCCCTTCCGATGGGTGTACCTCGTCCCTGTAAACCATCTCCGAAAAGACTTAAATTAAAAGGTGGCAACCAGCTTCCTTAACTACCCTCAATTCTTGCTCTGCTGTTAAACACTCCTCTGACATCCGTCACCTCCTTGAAGACTTTCACCTCAATGTCCTCGCTCTCACCAAGACATGGTTCAATGCCAGCTCTGTCACTGCTTTGGACACTCCATCCGGTCCGGAGGTGGAGTGGCCATTGTCTTCCCTGAATGGGTCCCTGTGTCCGTCATACCCACTCAATCCTACTCTTCCTTTGAATGTCTCGTCTGCAAGCCTGGCGTCTCTCCTACCCTCTCGCTACCATCTAAAGGACCCCTGGGTCGATCCCCCACCCCCTCTTCTTTTTGGAGTGGGCCAACCTCGTCTTTTTTCTTCTGACTTCTACCTCAAAGCTCCTCATCCTCAGAGACTTCAATATCCATCTTGACTCTACCTGATGCTGCCACTCTATGCTTCTGCAACCTCTGTGACTCTCTTTCCCTCACCAATCTTCCCTCTGGGACACCTCGCTTTGCAGGGCACACCTTGGATGTGCTTATCTCAGCTGACATCCCTTTCACTACTCCTCTCTTCTGGCTGATCATGCTCTCCTCTCCTCCCATCTGGAGCTCCCTCGCTCTCTGGCCAAGACCCTGCCCGCACTGCCAGTCTCTGTACCTGTGTGCTAGTTCACACTCACTTGGATTTTCCTTGCCAGCCTCTCGGCTTTGCCACAATGCATCCCGCTCTTTGCCAGTCTCTTGACTTTGCCACAATGTGTTTTCTCATTCAGTTCACTTCATGGTGCTCTCGTTCCTTCACCAAGTTGCTTCCAATTTGCTTTCATACTCTTCAGCAATATTCCATACATTTTATTACTTTCCGCACAACAGTGCTACTCGCTCATCCACACTACTCCCACCACCTCCAACCCAAACACTGTTCTTTAATTCACACAAGCACTTCACATACTCTCCATACACTTCCTCTCCAAACCACAGTCATTACCCTTCCACGCACATCAACACTCACAATGCTGTACCCCCTTGCATTCACCGACCAATGCCTCATTTTTGCCAGAAATTGCCTCTACAATACACTCCAACATCCTTCCCCTGCTGGTGTCTTGGTCTGCCACCCCCACCTCTTCTGAACTCACCTAATTAACCCACCCGTTCCAGTTTCCTGCAGTTTCTTTTAATCCCCTCCCTACAATGAGGTTGGTCGAGTTAGGGGGTTTGAGGATGGGGGGTTGGAGGAGGTCTGTCCTGGCCTCCCCAAAAGTAATTTCATTTTGGTGGGGTTGTTGTTCCTGTTGGTGCAGGGGCACCCAGCCCGTTCTGTTCCCAGGCGGTCCGTGGCTTAAGGGAGAGCTGCGTAGGTGCTCCTGCTCCTCGATCTGCTTTCTGCCCTTCTCCCGTAGCTTTTCTCCTTGCCAGTTTTCCATGGGTGTGTAGGTCCTCAGTACTCTCGGTGGAGACTCCGTTTCTGCGGCAGAACGTCCAAGTGCTGTGCAGCGCTGCAGTTTTCTCTTCTTGCTCACACAATTCTCCAATCATCAGGGTATTACTGGAAAGAGAAGGCAAACATTGGGCCAGCACTTGAGTCATAGCCATGGGGTGATGCAAATACCTGTTCATGAACAAGCTAGCGCAGGAGGGGAAACAAATTGGGGCTCCCTCAACTGCCACCGTTGACCTGTGGAGTAAGACTAGCTCCGGATTTTCCCTATTCTGCCTACCACCCCGCACGCTGAGCGAGGTTCCCATCCCCTCTCGACAAGGTCAGAGCATTGACCTGGTCAAAAATGGGATTGTGCTTCAGTTTGAGGATTAGATCAAATCCCTTTTGGGGGTAGATTATTATTCCAGATCACAGATACTGAGCAGACTTTGGAAATGCTATTGTGGCATTGGCAAATCTGACTAATTTGGCTCTGTAAAAGTCACATGGGGAAAGGTGGGAAAAAAAGCATGCCGATGGTCCACTATTGATAGGGATCCGAGGCACGTTTTCCAGGGCGCAGGTACATCCCCTTCGCTTGTTTTCACAGGGTTTCTTTATGGGTAACCAGGCTCTTGAAGGGGTAGGGGAGCAGAACAGCCCAGGCCCTAATCTCAGGACAGGAGCAGGGCGGACAGAAGATATAGCAAACACTTTAATAGACACACAAAAATATTGTCAACACAATATATGTATAGAAAAAGACTAACATAGAAAGCAAAAGGGAAAAATAAGTACAGTTACTCAAAACAAAACTTTCTAGGAAAAATGAGCAAGTTCAGAATTAAGAGCTTAAAGTCTCTAAATGTACTTCGTAGTTCTGGAAAGTTTTTCAGAAGACAGAACTTCGAGAAGGGAACGGTTCTCTTATATTTTCGGACAGGGAGAGAAAGGTAGTTCAATGGGACAAAGGCTTGTGGAAAAGACGGTTCTTTGGCAGAAAGATAACCTTTACATAAAATATTAACGGTTACGATGTTCCAGACATATCTGAAGGTTAAGAGGACCACCAACGGGGATCAAGATGCTGAATAAGACTTCCAGCAGCACCAAAGGGGAGAAAAACTTCAGAGTCCAGGTGACAGTCCCAGTGTAAGTGCGTTGCAGTTTCCGGAGCAGTCCAGGGGTATGTTTCACAAGAGACAACCAGAAGGCTTCAGCAATGGGGCACCGGAGACAAGGGGAACAGCTCACTTCGAAGGACTGATTATTAAAGGTTCTTCACCAACTCAGCCATGGGTCCTAGCAGAAGTAGGTCTCGGCTAATCAGAGTTGAGGTTGGCGCTCTTTATGGAAAAAACATTCTTCCCACAACATTCAAGGGCTCAGGAACAAGATTCTGTGAAGAAGGCATCATGAAGCAAGACGCAGACAACAGATTCAAAGTTCAAACAAAAGTGGTTTATTAACTTAAATGTCAGGATGGTTGAAGGCCTAACTTGCCCTATGCTAAAGTGGGATGTCCCTACCTAAAGAAACTAAGGAACGTCTGAGTCAGGAAGTTCAACTTAAAAGTCTGTCTGTGTCCAAAACCTATACTTGCCCTCACAACTAAAGCTAAACAATGTGTAGGGATGTCAGTAACAAAAGAAATAGTGTTTCAAATAACATTTTGAGCTTCTTCCAGCTCCTGGCTTACATTCCAGCTTCCCTTTCCCAAGTTCAAGACAGTTCCACAAAGTCTCAGGGTTCCCTTCCCCAAGAAGACAGCAGAGTTCCAAAAAGGGTCTTGAGGTTCCCTTCCTCAAGACAGCAACAAAGTTCATAAGGTCTCAGGTTTCCCTTCCCCAAACATTCAGCTTTCCAACTTATACTCACTCTCTCAATATTCAAAACCAGTTCCAGGTCTCACTTTATACTCCTCCTGGTTTCTTGACAGTTCATACAGATTGCTTTCTTCTGCTTCACTTAAGCAATCCTTCATCCACTTACCTTTGCTCACTGTATAGTTCTTTGGCTTTACTTATTGAGCATTTGTTGGATGCCTATACAACAAATGGTGTTTCCAGGCGCCAAAAGACAAGTGGGGAGGCAACAAGGACTTGCAACATTCGAAAAGGGCATCCCTGGTCTAGGTGCAGTTGCTGGACCACAAGGTCCACCCAATGCAGGTCACACAACCAGGAACCCTAGCCTCTCTAGCTCACACAGGTTCTTCTGTATCTGTACCCGTGTGCTAGTTCACACTCACTTGGCTTTTCCTTGCCAGCCTCTCGGCTTTGCCACAATGTGTTCGCTCTTTGCCAGTCTCCTGACTTTGCCACAATGTGTTTTCTCATCCAGTTCACTTCATGGTGCTCTCGTTCCTTCACCAAGTTGCTTCCAATTTTTTTTCATACTCTTCAGCAACATTCCATACATGCTTTTCACTGAATCTCTAACGATGTGTGCTTTGCTTTCAATATCCTGCACGTTACTTCACACAAACTTCTTTTATGTTCATAGCTTTGTGAAAAGCTTTCCTTCCGTATTCAATGATTTGGATCTTTTATTTTGTTGCTCACAATTCATCTTGTCTGTATTATTCCTCACAACCCATTGCTTTGGGTTTACTGCATCTTCCACAAACTTTTTCATTTATTCGCCATTTACTTTGGCTTCCTAACAGCACCCAGGAGCACCCAGGTTTGAGTGCTCTTTCACTCACCGGACCCTAGTGTCTCCACCGGACAGCTGCTTTCTCTGCTTCTGCTCTGCCGACACGTTTTCTTCGGATTGCGAGCCCTGCTCACAATTCGCCGTCTCTCTGTGGGTTGCCAGCAGCTCCGCTCGCTTCCGCCGCTGGTAACTTGCAGCTTGTAGATCATTTTCGTGCCCGCAGCTCCTGCTACTGACACCAGACCATCGAGGCTCCCACCTCGGTAGCGTTCTCGCAGCCTGCCCGGGCCTCAGGTCCACAGCTCCTTGGGTTACTTGCCAGCGTCCTGGCTTTCCTGCAGGACCCCAACTCTGCTGCCGCCTTCTGCACAGGATTCTCCCCTCAGGCTATTGACGCTCGACCCAGCTTCTCTCCTGCTGGTCTTTCTCACAAGCTTGTCAGTCCCACCTTCTAGACACCACCTGCAACCATTTAGCAGATTGCGGGTGTGAGTCCACAGTCCCAATTGCCTGACCATAGTAAGTGGAGCACTCTGGACTTGTTTGACCCTTACAACAGTCTGCAGGTCTCTTCCTTGTCTCAGTACTAGAGTGGTGAAATTACATGTTAGTGTTCACTACTCCTAGTCACCTCTTCCAAGGTCCAAGTACTATAATGGGGTGGATGAGGGGGGATGGTTTGCAACAGTCTATAAAAGGCAGGGGGAGGGTGAAGTTGGTTCTCACAAGAAAAAGGGGGATACCATGTCCCACCTGCGGACCTCCTCTTCCTAGTGTTCTTGTATTGATTATGTCTTATGGTGTTATCCTGGGCAGAGGGAAAAAGGTAGCAATATCCCATAAATGAAGCTGGGACTGAGGTTTCATCATGGAATGGAAATGGGAGATACCACCTCTAACCCACAGACCTACCCTTACCATTCCCCAATTCTCCCCTACCCAAGTGATCCTCCCTCGCATCTCCACCCACAGGGTTGCGATCCAAGAGTGATGACCCTACGCTGGCCACCCAAGCTGAGGATGATGGGAAAAAAGAAGTGATGACGCCCTCAGGCTCCTCACATTTCCAACCATGGGATTTGCGCCAGGAGACTGCAGCGATGGAGTATTGAAGATTAGTTCTCTGAACCACTCCAAAGATGAGATGATGCAGTTGTTCAACAATGGGAAACACAAGCCCCTGGAGCTTACCGGATTGGGGAGATGAAACCAGAGTGCTTGCCAGGTGTCTGCAGATTAGGAAAGTCAGGTCTCGTCATTGAGGAGCCCCGGGTTATCTGCACAAAGGACCGCCTGATTCTGGTAAAGGTGAATAAGGCACGGCCAGGACCTTTAGGGATGAACATTTAGTAGTGTGTAGGGTTGGTTAAAGTTCCTCATAGATTAAATGGAACAAACCCTGTATGTACCGACACGTTTATATGGGGGAAAAAAGTAATGTAAGTCTCTAGGAAACACTAGAAAATATTAATTGTACACAGACAGTCATAATTAGGACCCAAAATGTCAGGGTAACAATTATTCCGCTCACCTATAGTACAGCAGCATTAATCGTACAAATGTGCACTATACCTTATACAGCACCTTGGGGGAGCAAAAGTTGTCAACACTTTAACTAAGCCCAGAGAGCTAGCAAAAGAGAGATACCAAATAGGCTTACATACCGGACCCATACAATGTCAATGTACTCATAAATACAGTGATGCAGAAAAAAAACAACAAGAAAAATACAGTTATTTACAGAATAGTAACCCATTTCCATGGGTATGAGTGTAATACAGTGATTTTAAAAGTACATATACAATCAAGAGTACAAGTTAAAATTCTTATCTCTTGGCGTAAAAACACGAGGCACTGAGGAATACATTTCTATCTACAAGCAATTATCTTCCAAATCACTTTACATGACAGTTTTCCAAGTGGCTCAAATGTTCCCCATAGAAAATAATGGGACAAAGTCTGTAGGCAGAAAAAGGGTTAACGGAAAAATAAGACAAGTCATCTGACTTGGGATAGAAGCTTTCTATCCCACAGGTAGAGAGAAAACAGCAAGCAACCAAAACTGAGGATGCCAGAATAGATCCTTGAAGCATTCCAGGGTTCAAGACCCAGAATCCCCAAGGAGAAAGAAAGCAAAAAACAGGATTCAAACCAACGAAAGTCAACAGGGAACCACGGTATAAGGAAGGGGGCATACAGAAAACCAAAATCATAGAGCTAGGCAACCCATGAGGTTTTTACTTAAGCATAATCCACCAGCCCAGGACCCAGATACAAGTACTCTCAGCATCGGTTTCAGAGAAGAGGTCTCTGGAATGCCAAAACAACTCCTGCAAGTACAAACCTTTTGCAGAGGGAGTTACAGGATCCTCCGGACACTCAAGAATTTGAACCCCCCCAGACCTAGAACGACCCAGGGCACGCAAACAAAATAGACAGACTTTTGAGGAGGGAGGTCCACCAGCCTGTAGCAAAAGCAATGACAGATGGCACACTGAAAGTGCAGGATGCCAACGAATCAGTTCTGGACAGCTCTGATGGCTCTATGGAGCAACAGCCAGCCAGTTCGCACAACAATGGGGCATAGTGTAATAGACCCAAGCTAGTTCAAGTAAAGAGCAGCAGAAAGCGGCAGGGGTGTCCCTCGAAGAATTCTTGACAGCAACGGTATCCTGCCAGGAGGCACCATGACCAGGACGACAAGGTGGAAAGACAGCAGAAAAACGGTCCAGGAAACAGTCCTAGCACGGGACAACCAGTCTATCCAGTGAGAAGGATCAGGGAAGGATGAAGGACAGCCAAGGAAGGAGGTACAGAAGCCAAATCTAGAAACTAGAACTCAGGGGTAGGACACAGGGTGCAGTCAGTATGGCCAACCTGGTCCTAAAAAAGGCTGCATCCCAGCTTTGTGGCAAGATCATCCAGCAATACTGCAAAATACACCAGCAACATCTCTGCAGAAGTGAAGAATTGTCAGGACCACCCCTAGATACAGCTAGTCACTCATGGGCTGGCCTAAACCAGCTTTCCAAATTACGCAATGTACACACAAATGTTTTGGTGGCCTGCCAATTGGGTTGCCCCTAAAATAAAACAAAAACCCAGGTCCACCCAACCGGTTTGTGTATTGCCTTGTCTAGAGCAAGGGATCAGTCCAAGCCACTACAGATGGTTTAGGGGTGCACTCGAGTGAGCCAGTTTTTGCACAGTGGACATTTTAAGCCTGTCACATTGTTACAACAGAATGGCTTAAAAAAACACATTAGTACGACAATATCTACCATAAAAAAGGTAAATTTGGCTACTAATGTGTTAATATTGATTGAAGCCAGAACTATAATTGAAGCCAACGAACACCTACTCCACAAACCCATTGTAGGGCTATAATCACCCTACATCCAAAAAGGGTGCTTAAAGAGCACCCTGTCACTGGAGGCAGATCGGCTACATAGGGACAAGATGGTAAAGGGTGGATATTAGTTGAAGTTCATTCTTTCGCAAAAAACAATATCACAAAGGTTGTTTTGGATGAACAAATTAGAGTCACTACAGCTTAGAAGGATCAACTAAGGGTAAAGGATGATACTCTGGCCTAAATGACCAGGGTCACTAAAATGTCTGCTTTCACAATTGAAAACAGGTCATCTTTGACATGACTTTGAACAACTCAATGACTTGGTATGAAGGAGTTTGAAAAACGAGTAAAAAGATGGATCAGTGAAGCGCTTAAAAATAGACAAATGAGACCAAAGTTAAATCAGGGGCTTAAGACATAAAAAGTAAGATTTGAGCACCGTGAAAAAGAGTCCATCTGCAAAGACCTATTTGCCAACTCCTTGATAATTTTGATTGATAATTAGAAGAACAGCCATTAGCAGTTCGGAAGAGTAAACAGCAGCGAAGAAATGGGCAGAAGTGCTTTTATGCAAAATAGCGGGTTAGAGATGGCAAGAAATGAAAAGCAACATTTAAAAAAATAGAAATAAATCAATCTGGTCAAAAATACTATGACTAAAGTTAATCCTGTAGCTGAACAAACTATCGCCAGACTGCTTTGCTCGATGGTCTGGCTGAAGTCTTTGTGAACATTATATCAAGAGATCAGAGATCTGCCAACGTGGGTTGAGAATAGAATCCCATCATCCTTTCAATTGGTTTGAGGTCTGGACTGTTCAACAAATGCAAATGTGTTGGTATTAATGTATATTGCACAAAAAAAACATATTGACAATAGCCAACTGCATGAAGCCTTTCAGGATTTGACTGCAGGCTTTGAAAAACAAATAAACTACAGACTAAATGTAGGTGATAAATATTAGACTCTTATGGGTTCAAAAAAAGAGGAGACCGATGTTGACCAACTGGCACGCTATCAATATTTCCACAGTCACTAGTGATTAAACCTTAAAATAAATGCCATCATTTTTCCATTCGACCTCTCGGGATTAGGATGGTTTTATTGAATACAAGATCAGAAACTGCATGCAGATTTGTCCATGTCGACATTGAAAGTAAATTCATAAAAAGAAACCTGCCAACCAAAGCATACATTAAGCCTATTGTAATGGATACAGCTCTATCCTTGAATGTATTATGAGCTGTTGTGTATACGAAGACGATAATTCTAAAAAGAATTGAGCATCTTAAAAGGAAACCTACTTTTGAATGGCCAGGGGTTCAAGTCAAAACGATTCTTTAGATCACTGCTTTTCTAACAATGTGCTGCTACTGGACAAACATGGGAAAACACACAATTACACCACACATTACAGTTGGTAAAGGTGTGTAGAAATCCTTCATCAGTCTTCTAGCAATGTACACATTTTAATGAGTGGTACAGTTCCAAAAAGAATATCAATCAATTGCATTTTAATACAAGCAGAAAAGCATCAGATGTGGGAAAGAACACATTTGATCAGAGGACTAGTCTTCTCATTTTAAAACAAAATGCAATACATTTTCATTAACATTTGTTTCCTTACAATATAACAAATACTAAGAGCTCTTTCAAAAGATCTTAAAACACTCACTGGACAGTTTTACGTCATGTTCACCTTAACTAATGTGACAGAGGTTGTGGGACCTTCCAGTAGCCCAGGCTAGGAACCGCTGGACTCCGACACCTTGGAGAAAATTAAGCAGATCTCTCTTTCCACTGAAGCCCAGCATATAGTGTCCAGGGCCTCCAGTTCTAGAGCTGCTGACCAGGTTCAGTGTCTGCCACAAAATAACACGCACAGAGGCAAGTAGGAAATGCACCCAAAAACGTGGCAAACAATATACAACTGTAACAGTGAGGAAAGCCGAACAAGAGCAGCGAAACAAGACCGGTGAATGTATTGGACCAGCATGCAGTCCAAGGAAAATTAATATTTAATAGAGCCAATCTGAATGTAAGTAGGTTGTCCGTGCATTGCTGTGTTCTTAATGACTGATATTGTGACAATAGTTATAGTATTGCATGCATATTAATGGTTCTATTGAAAGGTAAACTATTCCCCATTCCCAAAAGAATGAAACACTTGGAGAGCTAAACATATACAAACTGTTATCCCAAAAATGTGAACTGCAATTTATCAAAGAAGGCACAACATTAGTATCAAAAGTCTTGCTTCGTTCAGTCGGTTCTTCTTTTCCCCACTGTTGCAGGAAAACATACAGTTACAAAGATTTACATTTTTAGTAAACAAAAGAAAATGCATTGGAATGTGTTTTCATATGCAAACCTTTGCTTTACACATTGAACATAAACCGAACCACAAACAATACCTGCCTACATAAAGTACCCACCTAATAAAATGCTAACACAAGACAATGGCTCTTTCAGAGGTCAACACATGTATTTACACAGAAGTGTAGCAAGCACAGCATTTGTATTGCAGTTATCTTGGTATATTGCAGAATGTCATCTTCTACACATCTAATCATGAAATTAACTGTTACAGGAAATTCCAACGGTTGGAAAAGGGTTACGTTTTGGGGAGCCACCTTTGAGCCCAATCTAAAGCTGTGGGGAGAGAGTTGTAGCATTTGTGAAGGGAGACATAAACCAGCGACCTTGTCTGGTATTCAACCTCATGCTCGGTAGGCATTGGTGGCCCACGCAACATTTGCATCATCACATGCTTTCTACCTGTTGCTGGCATGGGTTTTTGAGCGTCTCCGTAACTGCCATGACACTTTATAGGTGATTTGATATTATCAATCTGATTTTCATTGTTTATTAGTTCAACGTAACCCCAGGCCACAAATGTATTCAGCAGAAGCAGACTTTTAGACACTAGAGACACTTGAGGTACCACCACCCTTGCTGTAATCGACCTCTGGAGTCCGGGTGCGATGGTATTAAATTGGAGTTAACCATTTCCAAATGATTTCTACTGGTTTGCCAACACATCTGAACTGCTTCTAAGAAATTCCCAGGGGAGAGATTTCAACACAACAATGCTCATTGTTGTGCTCTATTGCTGCCTAAATCGTCCACTACTTCCCTTACACAAGGTCCACCCAACCGCAAATGACAACGTCGCTGCACCCTACAGTTCGAGCCCACAACACAGATTTGCTCTTTGGTGCAAATGTGCGTGTACCCTTTTTCCAGATTTACTTAAAAGGTGTTGGCAGAGGAGGTACATGACCATATGCAATCTTTCGCATCAGAGTTAAACTCCTCATCAATTTAGATTTTTGTCTTTTTCAACATTGCATCTGCAAAATATTACTTTTTCACAAAGCCCCAGACAATGGCCGGCTCATTCCCCCTGCAGGCATTGAAATAAACATTTGAGGAGCAGGAGCTAAAAGCAGCTCTTGGTATCAAGGCATCACTCTGAGGAGGAGCTCCTTCTGGGGGAAAAGTTGCTAATCCGAGCTGCAAATATGAATTAAAACCAGATGCAAGCTATGGCTTTTTTTCAATTACATATGGTCAATTATGCATTAAAAAAAGGCCTTCCGGGTGTGTCCCAATCCCCTATTGCACCAATTTCCAAACATACAACAGTATTTCCACCTAGGTATGTTTGTACAGCACCAGTTGGCCTGGAAGTTTAAAAGGAGCTCCTGGTAGCTGTTGTCAAGCTAACCGGGCTCTGCTACGCTACAAACAAGAAGTAAATAACTCCCAGCCATTTCAAGCCCATTCCTGACGAATTTGGAACCTATGAAGCTACGAGAAGCTGTTTCCCAAAATACATTTACACCACCTTTGTACCAACTTCGAAACACGGAAATGGGTTACAAATAAGTGGCAGTATTTCCAATCAGATATTTTATAAACATTTTTTCAGGAGGAGGACAATGTGTAGAACACTACACTCCTCCACGTCTTTATGGATGCCCAGTGCTAGGAAGAGGAACCCATAGAATTAATGTACTTATAGTAACCGTAAACAAAATAAGGCTTTGATCCGTTTGCGAACCAAACAGTATGACACAAAAGAGTGCTGCTTGAGGCAGCTTCCTGTATTTTATGTCTATGGAAAGAGATCCAGGAGTACAACAATCTTGTTAAATATATAAAGTTTAAATTTGACTTACTTTGGGAAAGCACAATTATGCCATCTCCTTCAAACACGTTAGCTCTCTTGTCCCAGAATGTCCCACCTCAGTAGACTGAGGGGCAAAATGAGACTAAGAAGATATGTTATGCTTTATGGGGCAGAGCACTGCAGCAAGGGGTACTCTCATTACATTCAGTGACTAGTGCTCCTTCCAATGAGTCTCCTTCACGCTACATTACTATGCAAGGTCAAAAGTAAGCTCTGCTAAACATTCAGTTTGCATATACCAAGATAGCCTGTAAAAATAAAGTAAGAGCTAAGAAAACGCCTGAAAGAGCCCAATGTATCCATTATAGACCTATCTCAAGGTCCTTGCAAATTGTTCATGGACACTTAATTAGAAGTGACTGCTCTACAAAACCTCTTTAATATATGCACAGCTAATACACTAGATAGGGAGCCGTGGCAGGGAGGGAGTGAGGGGAAATAGCACCCATACCAGTTGGTCTGCAAAAATGTAAAACGCATACCAACATGCCAAATCATTTGAAATAACTTCAGAAAATACAAGTCTGTCAGGTATAGGTCTTTGTTACAAGAATTCAAGCAAAGAAACTTTACTTACTGGCAATAATAGATTTCCAGTAGGAGCACGGTCTACTCTGCATTCTGCATACATGGCCATCTCAGTTGTCACTGGGAAGTTCTAACAAAATGTTTTTAAAGTATTTTTTCGTTTGCCTCCCAAGAACATCAAAAGGCCTAAATCGTCTCAATTCCTCAAAAATGTTCCTAGCCATTAAAGGGGAGTTTAGAGGGAGTGATTGCATTTAGACAGGGGTTCATGTACGCATCAGCAAGTTCCAGCAAGGATAGCCTCAACCAACTAAAGAGGACATGCCAGATGTCGAAAATAAAATGTGACAAGGGCATGGCTCTCAATTAGCGGTAGTATTTGAAACATAGAACGAACAACACTTAAGGTTAAAAGTGGCCACACACCAAACCAAAAAGGCACCATGAGCTAGAGGAAACACTGCAGGCAACTTCATCAGGATGCGAGAAAGCGCTGCAAGAATGTCTTAGTGGGAGGAGGAATGAAATGAAGTAGTGACAAAAAAACATTGCAGGCAAGTCTTTTAACTAGACAAATGAATATGAACAGGTGGTCAGAAAAGTAGATTTGGGAAAAAAGACAAAATGAGAGCAGGCAAGAGTGTGCAAAAGGCCACTGGAGTTTAATAGAAGGAACCACAAGGAAGGAATTGAGTATCTGTCAAGAAGAAAGGGAAAATAAAAATCGCAAACAAGTAGTTGGTTCAATATCCAACATCAATGGATGTGGGGCCATAGTTCAGATGCAGAAGGTGGAGGTGGAGGCTTACAATATAATGTTCTGCCAGAGCTGGCACACCTGAACACATATACACAGTAAGAAGAACAGATTTCATTCCCTTTCCCCAGGAGAACCAAGATGCCTTGGAGATGTGATACAAGAGCTCACACAACTATTTTTAATGCATCATTGGTGGCAGGGGAAGGGACGCGTTTAAGGCAGATCACAGGAGTCATTTGCTAAGAAAACCTCAAATGAGATGGATATCGAACTTGCTCACAAATGACAAGGAAAAGATTTTGGCAAGCAGTGTGCCACAAGGAATCCTCCTGAACCCTGCTAGCCCTATGGTCCATCCCTCTTAAAAATCATGTAGATACTGAGTAAAGTATGGCTGTTTGCAGAGGATGACACACAGATCTTCCATTGGAATATTTTCAGGAAAACAGTTGACAATGATTAACTAATAAAAATAAATAAATACAAGTTGCAATGGTGGTCTGAAGTGGCAAACAAGTTCAATGAAGCTTTGTGTAAAATAATGCAATTAGCACAAACATAAAAAGGAGCAGCGCAAGATGGAGCAGGAGGTCTTTAAAGGCGGTCAACCATGAGCAAATAATGTTCAAAGGTCAAGTGTACTAATTGTGTGACAGTATCACAATAAGAGCAGTAGGAATGCTGGCAGTACACCAGAAGAAGTAGAACGGGCAGGGTGCATTGAGCTAAAACGTGGTTGTAGACCCTGCTGAGTGGAAGAAATTCTATAGAACAGGGCATTTAACCCTTGTTCGTTCTCAGTAGAGGGGCTCACAAACTCCTTTTCACAACTGGCAGAAGAGGCTGCATCATCATCATCATCATCAACATCAACATCATTTGCATCACAATCCAATTAAGAGCTTATCTTGAGTCCTCACCAGTTCTGGAGGGCATATCCTGAGGGGGCTGAAGACTGATAACCGAGTCCGGAAAGAGGTGGCGCAAATGGATGAGACCACACATCCTGAGAAGAGGCACAAGAATCTAACAACGTTTAGAACGTGTTAGAAATGTAAGACTACACATCCGACAACTACATGGACAGATAGAAGTAGAAGCAAAGAATTAAAGCAGAAGCACAGGCCAACTAATGCCATTACGAACTGCACTATAGCTTTTTGCCCTTAGCTGGCTAAAAGATTCACTATCATGCCCATTTAAGGTGCTCCGAGTAATGCTGAGAGGGGAAATCAAATCCTTACATCAACCCTATCTTGATAGCTTATAAACTTTCCTCCAGGAGCCTCTCATCACGTACTCTACCATAAGAGCATCTGCTTGCTCCCTGGTCGTTACTGTCACAGAGCTACCTACAATGCATATAGGAAGGGATGCTTGATCAACAAGCGAGAACAAAGGCAGTAATCTAGAACAGTTCTAATGCATTTGGGTGCAGCCTAGAAGAGTCTAGCTCATGCTGAAGGACGAAGCCATTACACTTTTAAAAGTCACACGAATAGTTCAACTCTATATCCTCAATTACCCCCGACCCAGGACAGATACACCAAATCTACCATGGTCACCCTTTCTGATATCTAAAATCTCAAACTTACTTGCATTCAAGACTTGCCACTAAGTCTTGACATCAAAAACACCTAGATACCTGCTTAGCCAGACAAACCCTTTGAGCAGCCACTGTGATTCCTACTTCCCCACAACTAAATTTGCACTAGATGACCAAGCTAAGAAACTCTTCCCTGGTTCATGGCGTTTTCTCAATACTTGAATGGAACAAGTTACTTACCTGTAACTGTTGTTCTACAGCATGGGTCTGGCATGGATTCACATGCTCATGAATATTCCCCGTCGTCAGGCTGGGAATCCTCGGTAAAGAAAAAATCAGTATCAGTTTTGTTTCCGATCTGTCTTTCGTGGCAACCAATCAGTGGTCTCTGGGTCATACTGCCCTCTCCCTAAACCCCGCCTCTGGCAGCCATCCTCAGATTTGGTAGCACGCCAAGTGGCAGTATGACCAAGTGAAGAGCCGCAGAGGGGTAGGTGGGACGGTTTGCATGTGAATCCATGCCAGAGCCATGCTGGAGAACAACAGTTACAGGTAAGTAACTTGTTCCTTCTCCAGCATGGGGTCTGGCATGGATTCACATGCTCATGAATAAAATACATAGCAGTATACACATGCACAACCACGGGAGGTGGCAACAGGCTCAACATTAAGCAATACAACAACTCAACATTAAGCATCTCTTACCTCCTCACCAGGCTCACCTTAAGCGAACAGGTAGCGCAGCACTGCTTGGCCGACCCTGGACTCCTCCCTGGAGTCCCGATCGATGCAGTAGAATCTTGTGAAGGTGTGTGTCGACCTCCACGTAGCAGCCGTCCAGATGTCCAGCAGGGGCACACCAGACAGGAACGCCGTGGTAGCAGCGATCGCTCTGGTCGAATGGGCTCTCGGACGGCCGGGTAGCGGTCGGTTTGCCAACCGGTGACAATGCATGATGCAGCCGGAGAGCCATCTGGAAATGGAAGTCTTCGAGAGAGCCTTCCCTTGATTGACAGACCCAAAGTTCACAAACAGTTGTGACGTCTTCCGAAAACTCTTCGTGCGGTCCACGTAGAACTTCAGCGCTCTAGCTACATCCAGCGAGTGCAAAGTCCTCCCGGCCGGTGTCAAAGGAGACAGGAAGAAAACTGGTAACACCAAGGGCTCGTTGAGGTGGAAGTCCGACGGCACCTTGGGCATGAAGGAGGGGTGCATCCTCAGCACCACCCTCGTGTCGTGAAAAGTCAAGTATGGAGGCTTGCAAGATAGGGCCTGAATCTCTCCCACTCGTCGTGCAGAGGTGATGGCCACGAAGAACGCTGTCTTCCAAGACAGGAACTTCAAAGGCGCCGAATGCGTAGGCTCGAATGGGGCTCCCATGAGCCTGGTCAGCACCACATTAAGCTCCCACGCCGGGGCAGGAGCCTTCACCGGCAGGAATGATCGGAATAGTCCCTTCATAAATTCCTTCACCAGGCGATGAGACCACAAGGATGCCCGTCCCGTAGTCCTGTTATATCGGGAGATGGCCGCCAGATGTATTTTTATGGAGGCGTGAGCCAGTCCAGCTTTGTCCAGCGACAGAAGGTACGGCAGCACTTGAGGGGCCGTAATCCGCAGAGGGTAAATCTTCTGTGCACGGCACCAGACAGAGAACATCTTCCATTTATGACCGTAGCACTCGAGGGTTGAGGACGCCCTGGCCTTTGCAAGAACCTCTCTGCAATCAGCCGGGATATCGTACCCTCCAAACTCTAGTACTGCAGGAGCCAGGCCTGCAAGTTCAGCGACTGCGGATCATGATGGAGAATGGCGCCTCCTTCTCTGGAGAGAAGATCCACGTCCGCCGGCAGCTTGACTGATGGGGACGTTGACAAGTCCATAAGGTCCGGGAACCAGATATGCCTCGGCCACGCCGGTGCGACGAGGATCATCCTGCACCTGGACTTCTTGAGCTGGTTGATGAGGCGGAGCAACAACGGCAACGGAGGGAACGCGTATAGAAACAGGCCGTCCCAAGGGAACGAGAAAGCATCGCCCATGCTCCTCGGCTGTGGGAACCTGCTGGCAAACCTCTGGCACTTGGAGTTCGTCGCTGTCGCAAACAGGTCGATCTGGGGTTTGCCCCATCGTTGGAAGAATCGATCCACTTGATCCTGGCGCAGTTCCCACTAGTGGCACGAGCGCAGCTCCCTGCTGAGTGAGTCGGCGATGGTGTTTTTTTATTCCTGCCAGGTGGAAGGGGACCAGAAACTGGGCGACTGCCCAGTGCCACTGATCCTGGGCCTCCTTGGATAGGGCTCGGGATCTGGTGCCTCCTTGCTTCCGTATATAGAACATCGTGGTGGTGTTGTCGGTGAAGATCCTCACCACTTTGCCCTCGAGGGACGGAAGGAACGACTTGAGAGCCCAGAACACTGCTCGGAGCTCCAGAAGGTTGATGTGGAGAGACCTCTCCTCTGGGAGCCAAAGGCCTCTTGCGTGGAGATCTCTGGTGTGGACCCCACAACCCTCCAGAGAGGCGTCCGTCATCATCGTCTCCTGAAATGCCGGGATTTTAAATTCCGTGCCTGTCGTGAGGCGAGCACGGATGCCCCACCATAAGATCGCCCGACGGAACTCCTCGTCGAGAGGGATCCTGTCCTCGAAACAGCCCCCCCCCCTGAAGCCAGCGGGCGTCGAGGAACTCCTGTAGCGGACGCATCCGAAGTCTGCAAAGGGGTACAAGATAGATGCATGAGGACATCATCCCGAGAAGGGACTTGATGGACCTCACCCTGGCCACGTCCCTGGCTAGCAGGATGGTCTTGCTCCTCTCCTCCGAAGGGGAGGCCAATTGCCCCACTGTATCGAGCTTCGCTCCCAGAAACAGTGCTATCTGCGATGGGGCCAGGTGGGATTTGGGGTAGTTGATGGCAAACCCCAGCTCCGTGAGCAACCGGACGGTCCTCGCCGTGTGTTCGACGGCGAGTTCCCTTGTCCTTGCCCGGATTAGCCAGTCGTCCAGGTAGGGGATAACGTGGATCCCCTGCAGGCGCAGCCGCGCTGCCACTGGTGCCAGGCACTTCGTGAAAACCCTGGGTGCCGACTTTAATCCGAACGGTAGGGCTCTGAATTGGTAGTGCTGTCCCTGAACCACGAACCTGAGGAACTTCCTGTGCCGTTTTAGAATAGGGAAGTGGAAGTAAGCATCCTCCAGGTCCAAAGACGACAGGAAGTCGCCTTCCTCCAGCTGTCCCAGCACATGCTGGAGGTTGACCATCCTGAATTTCTGCGCCTTGATGTACTTGTTTAAGCGGCGCAGGTCCAGGATGGGGCGCCAACTGCCTCTCTTCTTCCTGACGAGGAAGTACCTGGAGTACACTGCGGAGCCCCGCAGCCTTCTGGGGACGAGCTCGATGGCACCTTTCTTGAGCATCGCCCTTACCTCCAACAGCAGTTGAGGGACGTGATTTTCCTTCCTGGCCACGGGAGGAATGCGAGGGCACTTCTTTTGGAATTCCAGCGAGTGCCCGTTGGCCAGGGTGTCCAACACCCAATGGTCGGTGGAGATGGACTCCCACACGCCGACTAACTTCGTCAGCCAGCCTCCCACCGGGGTGCTTCGGTGGGGGCCCCGACAACACGGCCGGGTCAGTCTTGCTTGACGGCGGGATCCCCCCTGCTTGCCGCGACCTCTGTAGGCCTCCTGGGAAGAGGAGCGGGCCGCGTAAGTGGAGGAGCCACCGCTGGAACCTTTGGAGGCACCCTACCTGCCTCCGGAGCTCCGAAAGGGCTGTTGAAGCACCCCTAGGGCCCGGGCCGTCTCCGAGTCGGTCTTGATGGCCTGTAGAGACTCGTCCACCGCCTTACCAAAGAGGTTGTTGCCGTCGAACGGCATGTCCAACACTCTGGTCTGACCGTCCTGTCGAAAGTCTGTCGCCTTGAGCCATCCTCGTCGTCGGAGGCAAACTCTGTTGCCCAGTTGGCAAAATCCAGTATCTGCAATGTTCGTTGTCACCGTTATGGCGTGATCCGACGCCACCTCGCCTTCCTGCAGAATTTCTAGGGCCTCCGCCCTGTTGTCAGGTAGGAAGTCTAGCAGGGGAGCTATCTTGAACCAGAGATAACCTTAATCGTCATTGCCGCCGACGAGATGACTCGTCGTCCCAGGGAGTCCAACTTCTTGCCCTCGCTGTCTGGCGGGGAAGTGGAAGTTGAAGCCGCCGCACCCGCTACCTTCTTCTTAGCCGCTGTCGAGATGACAGAGTCCGGCGTGGGCTGGGCCTTGAGGCACAAGGGGGCGGCATCAGGGACTCGGTACTTCTTCTCGTACCTGTCCCTCTTGGCGGGTGCCGTGGAAGGGTTCTTGAGGACAGCGAGCCCCTCGTTCCAGACGTCATCGAGCAAAGACACCGCGAGGACCGTCTTCCTCTTGGCCTCTCGTCGTTGGTACAGAAACCCTTCCTTTTTTTGTTCTTCAGGCCAGAGCTGGAAGAGCTCGGATGCCCTGGTTATCATGGCGTGGAAAGAGCCAATTTCGTCGGCTGGGGAAGCCCGCGGGGGGCAGGGTGATGACGGGTTGTCCGCTGTGTCATCGCCGCCATCATCGTCCGTCCCCGTCACTGTGTCCAGGACGAGGGGTCCACAGGTCTTGCAGGCACAAAGGGGGCAGAGCGGGGTGGACTCTCCTCTGCTTGTTCGGAGGGTTTCCCCAACGGGCCCAGTTATGGATCCTCCGTCGGGGTACGTGGTAATCTCGTCCTTATCTCGGTACATAAAGATTGGATTGCCAACAAAATGGCCGCCGAGCTATCCTGGGGCTCAGGTAATGGCTGCGACGGACGGGATGGCCGTTCCACTGGGCCCTCTACGTCGCCATCGTCGCTATCCTCGATCACGTCAGCAGGGGCCGCCCCCTGGGATCGAACCCTCTCGAACCTCTCGTTAAGGCCTATGAACCTCTCCTTGAGGCATATGCTCTCGTTGAGGCCTATGGACCTCTCGTTGAGGCCTTTCTCGGTTTCTACCAGCTCCTCCTCAGAGGCTGATTCCGAGTCTGTAACGGCCACCGCCCCACCCCTCTTTTTCCGCCGGGGGCATCACGGGGGTCTTAACGATGGGCTGGAAAGAGGATTCCCTCCGCAGTGGCAGGGATACTCTGGGCCCAGAGGCCGTTTCCACTGGCGTAGTCTCATCCGGCTTCGCCAGGGTCGCAGCGACCACTTCGGCAGAGGCCTTTGCCAGATGGATCAAAGCCCTCACCACCTTAGGTGTGTCCTGGGCCTTCGCCTTGGGGGGAGGGTCAGCACCTCGCTCCCTCTTCGAGATCGACCGGGTCCGCTCCAGCGGCTTACCCGGTTTCTCAGACTTCCTCTTCCCCGAACCAGAGCGCTGGCTCGTGGTGGAACGTGCCGGGGAAGTAGCGCCCTGCCTGGCAGCCAAAGAGCCCGACCTTTCGGCATTCCCGGTGCCCGCGGACTCGCGGTGCTTGGCCTTCTGTTGGGCCCCCGTCGCCGGGGCGCCCTCACAGGACTTAGAAGCCCACTCAGACTTTTTCTTCGCCTTCTCACCTGCTGTGCCCTTCTCCAGCCAGGCGGGGAGGCGGGAACGACAATCTTGTTTGGTACGTTCCGAAAGGTTCTTGTAGAAAGCACAGTCCTTCTCCACGTGAGTCTTGTCCTCATGAAGACAGCAGAGACAACGCGAGTGCTCGTCCTCCTTGAAAACGTTCTGCAATCCGCATCCAGGGCAGCACCTGAACAGCTTGGATCCGGGCGTCGAGCTTCCCTCGTCCTGGGCCACGTCCGTTGAGGTAGGCCACAGATCTTCCGGAATCTTCCAAGAAGTGTAAACTCGACGAAAACTTCACCCTTGAGGGGCGTAGAAGAATTCCGACACGGCTACCCGTTGTCGGAAGTAGAAACGGTGGAGCTTGAGGCTCGAATAAACTGAAAAAATGAGAAAATCTCCTGAAAAAACGTGAAAACGCAGCAAAAAACTCGAGAGCTAAACACGAGGACTCCCAACACTTGAGCGTGCGGTAAAAATCTGAGGATGGCTGCCAGAGGTGGGGCTTAGGGAGAAGGCAGTCATTGGCTGGGGGCAGTATGACCCAGAGACCAGTGATTGGTTACTACTAAGTAAGACAGATCAGAAACGAAACTGATACTGATTTTTTCTTTACCGAGGATTCCCAGCCTGACGACGGGGAATATTCATGAGCATGTGAATCCATGCCAGACCCCATGCTGGAGAAATAACCCTTCCCAACTGCAGCAATAACATCCAATAGGATACCAGCAAGCGCCATCCTGTGAATTGTTTTATGCAAGCTAACTTGTGACGCGTCATGTGGCCTGTAGGGCATAGTTTGAAATGGAGGGCAGCTGGGAGCGATTTAGCTCCTGTTTCTCGCCTAGAACAGCTTGGTTAGCTTTAAAACAGTTACCCAGAGCTACTTTTAGCTCCCCAGGCCCATCAATGCCTTACAAACACGCATATATGACATTAACGGAGTATTTGAGAATGCTAATAAAGAATTAAGCCTCATCTTGGTCACATTTGAAACATAATGAATCACATAATGGACAAAAAGGCCAAATGTGCATCTCAAGTGGAATTTACAGTGCGCTAGGTACCCCCCCCTCCCGGTTCCCAGCGGTAGCTCCTGCCTACTGGGTGATGCCCGACCCCGAGGAACTGGTTTGAGCTACTGCTCATCAAATCTCTATTTTGAACCCTCTAGGGCTATAGAAAAGCAACTGGATTCTCCAGACTCAGGTGGCCTTGTAAATGCTCCACAAACTGTTCCACCTTAGGTTTACTGAACAATTTCAAATTCATTACACAGGACAGAATACCACACCACCTAATCTACAAAGGGGTGCTGGGGGTGATGGTAAGGAACACCACCCTGAAAATAGTAACTCGCAAAGACACACAAGCGTGTGCAAACAGAAGAGCAGTAAAAGAGATGCACATTAATTAGACTGCCAGTGGAAACAGAATGCAAACTAGTGTCAAACCTTCAATACACAATGAAAAGTCCCTGGGGAAGCTGAAACAAGTGTTTTATATATAGTCAGCCTGAGAACCCAAGTTGTTCGAGGTACGTTTGCCATTTGACAGACCATAAGGAAACGTTAAGGAAACCCAAATATAGTTTTCCATATGATCCTTTTTTGGCACTGCAAGTGGAAATGTCGGACTTCTGAGGAACCCAATTTTGAATGTCTCGGTTTTAATGGGCAATGGATGACCTGGTACCTACTTAAATTCCTTGTCATGCAATGCCTACTCAGTCGATGCTTTTTGGAAGTTGCTGCCGAAAGTGGGCTTTGGAGGGGTATTAAACCATTGGAACAAGAGCACAAGGATTAGGGTACATTTAAAAACCTACTTCGCCATGTTAGCTCTGCTACATAGAACTCCTTCAAATCCACTCTAGCAGTACACAGAAATGCTGCTATTGCTAGGTTATACGTATTTACAAGCAGGTTTAGAATTGCTGCAGCAACTTTAAAAGCTTTGTACAGAAAGGGGGTGAAATGCAGAAGTAGGAAGACTGCCTCATCAGGGAGAAGAATCAAGGTCTTCACAGGCAGTGACAAAGCAATTCTGGTATTTCCAAAGGGAATATTATTCATAGATGGAGAACAAAGAACAGGGTGACTGTCATAAAAAAGATACATTGTTTGGGTCTTGACCGTATTCCAATTAATGAAAACTGACCAAGCTGAAAGCCAAGCAACTACTTACCATCTGTAGAATACCAGATTTTTATAGGCACCATTTTGTGCTCCTGTTCACTTGAGTTAGAACGAAATGATGGAACTACTCTTTACCTTAAGTGAATTCTGAGGTTAAAGTGGCTTTACTTGTACCATAAAAATACTGTACCTTCTGTTAAAAGAAACTTGGTTTACAGTAGTATTGTGAAAATGATTTTGCACTATCCTGTTACATCAGCTTGGTAAAAGATCTAATGTTTCGAGGTGGTCCACCTAAAATGTGCTATATAGGACGCAAAACAAAAAAGATAGTGCACCAAAATAACGTAAATAAAATGCAGAATGCGCTTTTTCGGCCCAATCGGCATGAAAGAAAATGACAAGAGCCCAAAATACCAAACCAGGTGTCCCATTATGGGTTTTGGGGATTGCAGGGGTGTCCCCCCGCATACATTAAATGCAAAGCGGGGGACAAAACAGAATTCAAAAAGCTTGAGGATCAAAATGCAAGCAAGTCGGCTTCGCAATTTTCCATCTCAAGCTTTACGGAATTCGTTATTTTAACGTAGATCCAAACAAAAACTCTAGTACTCATTAATTACCAATTTATAGGGACGTCTAATCCTAAACAGTAGCCCTGCAAACTATGCCACAACATTTGCCAGACCAACTAAGTGTTCTTGCATACGTAGCCTGGGCTTAATCTATCAACATCCACTGTACCCGTCACCCTTCAGTGCACTAAAAAACAACCAAATCATCACCACTGAAGACAAGCCTATTGACCACGATAACTGGCAAGAAACCTTGATCCTGCATTTGGTGCCTTCCAATTCGTGGGAATGATCAGAAATTGGAATAATACTGAAACGAGAATATGATGGGCACAGCTGGGTTTGAACATCAGATTTTGCTCAGAGTGTGGATTGGCTCTCTGGCTGGCATAACAAAGTACCACCACGACATGGCATCAGTTACTCATACATTACTCACCGTAATCTTATATCTGGAGCAGGACATTTAGGCGCGTCCATTTGGGCGCCTGACTTTCTGGCTCGGCTTTTTTACTGCAGGTTGCCTTTCGGCGCACCCTGTTGGCCACTTCCAACAGGGTGCAGGGACCTTTGGATGCAAGTATGTTTCGGCACAGACCGCTGCATTAAAAAATAATGCAGTCTGAACGGGCCCAACATCGCCATCTTGTGGACCACTGCATTAGAGAATAAAGAAAATACTCCACGGATAGACATAGTGCAGCTGACCGTTGAAGAGACAGCTTGCCAAAGGAAACATTTTATATATTTTATTGATCCAGACATACACATTTATACACAACTAAAAACCACTGCTTACTGCCAGGCAGTAACTAACTTTCAGATACTAAGATGCCAACAAGAAGAGACCAAGACACTGACTTCCTGAGACTACCAAAACTACACATACACACAACACACCGTAAGTCATACAGACATTATCAAATAATCAGACTAAAAGGCTCTTATCGGACACCCAGCAAACCACAGAGTAACTATCAGACAACCAGAGCCCTACTGTCGCTAACATACAACTGAACTCCAACCCACACCTTAGACACCTTGATGCCAATGTACACTATCAGACACACACAGAGCAAAAGAAACTATCAGACTCCTGAAAGCGAATAGACCTTTTGGACAACCATCCTGCAATGAGCACTGAAAAGGAGGTGGCATGAGATGGAGAGTGAGAGGGTTTAACAAAGAGGACAGGAAAAGGGAAGAAGAGCATGAAAGTAGTCATAAGATGTGAATCCAAGAAATAACTCCTGTTACTCATGTTATCAACCTATGATGAAAGGAAAGCCACTGCTTTCGGGTCTGGAACATGTGATTTGCAGTTTTCAGGGAGTCCTCTTCCGCATGTGCATTAACTTGCTGAGCGCTCTCACAACTGGGGAAGCCAATAGATGAGAACAAAAATAATGTAAGAAAAGATACAGAAAATGAGAGGGGTGACACCAGGGAAAAGGAAAGCAACAGAAAAGGAAAGCTCGAGTTAACACGGTGCGACGAGAGAGGGTCGAGAAAGAAGAGCACGGAAGCGAGTAAAGGTTTAACAGGCGGAGGAAGTGAAAAGAATGTGGGCCAAGAGCTGGGGAGATACTGTGATACATGGGGGGGGGGGAGGGAGCACAAACCAAAATAAGAGTGGGCCGGAACGAGCAACGGCTAGGAAGGGGCACAGAAGGAAAGACTGGTAAAGGGAGAAACAAGAGGGAAAGAGGAGAGATGGAATAAAAAACAGCTGGAGCCAAACTGGGAAGGAACTCAAGAACGGGAAAAAGTATGGATGCAGAAAAAAGGCTACCACTAAAGAGAGATTCAGAAGCGCAATGGGCTTTTACAGAGTAAAAATAAGAAGAGCGTGCAGAGAGAGAGAGCAGAGGGGAGAGAAGGGTGAGAGGATAGAGAGGGGAGAGAGAGAACGAGATTGAAAATAAATGGAGAGCTGTCTGGCATGAGGGCTGTTTAGACATAGGCTGCAATGTCAGCCGCGTCTAAACAACCGCTGCGCCAAAAGACCAGAGCCGAAGTTGGCTGTCACGTCACTCTGGCCACGCCGGAATGAGCTCTGTGGCCAAAGTGGTGCACCAAAATGACTGGCGCCAAAAGGCACACGCCAAAACATGGCATACCGCTTATATCTGCTTAGATTCACATGCTGTGCATATAGTCCGACATCTAGTGTTAATCACAGAGTATTGCATCTTTTTTTCAAAGATCGAAAAGGGACGTCGACATGGTTGTGTCTAACACTATCCCTAACGTGACAAGTAGTGTACCCAAGATCCCTCACACATCCGGGTCCCGCCCCGGTTGCTTTTTTGCTGCCATAAGAGACCCGGAAGAGAATGCAGGAGTACAGAAGAAAAGGTGTAAGATGTCCATGTTCCTTCAACTCCAAGAGGGGAGGAAGGGTGGGCAAAGGTTAAGCAGATACAAGCACCAGTAATACGATTATGGTGAGCAATGTTTGTATTCTGATACATGTGACTCTGCTTAGAATCACATGCTGGGCATAGACTAGCGAGCAGTACCAGGGGATGGTGGTGGGATGTTTTAAGGAACACCAGCAAATAGATGTCTTAATACCGCCTGATCCTGTGAATCAATCTTAGAATGTGTATCTAAGCAATAATGTTGAGCGATGGTGTGAACTGAACTCCAGGTAGCTGCTTTGCAAATAGAATCAGGAGGAACATTTGCAAGGCATAAAATAAGCAGCAACATAGCAGTTTTCTATGCAATTCTATACGTTTGCTAATTAAATTGACACTTCTGTAGCAAATCTAGCTATTTAATTTACCCTATTCAATGAAAGCACAGCTCGCCCTGCATACTTCTCTTGCCCTCAGGGATCTCTCCACCCCCTTTCTCTGTTCACTGCAAGCTCAAAGGGGATAATGGAAAGGGTGCAGCAGTAATCATCTCCTCCACTCACGTGCCAAAGTCAGATGTGGGAATGCTAGGCAAGAATTAATTTTCTTTTTCAAATAATCGCAAACCAGAAGTAATTGGGCTGATGCTTTCAGTGAGCTAACTATATCCAGCCTGGAAAAGAATAATGTGTATTAACGTTACTTTATAAAAAATAAAAAGAAATAAAAAAAATTAAAAGAGTCATGTAATTTCATGACTAACATTTTAAGTTGTTACATAATGCATGCTTACAGTATTGCTACTTAAAACACTGCATTGTCTCCAATGCTTTACATGAAGGTTTATGTTAGTGTATCTCAATCTCATCGTGTCAACCAGATTTCATTTTGTTTGAGAAGATGCATCATATTGCGGAGCGAACAGTTTTGAAAATGTACATGATCACACGGCTAAATGCTTTTGATGGCAAACCTGGTTCTATAACCTGCTGGTTGCATACATCTGTGCAGTTGGTGCTCAATCCATGAAATGATCCCATGCTGCTTGACATTCTATCATATCACCCTGTTAATGAAAGGGGGACGGCCGCAAACTACAATATCCCACCTAGTTTTCCCAGTTCGCTACCTGCTATGCCATCCACTATGCTTAGTCTCTGACTTGATTTCCTTACATAATAAATACACAAAGCTAGCTATATGTTTGCCGAAAAAATGGTCAATAGTTCCGGACAGTCTGGACATCAACAGATCTACTGCAATACTATACACTGTAGTTAGGTCCAGAGCTTGTTTTGCTCTAGGATTATGGTTGTATTATATATTAGCACCTCTGGAGAGAGCTGGCCAAACGGTTTTCAGAGCCCGTATCCATTTGTGTCCATTCATGCAGCTAATCACAAAAATACATTTTACAGGCACTGAACCAGGGATTGCAAAGTCTTTTTGCCCACTCAGAAAGTCAAGAAGTTTTTTTGAACGATGAGTACCATTTGCAGGGGTTGTTTGAAAAAAATGTACAAGTTTTGCAGTAAATGTCACTGTCCATGGCTGACCTCTGTGTGGCCTTAGTGTGCCAAACAAAGTGGGCTCGTGGTGACATGCACCATTCTAAAGAGAGCGTATTTATATGTTATGTCAGTTGCCATGGGTTCAGTGCATTTCTTTAGGGCGAGTAGGTAAACTAAGTTACTTGACCATCAAGACTAGCAGAATTTTAGCATCTTGCAAGGCCCGACTCATCTCACTAATGTCTTACGTCAGCGGTTCTCAAAACTGCAGTATTGTTGCTCATTTTATGTCTTAGGTACAAATAACGGCTGGTAACATTGAAAATATTAGTACAACATTCCGTAGGTAGGCAGACAACAAATGAGTTTCTGCTAAACATGTACATTTTAATGAGCAAACTCTGCTAATCAATTTTTGAAAACTAATTTATGCCGCGATTTGCAATGAAAGCTATAGCAGCTACTGTGCCTCTAGAATGTGCTCTAGGCATAAGGAGCAATCTCTCTTAGGTAGAGAGTAACACATTTGGATGCATTTAAAATTCCATCTAGAGATAGCCCACTTAGCGACAGGGTCCCCTTCTCTTCCAGCGGCAATAGAGACAAAGAATTGATCAGTCTTTCAAAGTGGTTTTGTCTCATCAAGGTAATACATCACTGCTCTCCTAACATCTAGTGTATGGAGGCTTCTTTCAGCTGAGTTAGTAGGATTCTGAAAGAAAGTTGGACGTTCGATCGATTGGTTAACATGGAACTTAGAAATGAATTGAGGTGCACAGCATGGGTGTGTGTGAGCAAAACCACTTTGTCCTTTTTTATAGTAACACATGGGTCTTGTACTGAGAGAGCCTGCCGTTCACCAACTCTCCCAATAGATGTAATAGCCACCAGAAAAGCAGTCTTACGGGTGAGAGCTGAAGAGAGGATCCCTGGAATTTCCCTCATGTCCCCTGTGCACATGTCAGCCAGAAGGACGAGAAACGAGAGATGCAACTTGCTGTTCGGCCAACCACCAGGCGCACCAGTGTATTCATTGTATGGAAAGAGATCTCAGACGACCATTCAAACCCTACTTCGAAGAGACAGGTGTCATCACTGGATCAATTTAACTGATAAAATCCAGCTGTGCTGACATCACTAGTGACAACACGACATAGCAGTAAATTCGCACTCCTGCACGAAGTAACGCAGACACACATGCACACACAAAGAACATGCTTACACCATGCTGTAGATAGAGGACAGATACATATATATATACTGTCAAACGCTTTTCCTTTTCACTAGCCAAATCCCAAAACGCAAGAAAGCTAAGCATACATGGACCGAGCTTGCAATCGCTTCATCGCATCTAACCATAAGGCGCTGCAGGGACGTATAAGGAACCTTTAAGGGCCCAATCACTACTAATCCCCAAAGAAAATGTTAGAACATATAGGGAAACAGTAGAATGACTGTAGTGAATTCACATGAAGCCATCAGCCTCACAAAATGGAAGAAGAGAAGAATACTCTGCAGCGCGAACCACAGAGACAGCGTTTGCAGCCAAGGGGTGCCAGTAGATGAGGAGCTGTTCCAATATAGAGTTGAAGTAATAATAGCATGACTCCTGGGAATTCAGGGAAAACTGTCATCTTCCAAACGCAAGTACGTCGTCTGACCAGAACTGCCATTGGACGATCTAGATGGGACTGTGATCCCAACAGAGCTAGAGGCAGTAATAGTGGAAGAAGACAGGATCACATTGCACAGGACAGATGACACAGGACGAGCATGGAGGACAGCGATTGCAGTGGGGGTAGGTTACAGGTTGACTACTGTGACCGATGAAGAATTGTTCAGGGACAACCGCTTGGATCACGAGATGGTGTTTGACATTAGCATTACATACTGGGTGAAAATACATTACAGAGCGGTACCACAGAGAATGGTGAGGATGCTACCGACACTGCCGTCATTTCTCAAGCAAGACTTGGCCAAGGTCCTCAGTGTCCTATGGACCACAAGTCCCTATGAAGTGGGGCTTCTGAAAGGAATAGGAGCAGTAGAAATAAAGCTCAAACCAGGAGCCATTTTTCAGAGAGAAAAGCAATATCCTCTATCAAGGGAGGCAGATGAGGGCATTTACGAGACCACTGCGGCCCTAGTTAAACAAGGCATTCTAATGCTATCAGAATCACCATGCAACACAGTGGTGTACCCTGTGAAGAAGGCAACAGGGGGGTTGTGCCATTTTATACAAGATTTATGCCCTTTGAACTACATTGTTGAGGCAGAATTTCCTATAGTTCCAAATCCAGCAACAATTTTACGTAGCATTCCTACGGAAGCTACCCACTTCACAGTTATAGGACTGTTATAGAACTGAAGAAAGCCTTCTTCTCTATACCACTCCACCCAGACTCACAAGATTTGACTTCATTCCTATATAGAAATAAAATGTGGGAACACACCAGGCTCCCACAAGGGTACTGCGAGTCCCCTTCCATATTCAACAGGGTCCTACAGATGGACTTAGGTAATGTACAATTGGAATGTTATGCAGTATGTAGATGACATCTTGATCTGCAGCAAAACATAAATGCAACGCGGAAATGACTCTTGTACACATGTTGACTGTGTTTGCAGAAAAGGGGGTTCAAGGTAGACAAGGCCAAATTACAGTATTGCCAGAAAGAGGCGTTGTATATTGGTCAACTGATATCACAAGAGGGACGAAAAGTGACATCAAAGGGCAGAAGCAATTCGCAAGACTCCAAAAGCCATGACCATAAGAGAAATGCAGCAGTTTCTAGGTCTCTGCAATTATTGCAGAGCATGGGTATTTGACTACAGTACATATACAAGGCCTTTGTTAAGTGCACTAAAAGAAGCACAGAAAAGGGAGGGCAATGTTACAGTGAACAGAAGAAATTAGTGGAGCATTTGAGGACAGCAATATGCACAGCTCCAGGGTTAGGGGTCCCAGACTATCGGGACACATTTTACTTATTCTCACAATCCAACTGAGTAGTAATGACTGCAGTACTGACAGAAAAGCACCATGCGTCACAAACCTTTAGTTTACTACAGCAGAAAACTAGACCCAGTAATGAGACGACACTACTCTTGCAAGCAGGCACTAGCTGCTGCCACCTTTGCAGTGGAGAAATCAGCGAGTATTACCATGGGATGCAGCAGCACTCTTTTTGTGGAGCATGCTCTTTTCGCAATACTAGGCCGACCCAAAAGTACACCGACTACACAAAGGGCTTTAGGGTATGAAGTGATACTATCAAATCCAGCCATAAAGGCTAGTGAGATGCAGACTAGGGAACCCGTTGCCGAGCCCATAGAGGGAGATTATGTACACAACTGCACCACAAACATAGAAATTACGACATCCCGAGAGTGAGCGAGATCGCACTTGAAGGGAGCGGGTTCGGGGGGGGGGGGACCAGGAAGTGACAGTATATTCAGATTCAGCCTATGTGACTTCTACAGTCCACTCTTGACTGTCACGCTGGCTAAGGAGGGGCTTCCGACATGCTGACGGCTCGCCGGTGCAGCACGCGCTCCAATTGGTTAGACTGATAGAAGCGCTCCAATTCCCAATAAGCATAGCAGTCGTGAAATGTCAGGCCCACACAAGGACGGAGGATCCGTCTCAACAGGCAATGAGGCAGCAGACGCGGAAGCAAAGCGCTCACCATATTTTAAGGGCATCCTAGATACGGATACCCCACTTCACAGTATGTACAATGGTATTGAAGGAAGGATACAATGCATTGCCGTTGACACAAATAATGAGACTGCAGGGAAATGCGCCAAAGGAGGAAAAGGAATTCTGGATGAAAAGGGGGTGTTCTTTATCACCGTCAGACACCCTATGGCGACAAGCACAGGCAAGGTAGTAATGCCATTATCATTGTTACACACTAGGGATGTAACGGTATAACGGTATACCGTTAAAGATACCGTGAACCACTTAATTGAACAATAATAACCGTCACATTGTTTATACCGTTATACCGTTCATACCGTTAAGTGTGCTTTTCAATCTGATTTGGAAAGGCTGCAGTAAGCAATTGCTGCGCAGTCTTGGTTTTGCACTGTTGGATGTGCCTCTGCCAAGTAGTTTCAGTTGGAGCAGTTTTTAATGCCATTCCATAAACCACACGTGCCTTACACAAAATCAATATGTTAGCAATAGGAAGAATAGATACAGTGCCAAGAAGGAAAAGGGTTTACTTTGGGGTGGCGGCTTTGGGGTTTATATATTTATAATGGATAATGTTCTCTAAACATATGGCGATGGGGGATTTCCCTGGTTCTATCTTTGAATTTACATATAATAAGTCACACTGCGAAATTCACTCATCTCTGTGGATATTCCCTGCTGCCATACCAAAGGGTAACATGTCAGTGATTACTGAACACCTTTTGGCCCGCAAGTAAACTAAAGGTTGTAATGTAAAGAGAGAGTGCGTGTGTGTGTGTGTGTGTCTAATCAGGACATTCCATCAGAACTTCCCAACCAAACCTGGGCCAGACAGAAGGAACACCATGGGAGGGGCCTTAGGGGGGGGGGGGGGGAGTGCTGTCACGACCCTTGCCCAAAACCCCCTCTGGCAAACCCATTGGCCAGGTGGAGTCAGGACTCGGGACTCTAGAGCTTGGCATACTCTTCAAAAGCCCTCAAGGTGCCAGTCCTGGCGCCTATGGCGCCAGGTTCATACACCATGAAAAACAGTGTGTGTGTGTGTGTGTACGTGTGTGTGTGGGTGTGTACGTGTGTGTGGGTGTGTACAAGCGTATACTACCCTCAGCCTCCATTGATCTGTGGAATGCAGGTTATCAAGATGGCAACATGTTCATCTTCACCAGTAGCCAGTGAGGAAGCAAAAAGCCTAAATGACCACTTAAGAAAAGCTATTCAGTTTGCTTTGCCAGTTGCAGCAGGCCTCCACCCCACCCCCTCCTCTCCACACGTGTGTTTGTGTTTGGTGGAAGCAAGGCATTTCAGTGGAAAGTATGTTGAAAAGCCCAATTCTGGCCCTGGGTGCCTGGTTTTGTTTGTGATGATACATCTGTCAATTTATGACCTTTTAGAAAATATTTGTTAAGATCAGTTAACTCCACCTGCTATACCGCGATAACCATGATATACCGTCATTTGGCAAGAAAGTTATTGTACCGTCATAAAACGAATACCGTGACACCCCTATTACACACAGCCTTGATGCAACTACACCATCCTACCCATACAGGGGGAAGGATGTACTTGCTGCTCATATTGGATAGGATTGGTTCCGTCCCAACTTGGCGGAGCATGTGGCAGAATTTATGAATAACTGCCTTGCTTGAAGGAGCTTTACAGCAGGCCATACATTAAGGGTAGTGGGTGGAGCCATACCTCATCCACTGGGTCCATTCTAAAACCTCCATGTCGACTACGTTAACATGCTCCAAGTATGCCAGGGCTACCGCTACATCATAATGGTTGTATGCCCATTCTCCAGGTGGATCGAAGCTGGCCCCTGTTCCCATCCTGATGCTTTCGAGCAGCAAAATTCCTGGTTAGAGAAATGTTTGCAAGATGGGGCGTGTTTGAAGTTCTGCAGTCAGACAACGGCCCTCACTCCGCCAATTAGATGTTCCATGACATCGCAACTTTGCTAGAAATTCAACACAAATTCTTGTATGCTTCAGCCGCAGGCAAACTGAGTATGCAAGAGCCTCACCGGCTGCTCAAGGAGACCATCACCAAGATAAAAATAACCCTGAATAAAAGTTAGCTCCACTGTCTGCCCTTAGCTTTATTACCATTGCGCAACATACCAGAGTCCGACCACCATTGAACCCCACACGAGGTGGTAACCGGGCTCCGCATGCGACTTCCCCTGGCTCCTCCCACTAGGGCTTTAACAGACGTAGAAACAATGTCTAATGCATTGGGACAGGTAATGTACGATTACATTGCTGCCTTGATGGCTAGTGCCTCTTATCTCTCGCCAACTGTAGGCACAACGGAAGAGGCCCAAAGGAAATGAAGAAGACAATGATACAGAAACAAATGAAGACCAGCTCAAACCACCACAACTCTACACGGGTGGCACTGTGTTCCTACGGAACTTCACCCGTACCTGGTTCAAGCCCAGGTTCACAGGACAACATATGATTGAGGAGGTAACTGATCAGGCCATAAAGATACGAGGCAAAGAGGCCTGGAACTATCTCAGGGATGTCAAGACCTGTCGAACAGCGGCCTCTTCTAGCAATGGCAGCGAAGGGGCCAACATCCCACAAGAAGAAAAAGGATACCCATGATTACTCGCTCCTGAGCGAGAGAGAGAGATAGGGAAAGGACTTCCTACACATAAGGAGTGATGGTACACTGTTTGTTTATTATTTCTCTTTCCGCACATTGGAAGTATTAATTGTGAAAGTAGCGACTGTGATTTCTCTATCGTTCCATGCTTCCCCAAGACCCTCATCCCACAACCTTTTAAAGCCAATTTGTCCATTTTGTTAGGCGGTCCAACCATGCAAGAAGGCTCTCTCGCTGTTTTTTTCCTGTTTTCCTGGCCTACTAGGACTAAACATACCCACGAATTTGCTGAGGAAGTCCCTCAGTAATAGAAGTTCTTTGTGACCCTAGAATCTGCATTGTGTGGGAACAATTATTCCTTACTGCACTAGAGCAAAATCATGACAGCAGAGCTTATACTAAACACCATAATAGCGCATATCAGGCAGTTAATCAATTTCTTCAAAGCCACACAAGATTCCGAAGTGTAGCAAGTTATGAATGCCATTATAAAAAGTGTGATAATGTTGATTTGTATTCTTTTCATGCTCGTCATCTTGGCCCTCATTTTTTGGGGAGTGTTATTGGTTATAGAAAACAAGGCTCTGACCCCTACTAACATAACGAAAATTCCAGTAGGTGTGGCTCCATGTCAGGTTGGGAGGTAAGGAATACCAAACCAGTAAGGAGAGGTAGGCACAGTGCTGATGTAGATATAGGAGGGGTTGATTCCTATCTTACCAATACTGCTAGAGTATCCAATAACATGCGGTACAAGCAAATGACTAAAGTAGGCAAGCAGACCACTGGAGAGAGCCGATATGTCTGCTCTCTCATCCCCTACGCCATGAGTGCCTCCAGAATGTTTGTGGCAACTGATATATCAGCCGCAAGAGCATGGTGCCTTGTGTGTACCAATCAAGGGAGGTTCCAAGGGAAGACAGCAATATTAAGATGGATGTCTGGTGTCCAGTTAAAGTTTTGAAAACAAAAAGGACCTAATTTTTTTTAAAATGTATATATTTTTTTGTGTGCTCTAGTTTAGCTTAAAAAAGGTGTTTTTACACAAGAAACAGGGGTTCGGGGTGACCCACCCCCCTGAAAAATAAATACATTTACAACTTTTCCCTATGAAGACAATTATATATAAAACAGTGAAGGCCCGCTAAAGGGACAGACGAGGACAATATTATTAAAGGAATTACCCTGTTACAAGAAGGGATCCGCAGATATAGGAGGAGAGCCAGGAGGCTGGGAATGACCACAGAAGCTTGTATATGGCCAAGTATACACAGCTGAAGGTTGGAAAGAAGGAGTGTTGGAAAGAGCAAAGCACATACAGACCCAACCGTTCCAGTTCATATAGTACAAGAAGAAAATGACAAATGCCTAAAAGAATGAGAAGCAAGTGCAAAGCTACTAACCTGGGTAAAGAATGAGGCTGGGCCTATGCCAATAGTACCATTCAAGGGGGCAGAATTAAGTTTCCAGAAGAACTGTGCAATAAATGTTGGAGAGAACAAAGAATGCAAGCAGACAATAAAAGCTCGAAGCATGAAGGTTGGAACGGCAGTACTAATGGATCACTATTGGGCTTGTGGGTCCAAGGCATACGAGAAACTACCACCTAACTGGGGGAGGAGTATGCTGAATAGAGGGTACCAGGAATGCCCTCCTCACCCCCATGAACATGACAGGCCGAAGAGTCAAGAACACCACTCTCTGACATGTATGCGGAGAGATATCCCTCAGACAACCATTCCAACCATATGCAGTGCATAGCCTTACCAACCCACAGGATCCGACGGAGATCGTGGATACAAACACTATAATGGACTGCATTGATTAAATGCCAAGAAAACACTGGGCCAACGTCACTAGTGACACCACGACATAGCAGCATTAGTCATAAGCACACTCGTAGCCCTGCACAGCATTACACGAACAAACACTTGTATACACAAAGAACATCCTTACACAGTTCTGTCGAGAACAGATAAATATAGTCAAAGCTTTTATTATTTTACTCATTAGCCAAACGCAGTAACGCTGAAACGCAAGGCAACAAGAGATCCTGAGTAAGCTTGCAGATGCTTATGGCGATTAACTCAATGCTAGTACAGCAGTATATATGGAGCATGAAGGACCACGTACGACTAACCTATATGAAACATAGCACAGTACGAGTATGTAGAAACCACATTATAAGTATAAGGAAAATTACAGAAGGCCTCAAGCTACAGGACACCGGGAAGCAGGCTCAGGTTGCACATAGTGAAGACAGAGCTCACAGTCAAGGTCAGAGATAAACAAAGTGCATTCCAAGCTCCAGGAAAAGTGAGTAAATCCTCATAAATGCCGACTCCAAGAGCTCAATTGTGTGGTCCATAGCCATGTGATGCAGCCGAACTAGACAATGGGCATTCACCCATGGTTCTCAGCAACCCAGACGAGAAGTGGAACAAATGTTGCAACGGGGAGCGCACTCTCATAGGCAAAGTTGGTCTACTACTGGGGTCGGGCCCATACTATCTTAAACACTCTCTCCCTAAATACTCTCCTTCTAGAGCCCTCCTGCATGTCCTCCAACTCTCTCTCCTGGTGAGCTAATTCTCAAAACAGAGATTTGGGGGTAGATCTCTTTGCTCTGCAGGTGCTTCCCTCTGGAACAGCCTCCCTGCCTCTCTCCATCTTGAGCCCGATCACCTTAAGTTACATAAACAACTCAAGACTTTCTTTCTCTCTCCCTCTCCCTTGTTAACCTCCCTCTCTATTCTTGCCTTCTGCACTCCTCCCTCTCTCCTTAAGCTGTTTCCCAACTGGTCGCCTGCTCCACCTCCAGAGTGACACAAGTCTCAGGCTCCCCCGCCAGTCCTCGCACTTGTCACCAGGCCTCTTTATTCCTCCCACCACTTTGTTACTCATTCCTTGAGAATGGTAAGCTCTCGGCAATTAAACCAGGGCCTTGGACTGGGCACACTTGTCCATCCCCTCTCTTTCATTTCATGTCTGGCACTTACGTTACCTAGAATGCACTGGGCCTGGTCTGTCAAGGCTTAATACGGTAGTTATTTGTTTCTGTATGTCCTCTCCCCCCCTCTATCGCCTTACCATCTGTCACGCACTTGCACTATTTAAAACGTCGTTGGCCGAGTATGGTAGTTTAAGGACTATGTTCTCCCTCTCCTTCCTTTTGTCTTCACCACCGTCAGTCCAAGTTTGCTAGTCATTTTTGCAAGATCATTCAGAAATTTCAAGGCCTAAGAATGACTCTGTATTCCCCTGTTCTCGTCCCGCTTTGAAGCACTTGACCTGTGTATAAGCGCTTTACAAATAAACAATTACAATTGGAGAAGCACGCACCCTTGCCTCAAAGCTACGAGCGCCACCTAGAGGTCACAATCCTTCACTTGCCAAGGTATTAAATCACTGCTTACTGGTGATTAACTGTGGCGAATCAGCATTTCCCCATTGCTTGACCGCTGATCTACAAAGTGCAGCTTTTCCTATTTTCAAAGTTGTGCATTGTGCATGCTGACCTGGAAAATGGCTGCCTCACCCTTTGTTTACTAGTTGCTAAGCAACTAGAATTGTCGAGCTGTGTGCCTGATCTCTAATTTGTTCCGGCCGCCTGCACCGGAAGGCGTGAGGCTGCCTCTAGTCCAAAGGCCCAGACCTGTCAGCGCCTCATCCTTCCGTCCCCCACTACGTCCAGACTACCCTTAATCTAAGGAGCTGACCCACACTTACCCCACCGTGCACGACGACCATGCAGTGTTTGCCTGCCACTAGCTGCTGTGGGTAAGACCCTCCCTGAACTGTCCTTCCTCAGTAACTCATCAAGTGCTCCCATTGTCCACTACCTGTTACCGGAAGCCTGACAATGAATCCTGCCTGTGCAAATCTGAGCTAATCTCACTATTTCTGGTGGTCTAAAGTGACTTTTTTAAGATCGATATCCTAAGTAACTGTAGTTTATGTACGGTACCACTGTCATTTAGGTAAGCCTTTTTGTCAAGGACTCACAGGACTACGCCCTCCTACCGGCACCTAATATCTAAAGTGTTTACAATGTTGCTGTTGTGCTCTGCAATGTACATCTATATCCTCTTTTAATAATCTAACTCATAAGGCCTATCCCATTTTCATTGCATCGGTACGTACCAATTCGAGTTTCGGATGCACCATTTTGCTTGCTTCCTTGCCTTGATCCATTGATGAGCATGTCCTAACTGCCGCATATTTACTATCTCTATGCTATTATTTACTTATCTAGTAATGTTAACCGTGCCATCTTGTACTGTAGCCTTGCTGAATGTACCACTAAATGCTAGCCTAATTATGCACAACCAATTGCTAGCTTAATTAGAGTCTAACTTTGCATATTCAAACCTACCGCGCACAGACGACATTGTCTTATTACACTTAAATCATGCACCTGATATCCACAATGCTATCAGCCATAACTCTTGCAACCTGCGCATATAGCTTGTACTCGCATAACAAACCCTCTACTGACGCTAAGACCGCATCTTTGTCACTTGTGCTAGATAATAAAACTACTAAAATGAGTATGACTATTCCTAATAGCTCCCGACCTCTCCCCCATTCAGATCAGATTAGACCTACCTCCATTGTTTCCTCGTCCAGAGAATCCAGTACCTGTGTTACAAAATAACACTTTACCAATGTACGCTTTGACTCCATCCCAATGGATCCATCGTTTTGCGAACTGTCCTAAACCTAATAAACCTTGCCCTACCAGTATTAGAAATCAGAGGCTAGGATCCAGGCATTCATACTGACCTACAGCCACTGCCGCTGTACGTAACTTACCAATAGTACTAAGACCTCTAGAAAGAACTTCACAAGATAAACCTAAACTTTACACAAATGCCAAAGTTAAACCCAAAAGAGTCACCACCTGCCACTCTGCACCGAAACCACAACCTATTCTCCTTAACCTTCAGACTAAGAAACTGTCTAAGATTAAGGGGGCACTTATCAACGCCAGATCGATGATAGCCCACGCGACTGACATCGCTGACCTCACCATTGCGAATCAGTTCCATCCATTCTCTCGGTCTTCTTTACCATCGGGACTCAATCTATTTATCCCTTACCTCACTGGGATGGCTCTCCTTTCACTCTCAACTAAAGTACAACTTCCTTTGTCTTGTCTTCAAATCTCTCTATGGTTTCGCGCCCTCCTATCTTGCATCCCTCCTATCCTCCTATTCTCCCTCTCGTTCTCTCTGCGCAGCTGAACACTTCCTACTTACTGTACCACGTGCCCCTTGTGCACAATCCAGTTTTCGATCCTTCCAACTTCTTGCCCCTCTTCACTGGAACCTTCTCTCTCTCTTTCCGCTCTATTACTTCCTATTCCTCCTTCTGCTCTTCTTTAAAAACGCACATACTCCAGTCATCTGCCTGACTGTCAATGGCTGATTCTGAACATCGATTCTCACTGCAAATGTTATGTATTACTGACTGTTCTTTGTAAATTGTTCTACAATGTTCTTCGCTACTTTATATTGACTCACATTGCTTATTTCATGTAGTACATATTGTTCTCTGTGAGGCGCTTTGGTTAAAAGCGCTATATAAAACTCAATAAATACAAAATACAAATAACTGAGACCTGGCTTCACCCAGCAGCAGGACCTGCCCTTTCGTTAGCGATCCCCGAGAATTACTCTATCCTTAGACTTGATGGAGAAACCTCAAGAGGAGGAGGCCTTGCCTTTGTCGTCAAAACTAATCTGGGCTTGAGAATCACTCAACATCCCCCGTTCCCCTCAGAAGAATTAGTGTCAGTAAAACTCCCATTAACTGCATCCTGCACTATCACTATGGACCTAGTCTATAGACCACCTGTACCTATTGCCTCATTTAATGAAGACATTACTGCCCTACTGACCATGAAACCTGGTTCACAGATTATTATACTTGGAGACTTCAACTTGGGCCTGACTGATCCCAACGACGTAATCGCCACTACCGTGGCTAACTATCTTCGAGATTAGGATTAATGCGCCTACCCACACCAAAGCTTGCACTCTAGATTGGGTGGCTGACCTAAATTGCACAACCGTTATAACCACTTGCATGGACTGATCACTTTCTTATTGCCTTTACTATTCAAGATCATCTTCAAACGAACTCCTGTTCACAAACGGCTCCCCCTGCTATGACTAGAAATAAACGTAATAACTTTTAACAACCTGCTAGCTCTTCTCCACCCTATAACCAATACTTCAGATCCAAGTACTGACCCTGTAGCATTAGTTGAGCTCTACAATGCCACACTCAACCAGGCCATCGATAAAATAGCCCCCCCTCAAACTACGCAAAGGGAAACCAAAAGCCCATCTTAATTCCTGGTTTACTCCCAGTCTCAAAACTACACGCAAAAAGGTTGGCAGACACACTCTGGAAAAATAACCCAACAGCTCAGAACAAGGAAACGTTGACTAAGATCTCAACGAGATACAAACTAGAAATCCTTCAAACAAAAAGAGATACCTTCACTGATAGAATCGCCAAAGCCAACTCTCTCACACAGGAGCTCCACCTTCCTAAGAGAATTGGAATCTCCTGCCACCCCCACGGATACCTGCATCAAAAATAAAACTTGGTGTACCAACATCCAATATGCTCTGTGTAACAAAATCTCTATGCTACAAGACAAAAGTAATAATAAATCGCAACCGAGAAAGCCACCATTGCACCTAATGTCTCAAATTCTCAAGGAACCCCACACCCTCATAAGCAGCAAGCTAATCAATTCCAATTCTCCCCTGTCTCCATCATGGAAGTCGAAAACAATTTCCTCACTTAAACCCTCTAGATGCCTAGGGGAGCCCTGTCCAGAAACCACTATCAAAGAAGCAGCTAGGGGACTAGCACCCTTCATTACTAGACTAATCAATTCTTCTTTCAACACAAGTACAGTCCCTACTAATCTGAAAGAGGCTTGGGTTCTCCCTCTCTTAAAGAAATGGAACCTAGACCCCAGCATCCCCACAAACTACAGACTAATCACAACAGTCCCATTCTTAATAAAAATATTAGACAAGGCAGCCTATATTCAGAGTCCTATTTAGAATCTAACAATTTGCTAGGATTCCGCCAATTAGGATTCAGGCCACGACAGGGAACTGAAACGGCACTTAATGACTTAAAAAACCAAATGGACGTGCTGAAGGATAAAGGAGAATTAGCAATCCTCCTTTTAGACAGGTCACCCACTTTTGACTTAGTGGATCACAAGGTCCTCTGCAACCATCTGACATCAGCTGCCCATTTCTCTAAGCTAGCCACTGCCTGGATCCAATCCTTCTTAGACAACCGTTCCATGAAAGTCTTCTCCTCCTCGGCTTTAGCTGACCCAGAACCCGTAACTTGTGGAGTAACCAACGATCTTGCGTCCCGCCAACTATGAATAACATCTTTACTAAGCCTTTGTTTGACGACGTTGGTGTCGCCTACACCAATTGTGCTGACGACACCCAGATTCTCATTCCCATCACAGGTGACTACACTACTGATGTGGCTAGGATCAACAAAATCTACCTTGTCATACAAGCCTGGATGGCCAGACATGGCTTTTGCCTTAATGATGACAAGACTGAGCTCTTTCTCATTGGCTCATCAGACAGACTCAACAAACTCAACAACCAATTCACGACCTTCAACATTGACGGCTCAAACATTAATGTCTCCAAAGAGGTAAAATCTTTAGGCTTCTACCTAGTCTTCACTGGAACTGAACAAACAAGTTAACGCAGCTGCCTCAGCTACTAGCTATACATGTAAACTCATTAATGCATGCAAACCATTTCTTTCAACTCAGAGCTGCATTATTTTAGCCAGAGCTCTTATCTTGTCTAAGTTATACTATTGTAATGCACTCTACTTAGGGACGAGAACATTAGCAAACTGAAAACTTTACAAAACAACGCCCTCGAAACTGCATTGAGCATACCTAGAATGCAGCACATCTCCAATACCAGACGTTCTACAAAATTACTTGCCATTATTGACATATTTAATTTCAAATCCTTGAATCAGACTTTTAAATGCCTTTTCAACTTGGCTCCAAAACATTTGTTGGACAAACTCACTAAACATACCTCTGCACGCCCCATTAGATCCCTTCATGCGAATTGCCTCAATGTACCAAACTTCAAACTGAAGAAAGCAGGAAAAGCAGCTTCCCAGTCATGGCAGCTATACTTTGGAACTCCATGTCCGCAGCTCTAAGATCTGCCCCTTCACACTACACATTCAGTAAAGAAACTAAAACATGGCTTTTTGCAATGGATTGTTAACGATCTATGGCCATTCTGCACTCTGTATAACAACTATTGCCCATTGTAAATGTATATAAATCTGTATGTACTAGTCCGCGATTTACCTATTCGTTTTGCTATATGTATCATATGTGAGTGTTCCACACTGTATATAAATGCCCATCTGTGTACAATGCTAAGTAACCTTGTAAAAATGTATAATATGTAATGCACCCAGATAACCGAGGGTTTGATGCGCTATACAAATAAATAAACAAACAGACAATTACCAGATACAATTGGAACACAGTCATTTCACATCACCTTGAAGAAGTGCACAGAGTGCTGAGAACTGAACTGGGTCCTAGCCAATAAAGAGAAAGAAATCCGGGGGTGATGGCAGAGGGCAAGGTCCAATGTTAAGTCTATGACCCTGCAACAATGTAACCAATAGTTTGTGGGGACGGGGCAGGTCAGCCACCTGACATGTGATGACTAGTAGAATAACAAGGGCTAGCTATAGGTGATACCACTCTAAGCACCCAATCAGTCAGGGAGATAGGTTTTTGGGGGGAGGGCCCAGGTGATGCCATTTGAGGTCAAAATTGTGGAGTGGAGAAGTGCTTTGTCTGAAAGGCTTTCAGAGCTTGGAATACAGCAAGTGGCTCCAACAGGTTTATATGTTTGCTACTGATTGTGACCACGTGCCATGCGCTGGCTGGTGTAGAAGGTGTGCTCCCAACCCTGACAGGGATGTGTCTGTGGTGAGTGGCTTCTACTGTGGGGGTCGGGTGAAGGATTTTCCCCGTCAGAAGGTTTTCCTTCGACCACCAGTGCAGAGACTGAACGAGGGCTGTCGGGAAAACCACTAGCTCATCCATTGTATCGAGAGCCACTCCTGCATAGCACGCATGTGCAGACGGGCGGTGGCACAAGGATGATGCAGGATGCCATCATCCCTAACAGCCGCATGGCTTTCCTTACGGTTACCTGACAACTAGCTACATACTGAGGGATCTGGAACAAAATGTTTTGAACCATCTTGTTGGAGGGGGAAGACGAGCCAGTCTTCTGTCCAAATTAGGGCCCCCAGAACCTGCATGACGTTGATGGAGAATCCAAGGTTGAAAAGAAGGTCTATAGTATTTTGGGTGTCCTCCAGATATGCCTGGTGCGAGTCTCCAGTTATGAGCAATTCATCTTGATATGGGTACACTGGAAAGACTGTCTGCACAGGTGAGCTGCCACCACTGCCAGTACCTTGGTAAACACCCTCAGGGCTGAAGCAATGCTGAAAGGGAGTACTTTCAACTGATAGTGAGTGTTCTCCATCTTGAACCTTGGGTACTTTCTGTGCACTGGCAACACTGAAATATGCAAGTATGCATCTTTCATATCCAAAGTGGCCATTTAATCCCCTTGCTTCAGCAACGGGACTACTGTCTGCAAAGTTGTCATCCTCAAACTTTGAGGCTTGACATACTTATTCGCAGAACGCAGGTCTAATACAGGGCGCATGGTTAGCTCCTTTTAGAGAGCAAGGAAGTATATTGAATAAATACCCTTGTTTACCTGATGATCTGAGAAGAGTTTGATCGCTCAAGTTTGCAGCAGGGTCTGTACTTCCTCCAGGAGGACAGTCTTCTGTTCTTTGATGTGTGGTATCGAGGTGGATTAAGAAACTCTAAACAATAACCATTGACTACCGTCTTGAGCACCCACTGGTCTAAGGTTATTGCCTCCCATGTGTGGGTGAAGCATGTTAATCATTCTCCTACTGGAGAGGCATGGGAGGGGAACTGTATTAAGAGTAATTGTTTAGCAGGGGCAGGAGAGCCTCCGGCTGCTGCATTTCCTCCCTTCCCTTTGCCACAGAGAAATCCTGTTGAGTGGTTTGGTAGGTGCCAGACTTTCTTTGGCCACTACAATCCCCCTGTACCATAGGCAATCTGAGCTGTGCGGGGAAAGGATTGCCCGCGAAAGCACCAGCGGATATTGAAGACCCTGCGTTGTACATGCAGCCTGCCATAGATGTGATTAAGAGATGAATGTCTCGTGCTCCGTTGCGGTCTGAAGCGCGTTGTCCACCGCCTTACCAAAAAGAGCTGAGTCCTCAATAGGTTTGTTAATGAGCAAGGCCTGTGTCTCAGGTTTAAAGCCGCAAATATTAAGCCATGACTGGCATTTCAAGACAGTGCTCTCAGCTAACACCCTACCCGCTGACTCTGCAGCATCAAATGTGTTCAAGATGTTCTGTGTGACTCAACGTCATTCCTGCACCACTGCAAGCAGCTGCAACCTTGTAGGTTCAGGCACATTTTGCAGCCCCTCTTGTAGCAGAACCCACTGGACATCACTGAAGCTAGCAGGGAGAGTGGTATTGTTAGCGAGGCGGGTATTGTAGGCCGCAGAAGAAGTGATTATCTTGGCCAGGTCGTAAAGCTTTGTGCAGTTTACCAGGGGGAGATTCTGATGAAAGACAAAGGAACTCCCTCACGTTTTCTAGTCGTGGCAACGACCAGGGATTCCGGGACGGAATTACCTCCGATATTAAGTGGTTAATGTAATTAAGAAACGGGAAAGCTTGGCTAACTGTCGAGGACAACCTCAAGGAAAAAGTTCCGATGTCAGAATCGGCACTGCCACCAGAGTGACAACTTTAAAATGGTCTGCTGCTTTCCGAAGGTTAGTATTGAAAAGCATTTGATCATAAATAGGGGAAGCCTCCCTGGGTTGCGATACAGGAGGAGCGTCCAAAAAGATTATCAGGGTCAGCTTCATGAGTAGGTGTAGTGGGCCAATTTCCCTGGTCATCTGCAGGAATCCAAGCATCTGGCTTGTCGGAAACAGGGTCTTGGGAGCAGTCATCACGATCCGGGACATAGTAGACGTTGTCGCCTTGATCATGCTGATCATCTTGGAACATGTCTTCAAAAGGATCATGCAGTTTTTTTTGGCTAGGAGAAGAAGTGAGCCTCAGGAGTACAAAGCCTAGTAGACTTCGAGTGCCTAGGGCCTTCTTTTACAGAATGAGACCTTGTAAGGATCTCAAACGGATCTGAAAATCCAATACTTGAGACAACTTGTTCATACAGTGTTCTAATCTTTCTCTAGTCCAGGAAGTGGAAGCTTTTGAAAGAGGAAAAGTGGAGTCAAATGGAGCAAGGTCTGGGGGCTCCATGTAAGGCCTGGGACAAAGAGGAGGCGGCTTGGGAATACCCTGACTGTATAGAAGAACAAGTTACTTCTTACCTTGTAACGTTCTTTCGATGGGATGTTCTTCCGACGTATTCCTTATCTTTGATAAATCGTCTCCAGCTTGCTGGCCTCGGAAATTTTTTCTCTGTAGAGGGCGCTGCGTGTCGACGTCTGCCAAGTCGATGTCCCTCGACAGCCACCGTATCGGTGCCGACGTCACCATGCCCATAAATAGCCACGCGCAGCGTCCGTTGCTCAGTTCTGTTTTGTAGCATAAGATAAGTCATTCCTGAATTGGTTATTGACCTTGAAGGAACGTAAACTGCAACCACAAGGGAAGTATTACTGCGGGGATGGATGGGAGGGGCGATAAGGAATACGTCAGAGGAACATCCCATTGAAAGAACGTTGCAAGGTAAGAAGTAACTTGTTCTTCGAAGGGATTGTGTCCTCTGACATATTCCTTATCTTTGATAGACTCCCATAGCAGTGGCCTGTAATTGGAGGTGGGAGTAATAATGTCATGTTTCCCTTTTAGGAATGAACCACATGTAATACGGCGTTTCCAAATCTGGTCTCTTGACTAGCAGAGGAATCAAGGTTGTAAAATTTTGTGAACGTATTTGCGGACGACCATGTGGCAGCCGCACATATGTCTCGGACCGTTACCCCTCTTTGGAGGGCCAAAGAGGCTGCGATCCCCTGGTTGAATGAGCCCTAAGATTTTGGGGTGGCTCTTTCCCTGCCAGTTTGTAACATTCCAGAATGGCCAAAATAATCCACCTGGAAATGGTCTGTTTTGTTATGGGTAGTCCCAACTTGTGACCCGAGTATCCTACAAACAGTTGGTCTGCTTACCTAATCCTAGCCAGTCTGCTGATGTAAAAGCTCAGAGCTCGCCTTGGGTCCAGCCTAAGTAGCCTGTCTTCCTCTTTCCCCGGATGGGGAGGAGGGTAGAACGAAGGTAAGGTAATTTTCTGAGTAATATGAAATTCAGAAACCACCTTTGGGAGGAAATTAGGCTTCACCTGTAGGACAACTTTGTCCTTATGGAAAATTGTATGGTGGGGTTTACAAGATAGCTTGTAGCTCGCTCACCCTCCTAGCAGATGTAAGTGCTACCAATAGGACAGTTTTAAGCTTGAGAAATCTCAGCAAACAAGAGTGGAGTGGTTCAAATGTGGAGTGGTTCAAATGGAGTACCCATTAGGAAGTTTAAGACTAAATTTAAGTCCCATAAGGGAACTTGGAATGGTCTTGGAGGATAAACATTAGTTAATCCCTTGAGAAATTGTATTACTAGAGGTAGTTTGAAATACGATGGTTCCTCTGCAGTGCGCTTGAAGATTGAAATTTTAAGATGGCCTTTTACAGTGCCAACTTGAAGGCGTGAGTTTGTCAAGTAGAGTAGAAACGATAACACCGTTGGTGTACCACATGAAAAAGGGTCGATATTCCCTTCTCTACACCAACTGCAAAATTTGTTCCAATGGCAGCGGTATAAAGACTTCGTTGCTGGCCTTCTGGCCGAAAGCAACACCTCCATGACGTCATCAGGGATGTCCCAATCCTTGTACCTCACCCTTTCAGAAGCCAAGCGTGAAGGTTGAGGGTTCTGATGTCTGGATGGAGAACCTGACCTCCCTTCTGCGAGAGAAGATTCTCTTTGCGTGGAAGACGGATTGGAGGGCAGATGGACATATCTAGAAGGTCCGGGTACCACGTTCTCCTGGCGCAGTCCGGGGCAATTCGGATCATGGTTTTCTGGAATCTTCTCAACCTCCTGATCATTTGAGGAATAACAGGGACTGGTGGAAACGCGTAAAGGAGTGGGAACTCCCAGTCCACTACGAACGCGTCTCCTAGAGCTTCTCTAGGGGGAAATTCCCTTGAACAGAACAGATCGCACTTCCTGTTGGTGCTTGTGGCGAACAGATCCAACTGAGGGGTTCCCCAAAGGGCGAAGATCTGTTGAAGGACTTCCTGAACTAGCTCCCACTCGTGGGACACTGTGCTCTGCCTGCTCAGAGCTAGGTGGACTGCCGATAGAGAGATTCATTCCTGAATTGCCCAAAACCAGAGCTGCATTGCCTCTCTGCACAGTGGCAGTGACCCTACGCCTCCTCTTTTGTTGAGGTAGTGCATGGCCACCGTGTTGTCCGTCATTATCAGGACATTTCTCCCCTGTACTGATGGCAGGAAAGCTTTCAGCGCTAGTCTGATCGCTCTCAGCTCTAATAGGTTGATATGTAGTCTGGACTCCGATGGAGACCAACGACCGCTGATGGTCAAGACGTTGGCATGGGCTCCCCACCCTGTGAGTGAGGCGTCTGACTACTGTTATCTCCGGCCATGGTTACCAAAACAGTTCTCCTTTCAAGATGTTCTTTGGATAGGCCCACCATTGAAGGTCGTGGGCTACCTTGTCCGGAATCCGGAGGAGATCTGTCATTCTCCCTGAGAATTGCGACCACTGAGTTCTCAGTGCCCACTGAAGAGATCTCATTCTCAGGCGAGCCTCTGGCACAAGGAAGATGCAGGATGCCATGAGGCCTAGCAACCTCAAAAAGTCGAAGGCTGGGAGACGTTGGGCATTTTGGAACTTGTTGACCATCTGCAGAATATCTTGAGCCCTCACCTCTGGTGGCGAGGCTTTTCCCGGGGAAGTGTCCAGGACCGCTCCAATGAACTGGAGTCTCTGTGATGGTATCATCTGTGACTTCTTTAAATTGAGGGAGAAGCCCAGTTTGTGAAGGAAGTGGCAGACATAATCTAGCTGGATCTGAGCTTGTTCCGAAGATACAGCCCTGATCAGCCAATCGTCCAGGTAGGGGTAGACGTGGATCCCTTCCCTCCTTAGACTCGCAGCCACTACCGACATTAGCTTGGTGAAGACCCTCGGGGCGGAGGTCAGCCCAAATGGCAGAATTCGAAATTGATAATGAGAGCCGCCAATTGCGAACCTCAGGTATTTCCTGTGTTTGAGATGGAACTATGTCTGTATATTCTGTAAATTGCTGTATTTTGAAAACTGTATATCACAATTATGTAACCGTCTTCTTTAAGCGCCCTTCTACCTCTGGGTTGGGAGCGCTATACAAATAAATAAACAAACTAGAGATTTAACTCAAGAAGTCTATTACTAGAGACAGTAAAAACTGCCCTTCAAAGGGCCACAGCAAATCCATCTCAATTCCTGTCAAACTAGTTTACTTTTACCACCACTTGGTCCAGTGGATTTAAAGCACAATTCCAAAAGGGGCAACAGCCGAGTTAGTCCCCTATTTATGGAGTCCACAGGACTCCATGGGGATGTTGGCATGTTTACTGCCAACGGTAAATTCACTGTTTTTTTAAGGTAAAATGGAGTGCTTAGCTTTAGCTGGAAGTAAAGTTACCTTTACCTCCAAATTAACAGCTTGGAGGTGCAGTAAAGTGGAGGTAACAGAATGACTTCCACTTTACCACAGGTTTTGCCCATACTGCCCAACCTGTAACGCAGGCCCAAAGTCTGGCTGCTGTGCTGAACTGCTGGCTATGGTCAAAGGTGGATCAAGAATCAACCATACATTTTAAAAAAGCCTCAACTGTTAGATTGCAAAGGTCCCAGAGCTCTCAATCTATGATGCCTGGACAAATATGGGCAAGGTCAACCATCTTGGTTGTCTGGAATTTGGAGTAACCAAGAGAGTGAAAGACTGTTAGGTTTTAAGAACAGATGTGTCACAAAATGTGTATACAGTTTGGTAAGAGACAGAGCTTGAAACTTGTTCACTGCAGATGACCATTATTAAAAGGTGGTCTTCAAAAGCAACACAAATATTGGCTCCAAATACATGTTCAAAGATTTGAGAGAAAGAAAGAGGGGTGTGGCGTGGGAAATGTTGCTACCATCAAAACTAGTAAACCATTTCTGCTACAATATAGTGGCATTGCAACAATTACTTTGGCAACAAAGCCCATAGAATGCCTTGCCGGGGTCCTGCTGGACAAAGCTAAATGGCTTTATAGGGAGACTACAGATGGGTATAGAGAATCCTGCAAGGTATACAAAGAGAATGGATCTTTGAACATTAAAACAAGCAATCAAGTTAAAACCTGTGGTGACGTGTGGGTTGCTGTGGAAATTTAGTAAACCCAACCACGCAAATTTAGGTAATGTTTTGTGGTGCCAGGAGAAAGGTGGACAGGTAAAAACAGTAAGTAGAGGATACTCACTGGTGTTTTCCCCTGGTTGGGCTTATTTTTCACCAACCCCTCTACAATGCCTTCATACATACTAATTGCTGCACATTCTTTAGCAGAGCAAAACAGGCAAAACAGCCTCGTGAACATGCTCTGTACCAATCTGACAAAGCCCACAATTCCACTTGACCGTCCATGCAGCGAGCCCTGGCCAAAGGAGCTTGTCCTCCCCCTGAACAACTGCAGTGAGTTGATCTCGAACATGTGGAATTTCTGCACCCCATCACTGGACAGGGATTTCGCCAACCACAGATAAGGGAATCCTGATTATTTTATTTTCCTTCACTTAGTATCATGCTTCAAATCAGAGGGATGTGATGTTTGATGTGAGGTTTTGGTTGTAAGTTAAATCTTGCAGAAGCCATGCTTTGCGCATGCCCAGTCTTTGCAGAATTCTCTTTCTAAATCTGTGCAGAAGACAGTTTTGGTCAAAACCCAGCAGAGCAGTTTTCAACCCATCCCAGGTCACAAGGAATGCACCAAAGATAGCTTGCACAGGCATCTCTGAGTCACCACATGAAGCAATAGCCATCTGCTGCATGGATTTTGGTGCCTGTGGGGCATCTAGGACACCCTCCTTGCCATGAGAGAGAAACAGGACAAACCTGTACATCAAGACCAAAATCCTGCGACGATGCAATCCGGGCCTGACTTTAAAAGGGTTGAAGGTGCATGATCCTGGGACAACCCACACTCACCTTTTAAAGGACACAGGAATATTGACACAGGTGTAGTGCCGGAACTGCAAGTTGCATTTGAAGTGTACATTACGGTGCTCTGCAATTGACACAGTTATCTGGGTTTTTTCGTAGACCACCAAGAGTCAGGGACCGCTTTCCGATGTTCCCCACAAGGACCAGGTTGTGAGAAAGTAGTGCAGCAGATGACCCAGTGGCCATTAGTTTCCCTGCTAGTCAAAACAATCGGGGATTATAAAAATATGAAGTTCCAAGAGCCAAGACAGATGGGGGAAAAGAGGCTTCCCACAGCAATTAAGGCAAGCTGTCACAATGGAACATGACATGGCTCTCCCAGTCATCAAACAGTGGCCCAAACAATAGGTACCTAGACACAAGGGAAGGTCACTGCACTGTGCAAACTTTCCCATTCCAAAACCTCAAGACTGTAAAGGTGAGAGGGACTCTACACCTGCCTATGCCAAGCCTCAGAGCACATATGGTGTGCTCTGACCCATCTGCCTGGGAGGCATTATTCAAGCAAGGTTACCTTGTATTCATGATGCTCATACTGGGAGCTCTTCGTCCAACTGGTAGCCCATCAACTCCAAATGAGGTAGCAGATGGGCATACAGATGGCCTGTCTTGTGGGGCCAGTTCAGACAGTCCTCTGGAACGTAAGTATTTTGGGACAGACCCCTGTATTTCAAGGCTCTTCACTTTGGAACTCCCTCCCTACTCGGCATAGTATGGAGCCAGAGGTCCTAAAATATGAAGTACACTAGTTCCAACAAGCTGATAAACTTTCAAAAGGATTTAAAAGTAAGGTCAATTGCATACCTCAATATTAGCGCACGGACACTGCCAAATGTCAATGCAGGAACAGCCCCATAGCCTTTCAACCCTTTCAGTTATAATGGGCCTCTGACACCTCGGGCGGGACCCCTGAGGCTCCAAAAAAAGCTTTAGAGCTTTCTTAGTTGCTATTCGTTGTTCTGTCTGCTGTTCAGAGGACAGCAAACATGTTCTTGGATAATCTGTAGGCAACACCCCATGCATTGCTTTATTTAGGATTCTGCCATAGAATCACAGTACAAGCACATCTTCACTAAGGAGGACACATTTTTGCCATTTTGTTGATGTAGGAGACCTGCAATCCAGTACGGAAGTTACAAATGGTGTGAAGTACGAGAAACAAACTGGATAATGTCCAAGAATTCTTCCCATTGCCAATTACATTTCTTTTTTAAGCAATAGCACGCTCAACAGACCTTGATCATTCTGAACTTGGTACAGTAAGGGTCTTATAGGGGATGGTAGAAGACTATTAATTAGCGCTAGCTGGAAATCTCACCCCACACCAGCTGTTGTGGCTAGAATGTAGATTGCCTGTAACATTAAACAACCATAGCGAGTTCAAAAGGTGGAACAACTGGCGGTTGAGTGAAGATGTGGAGGGACACTGCTGTGGAGCCACCGACATGGGTACGCTTTACTGTTAACATTTTTGCAAATATTTTTTTTAAAAGCTCTGTATCTTGTAACAAGTGGTGACAAGTCGGAAGGAGAGCCAGTTTGCCGGATCCCAGCTGGTGAGATTCATGCCCGATCATTTTAAGGACTATGATCCTCTGAGACCAAGCACACTATCCCGGCTGTCCTCGAGTGATTACGCGATTCCTTTCTGTGCAGTATGGAAGTGGGCAGTCAACATACTCTCCTCCCATAGAGTGTAAGTGCAGGCCCCATAACTGAGGCCTGCTAAGGTTTTACCTTGACAACATGTTGCGCATTGTGGGGGTGCCCACATGCAGTCACTTGCTAGTGAAACACCCAAACGGAGCGAAAGAGGCACAGTGTAGTCCTGGCGAGCAACCAAGGTGGAGCAGAGGGAGTCGCGTGAAAGTTCAAGAGAAAACTTGATAAGACACCAATTCCCATCGAGACATCCCCGGGGAGCAGAGATGGAGCCAAGTTCAAGAGAACACTCCAGGCAGAGGTGGTACACAGGCAGCAGCAGTCACCTAAAGGCGTACACCCCTTTTAAAGGGGGAAGCAGCACAAGGAACTGCCATATGGCTTTAACAAACTATATACCGCAAGGACTGGGCCCTTTGAAGTTACATATAGTGAGCCCGAGGATGACTTCTGAGTAAAATTCCTTGAATGTCTGGGCAAGTCCACCACAGCGTGGAAGGACTTATTCAAGTTTCATCTTGCTGCCCGTCTCGACTGACAAATTCTGAGACCAACGCAAGCATGTCACCTTGAACTGCTTGGGCAAGGAGGCTTTGCGCAATCAAGCATTTTTCAGAACCCCTAGTAGGAGGGGAAGGTGAGGGACTGCCAAGAGGACCCGTGTATTGCTACAAATATTATCTACAGTATGACCATTGAACCAACGGTATTAGTTTTATGACGGTACAATAACCTTCTTGCCAAATGACGGTATATCATGGTTATCGCGGTATAGCAGGTGGAGTTAACTAATCTTAACAAATATTTTCAGAATTGGGCTTTTCAACATACTTTCCACTGAAATGCCACCCCTTGGTTCCACCAAACACAAACACGTGTGGAAAGGGGGGGGGCCTGCTGCAACTGGCAAAGCAAACTGAATAGCTTTTCTTAAATGGTCCTTTAGGCTCTTAGCTCCCCCCACTGGCTACTGGTGAAGATGAACATGTTGCCATCTTGATAATCTGCATGCCACAGATCAATGGAGTCTGATGGTAGTATACGCTTGTGCGCATACACACACACACGCATACACACTCTCTCTTTATGTTACAGCCTTTAGTTTACTTGCGGGCCAAAAGGTGCTCAGTAATCACAGACATGTTACCCTTTGGTATGGCAGCAGGGAATACCCACAGAGATGATTACATTTCGCTGTGTGACTTATTATATGTAAATTCAATGAAAGAACCAGGCAAATCCCCCATTGTCATATGTTTAGAAAACATTATCCATTATAATAATAATTAATAATAATAATTAATAATAATAATAATAATTTGGCATTTATATATAAACCCCAAAGCCACCAACACAAAGTCCGGGAGGATAGCTCAGCGGCAACGTACGTGCCTTGGAAGCAAGACGACACGAAGCAACACAGGTTCGATCCCTGGGTCCGCGCTTAGAAACCTCTGGGTGCTTAAGTCCGTTATAAAAACAATTACGCAACTAAATAAACAAAACCAATTTCTTTAACAGCGCCTCTATGCCCGCAGGCTGTGTGAGCGCTTTTAAAAAAATGTACATTAAAAAAAAAACCCTCTTCCTTCTTGGCACTGTATTTATTCTTCCTATTGCTAACATATTGCTTTTGTGTCAGGCACGTGTGGTTTATGGAATGGCATTAAAAACTGCTCAAACTGAAACTACTTAGCAGACGCACATCCAACAGTGCAAGACCAAGACTGTGCAGCACTTGCTTACTGCAGCCTTTCCAAATCAGATTGAAAAGCCCACTTAACGGTATGAACGGTATACCGGTATAAACAATGTGACGGTTATTATTGTTCAATTAAGTGGTTCACGGTATCTTTAACGGTATACCGTAATACCGTTACATCCCTATTACAGAGTGGGGGCAGCTTTGTGGTAGGCCTCAGAACATTAATAGCAACTTTCAACTTCACAGGAATAGAGGATGGGTATAGAGACCAATTGGCGCGGCATACCCTAACCCTGAACACCCAGGAGACGTTTAGGCAAAGAAAACCGTATTGAGAGGAAGCATACATGGTTGACTGTTACTCACCAATGAATAGCTCAATATAAAAATAGGCTCTGTAAGCCCATCACTAAATCCTACTTCAAACACAATTTAACATCAAGTCAACCAAACCGCTGAAGATAACTCATAAAACAGCCACAGGGCACAACCAACCCACCCACCCCCTTCGCCACACAACTCAGGAGCACACCTCAATCTCATGATCTAAGGTTAGACGCTACACCAAAGATCCAAGAAACTGGCACCTTAACCCCTGTGACAATCCAGGAATGAGATACGGACACAGGGGATTCATGGTTTGGGCCCAAAACCTTTATTAAAATAAAGGGGGTTGGGAAATGCCTCTCTGTCAATAACCTAAGTTGTGTTTCCCTACCTAAATACCTAAAACCAAAACTAACGGTCTGTCCAAAGAAACATCCTGTATCCAAAGAACTACTCTGGCCCTCATTCTGTAAAATCAACTCCAACGTATCAAGGAAAACTGTCTCTGGCCTTGTGTAGTGTATAAATGTTCAAAGAAAAGGAAATGCGTAACTCCAACACAAACGTTCCAGGGAGATTAGAGTTTCTTGTTCCAGAGGTGGTTCAGTTCTCCTGGATTTCTCTTCACTCTGTTTAATACTTTCAAGAATGTCAGGTCCTTAGGTTTCTCTTGATCAACAACACAACTGGTATACAAAACAACTTGGTGGTTAGTCGGTATCTTGGTAGATTACTTGGTGGACTCTCCTGCCAGGTTTTCTTTCCTCTTTGATATGTTTTAACTTCAGCCTTTTGCCAGTCCTGCTGTGTCCTTATCAGGACTTTTAGGTGATGTATTTTACACACCCTTTGACCTTGCTTGGTATGCTTCCTTACCAGGACTTTCTTATGAATACTTATGACTTGAATCAGCCCGGTATACTCTCTTACCAGGGCTTACCATTTGCGCATTGCGCACACTTGCAAACTTAAGTCTCTAATATTCACTCTGTTCTGTCTTGACTTTCCTTATAGATATACGGCATACACTTGCAAACTTGACAGTCTTATATTTTCTAATATTCACTTGCTCACTTGCTCACTCGCTCATATACTTCATTTAATGCTATTTGCTTTCAGAAAGATTGCCAATACACCCCGGTGTCTGTGCTTCCCTTGGGTGGACTCTCAGGCTCTCGATGGTGTGTATAGGCTTTCCCACTGCAAGACTGTATCTCTGAAGCGCTCCGTTCCTTCAAGCTGCCTCTGCTTGCCAGCTTCTGAGCCTCTCGTGGCTCCCGCTTTTCTGTTCGGTGTCTCTGCTGCTCAGGCGATATGGAGGCTGCCTTTCTGTACCTGCGAATGCTCTGAAGGTTCTCTTCTTCTGGTGTCCTAGCAGTGTACTGTATCCTGCAGTCGGCTCCCTTCAGTGAGCTGGCTGGCTCCAATGACCTCGCATCAGCCCTGCAGTCCCTTGGTCCACAATGAGAGGACTAGAGTACTCCAGCCAGCAACCCTTTGCTGGTCTGCAGATTTAAATCTCCCGGCAGCTTGTTTTTTGCTGCAACAACTGGGGCGGAGCTTGAGTTCTTGGCTTCCATCGATCTTTATCACTCGGCTCACCTTCCTCATTACAGTACTTGTTTAAGGAAGGGGAAGTCAGTTCTTGATGACTTCTATTAGAAGTATGGGAAAGTGTTGTCAGTAGTCTTCAAAGGCAAGTCAGCTTTTGATGATTTGTATGCAGAATTAGGGAAAGTGTTCTTAGTAACTTTCCTAGGTGGGTGAGGGGATGTGCAACCATAGACCGTTAAGGCATTGGGAATAGATGGGGTATCCTTAAAAGAAGGAGGGGGATACCATGTCTCGTCCGATGTCACATCACTCCCCTGGGTGTTGCCTCCCCTCATGTGATCCTCCCTCAAATTGCCACCCTCAGGATCAGGTAGCGGCTGCTGTTACCTGGCCACATGAGAGGATACCTCGAGAAAAGAAGTGGTGACATCATCAGATTCATCATACCCGACAGTGAGCTTCTCACAATGGGGTGAGTTAGAGTGACATTATGACAAGGTTATGGTGTGAAGTAAATAGAAGAGCCACTGGGGACAGAACTAGCCCATTTGTTCGCAGGTCCCTTTTAAGCGAGGCTCATTTGCTCAGGTCTTTTCTTTCACACATTGCGTCGCAAAAGTACATTTGGGGGGTAGGTTTAGGCATGTATTAAGGGGTATTTGGGGTAGGGGGGTTTGCAGTGAAATGTGAAGGAAAATAAATAAAGCAAATGGGCCTCAAACAACTTTGCTCAAGCAAACATCATAGAACCAAGGAGGCAGATCGGAGATTACGAGAAGGCTTGTAGAGTTAGATAGAGGAGGATGGATAAGGTGATGCTTACCATGGATAGATTTGTGAGCCAGGAGAAGACATTTAAATCTGGCCCTGTTTTGCATCATCAGCCCTCCATTCTGGTGACTGAGAGGAAGTAGGTGTGAAGTGAGGGAGTTCAACGCGTCCTGGTTGTGAAGTTAATGATCTTGTCGAGAAGACAGAAACTGTAGTTCAAGAGACCAAAGAAGCACAGACACAGTATTGACGCATTTTCCTCCCTCAGATACTAACCCTGGAGGAACGTCTCAACACCGCTAGACTGGGAACGATCTTGGGGGGATTCTGGCCAGCGAGCGACTAAAAAATGCCACCGAATGGGACGCGCCTCAGTGGGGACACTGGTGCGTGCCGGAGGATATCGCAGATGGTGTTTGTGGCTCCGGTGAGTGAGCGCGCTGCTCCACTTCTATGCTGCGTAACTGGGCACATGTGCCAACAGGGGCTGCCCGTGCTGCAACCCAGCACGGCCTGAGGGCCAAGAGGGGTGGGCCTGATAGTCACAAAGAGGGGTGGGCCTGATAGTCACACGACTCCCTGGAGAGGCCTTTCCTGGTGGGAAAGAACAGAGTTCCCACTGCATCTGGGGTGATGGGGGTGGAGAATCGAAGCAGCGAGAACAATTTCATACGCAACAGAGGCTTTGTGGGGACGGGGGAAGGTTCTAGGGCATAGAGGCCCATCAGGAAGGCACCAGGGAACTGCTTATCCTCAGCCTAGAGAACGGCAGCTTCCACGTCCTCGTTGTCATTGCAAAGAAGATTTAATCTCATCTCGCTGCTATAAATCCAACAGCCCTCAACCTAAGAAGCACCTGCTGGGGTATAGCTGAAGTCAGGTGAGAAGCGGCTGGACACTCTAGGCTCCAGACACATACTTAAAGCAACGAAGGGTGAAGAACCAGATGGACAGTGGAGGAGGGAGTCACACCAAAAATATAAAACTCAACAACCGCCTCCTGTTACACAGGCATCCCGGGACCCACCACCAGGTTATCAATCAAAACCATGGAAGCAAATAAGCTACTCACACATATAAAAGGAGAACTTTGGACATCAAGGACCTCCTTACTGCGTCAGACAACACAGGCTTGGCTGAAAGAATGGATTTTGCCCTTTCCACCGATCTATCTGCAGGGGATGGCGACGCTCGCCCCGGCCACCAAAGCAGAGCGTGCGCTCGAAAAAGCGGGCATGGAACAACGTCTATCTGTGGTTGAGGAGCAGCATGCATTAATTTTGGGGAAAATTAAAGAGGGGGAAAACAAATCTAGATGTAATGATATTAGGCTCTGTGGAATTCTAGAAGCATTTACCAAAGCGCAGCTTGGCACCTAGGTGCAGGATTGATTTAATGAGATCCTGGGCCTCCCAAGCAAAACCTGAGTGATCCTGGAACGCCCATGCAGAGTGTTCTCCACATACCAAAAAGGAAAAGGCTTCCTTCCAGACGTCCTCAACCAGTGTCCACTTCTTCCACAAAGGAGGACATAATGAAGAAAGCCAAAGTGTTGCAGGAATACCCCTTTTGGGGTGCAAAAATGAATCTTTTCCAAGATCTGGCACATTTTACCCTCCAGAAGAGACGAGCGATGATACTAGTTACTGCCTGGCTTTGCGACCAATCCATTCCATATAAATGGGGTTTTCCATTTAAACTCATCTGACTACAACACTCAGCGTCCGATATCCTCCACAGAAGCTGCCATCTTGCTCGGAACTCTGTTCCCCACAGAGGAGGGTCCTACCGTCTTGCTCAGACAACCGACCGCACGAGATGGATAAGCAGGCCAACGGGCCCCGACAAGAGAAAGCAACGTCAACGCAGGGCCCTGGAGATGCGTCAGGAAGAAGAGCATGACTGAACGTTTCTCGGTACGTTAAATAACTGATGAACGCTAGTTGGTGCAGGCCCCTTAAGGATAACCACCCAGAGGCTCCACAAACTACCAAACGCTATTCAGGAACAAATAGCCTTGCATATGCCAGAGAGGAAAACGTCTTTGTTAGACACTCTCATACTACCTATTCCCCCGTATACTAGGAGCTACACCCCCACCCCCCACAATCTTTTCCCTTTAAAACCTGCTTATGGCAAAGATGGTACTGTGCTTCAAAATTCCTTCATGGGAAATTCTGCTCACTTGATTTTAATGTATTTCTGTTTGTGTTATGTTTTTTCCAAGGTTCTACTGTTTGTTACAATTTGCTGGGAGAAGGAGAAGCATATCAGATACATTGAAGATTCATACTTGCTTACATAATGTATCTACCACGGATCGCAGATAGAGCTCGAATGTCGAATTAATGCACTTTGGTGGAGGGAACTGCCTACTTTTTTGGCCATGCTGATGGGACAAATGGGAGAGAAATGCACACCCATGGTTTACAGATGGATGGAACATTTTTATATTACAATAGGCAGTCACAAATCCACACGCAAACTCCCTACCACCGTTGAGGTCTCTTAAAATAATTTCTCTCAATACACAGGGGATGAACTTCCCTTTTAAAAGGAAATCTTTGTTACACAGGCTTTCCCACCATGACGCAAATGTAGAGTTACTCAAAGAACCCCACTTGAAACAATCAGATGAATGGTGGTTGATCTCCCAAAAGTTTCCTCACCAATTTTTTGCTTTCTCAGGCTGTAAACAAAGAGGTGTGGCGATATTAATACAAAAACGCCTTTCAACAGGAAACCCATGCTTAAAAATACAGGAGGGCAATATATCGGTCTTTCAGGACTCCTTGCGGACAAACCCATGACCCTATTTTCGATTTAATGAGCATAAATCCACCTTTGTTGCTCATCTTTTCCCAATCATTGCCCAGTTTGCGGATTGGGAACTTCTCCTGGGAGGAGGCTTGAACACCGTAGTGGACCCGATAAATGGCCGCTCCTCCACCGTCTCCTCAGCGTACTCCCGCTCGTCATAAGTACTAAACCTGGGGATTCAAGACTTGGGCTAAGCAGACACCTAGAGGCACCTGCATCTGACAGACAATGGCTACACATGTTATTGTCACGTTCACAATAGCCACTTCAGGATTGGCATGTTTTTCTCCCCTCGTTAGAGACCGTCCAAGAAACTGCGCCCGGATTACATTAGCTATTCATACAGGACAGGACACCCAGACCCCTCAACCTAGCATCTAAACAATATGCTGCTGAGACCCCGGATTTTGGGGGGTGGTATAGTTAGCAAACATATTGCCCAATACTTCCAGTAGAACGACAATGGGGAGGTATCCCTGGAATCGCTATCGAGGCTTTCAAGACGTTAATCAGGGAACAAATAAATAGCTTGACAGCTGGGCACTGCAAGCTGCTGCACACTCAAGATGTCCGCTTTAGAGGCCCAAGTTACAACCCTAGAGCAGGAACACAAACAAACAGGGTCAAGAAGAACCCATCGTACGTTATGAAATGCCATGGGGTTGTTAGAGACCTTACTAACCGAGGAAGCAGCCAAAACCTGATTAAACTCTAAGCAGTTCTATTACTGCAAAAGCAATACAGCGAATAGGATATAAGCTTTTAGGCAGCGATGACTTCGGGTGAAAAAAAATCACATTCAAAGGTTTAGGGCCTCTAGTGGTGGTCAGATGAAACGACCAAGCAGAAAATTCTCTCAGATTATTATACCTCCTTGTTTAGGGTAGAGAATCTAGACATACAACAACAGCAGCAGCAGCAGCTTTATCTCAATCGTCTCTTCCTGTTCTCTCAGAGGAGGACAAGCTACGATTGGAACACCCAAATCGAATGGAGGACATCTTATAGGACATGAAAGCACTCCCCTCTGGCAAAGCCCCAGGCCTTGGCGGGTTCTCTATAGCCTTTTGCTAAATAATTCTCTGCCCAGCTGGCAGGCCCACTAACAAGACCATTTAACCTATTTTCGGATTACTGGCGTAATTCCCTTCTTGGCTGGTCCACTCTTTACCCTCTTGCTCAAACTGGGGAAAGACCCAGTGGATTGCTCAGCGTATCATCCAATAGTCATCCTAAACTATGATTCTGGCATATAATCCAAGGTCCTGGCCAACCGTTTAGCCTCTCTATTAGCTAAATTGATTGAACAGGATCAACCTGGCTTCATATCAACCGCCAAACTCACGATACTATCCACAGAGTGATAAATGGGTATGCAGTGAATGGGTATATATATATATATATATATATATATATATATATATATTGGCAAAAGGGGTTAAAACGGGTGGGCAGGGGGGGTAGGATTAAAACAAAGGGAAAAGGGGGAGTTTGGCGGGCCCAAATTTAAAAAAATAAATAAAAAAGGGATTTTTTTAATTCGTTACAACCACATGTAACAGATAAATGCGATGGACCGGTGTAACAAATGAAAATGCCACCAGTCCTGTTGACACTGGATGCGATCAAGGCCTTCAATAGTATAAGCCGGTCATACTTAGTGTTCGGGTTTGTCTTTGCAAATTTCAGCTGCCCCAACACATCCATCAAAGTGAATTCTACTTCATTCTCTTGAAAGTTGGGTGGAAGAACAATCTTGTCCAATGCTCTGGCAGTGTTCAGAAAAGGAGCAGCGACTAGGCTTTTAGGCTGGATCTTATCCTGCAAAAATGTTTTCCACTCCTATCCCAGCCTATTTACCTGCCGTTTGTCGGCCTCCAGACAGCATTCAACACTGTCCCTAGGAACAAACTATGGAAGGCTGTGATCAACCTTCGGGTCCTGTGTCACTTATTAAACCTAATATGACCCGATACTCTGGAAAACATGCACGCGCAAGATGGAATGATGGGGGACTTGACAAACCCATTCGAAGTTAATATAGGGCTGAGACATGGCTAAGACAGGGCTAAGAGAGGCCTGCGTCCTGGCTCCCCTCTTATTTCTTCTTTACATTAATAGTTTTGCTGCTGATAGGTCTATGCTTGCATTGGACACCCCTAAACTGGGTGCAGCCAAATGGAGTCTTCTGTCATTTCCGGATAATGCTGTACTTCTCTCCAAGACCCCCAAAGGTTTACAACAACAGCTGATGACCTTTGGGTTGATTTGCTCGGCCGAAAGCTTGTCCATAAATCCATCCAAAACAAAGATCATGATGTGCGGTCCCATATCTGGCCCGCATCGGCCAAAACCTAATTGTCACCTGCGTAACTCCCTGCTTATTACGATGGCATTACCAGTATTTAAGGAAACCTTTTGCAAAAAATCTAAAATTGTACAAAATTGGCAAAAATCGACCCAATAGCGGCCAAACAGCATTAATGGTTGTATACAGGACCCAGGTTGTCCCAGCCATCATCTATGGTGCAGAATCGTGGGTCCACACACCAACTGCTTCCCTACAGACAAGAGAAAACACAAAGTGTTTCTTGGGCCTTCCAGCTAATGCCGAGTCTGCCCCAGTAGCCCTGGAGCTTGACCATGTAGAAATTAAATATGGAGGTAATGCTGAAACCTCGGTTGTACTGGATCAGGATATGGAGCACTGTGGACCTCTTGCCATTCAGAGAAGGCGTAATAGAGGTCTTACCAATGGAAGGTGCAACATTTCTACCATGGTTAAATCAGGTCAAGCAGCTTCTTACGATCTTAGACCTCGATTACCTGTGGAATGATTGCCCAAGTATAAATTCCCAATTGAAAATACTGTTCAAGATGAAATTTCACAATTGGGTACTAGGGGCAAGACTGGATAGCTGCTATATGGTCAGATTATCTGCCGTCTGTATGGTGGTTAAACCCAACATGGCCATGCAGCCATACCTCGATTACTCAGCAGGGAAAAAGAAGAACTGCCTGTTCACAAAACTGACTGGGTATCCTCCCGCTCGTGCAATTCACGAGACACTGGCGAAGGGGATTGTCTCCACACTGTCCACTATGTCCCTCCCAGCACATTTTATCTTCTTTTGCCCATTGTACAAAAATATGAGTGCTAGATGGTTGAAGCCACCATTTATCTCTCAGGCGATCAATTCCATGATGGAGGCTCTCATGGTTATGAAATGATGCTGGTCTGTTAATACTTTCAACGCAGTATCGATGTTCTTATATGCTGCCTTAAAAAAAAAAGGGAGAGCTTTCTCAAAAACTACTAGATATTAGTCAAATGTACTACACAGTATTAGAAATGTTACATGTGATACATCCCAACCTTGAACTGTGATGAGCAAAAGTGTTAACGACATAATGAGCAATTGAGACCTGCTCTGATTATTTTATCCTTTTCCTTTATGTAAAATAAAATGTTATGAACTGTGATTTTATTAGTTTTATGTACGTATGTTTGGTCTGCTTTTATGGTGCACAGACAAAACAAAGCTAATATTGAATCACAGACTCTCTGACCCGATCCCTATCAATTGAGGAACACGCCAGGGGTGCCCCTCTCCCCATTATTATTGGGCTTAGCCCTTGTGCACCTTTGCTAGTAAGATCTGGCATAATGCACTGATCACAGGGGTTGACACAGGAGTGACCACACATAAACTGACCCTATTCGCTGATGACATCTTCATGATGAACAACCCCACCACTATGCTCCCAGCAATTATTGCAGGATTAGATTTGTTTAGACACATTTCGGCCTATGGCATTAATCATTCTAAATTGGCAGCCCTTAACATATCTCTGCTCCAAGAGGCAGCATTTGAAGCAAGCAAACATATCCTATTAGATGGGGATCCTGGAAGTTTAAACACTTCAGAATTTATCTCACACAACACTCTCTTCCACCATCATTTCCCAAGTCTTCTCCAGGAACTTTTCCAAGATCTGGTTTGGTAGGTGTACAGCGATCAAGATGAACCTGCTCCTGCGGCTGCTGTATGTTTTTCAGGCCCTTGTGATCCAGATCCCACCTTGTACCCTTATTAAGTCATTACAATCAAGGATTTGGGACTTCATCTGGCAAGGGACACTCCAACCCCCACAACCCCAATGGCCCCCTGTGTGTCTAGGAAAATCATGACCCGCTCAAAAATGCAGAGGGATAGCGATGCCGAACGTACATTTGCTGGCAGTGCAGATTTCAATGGTTCTTGAATTTGCAGACATATAACTACACAAAAAGTGGAAAGAATTTGAGCAGGCGAATTTAGAGGTCCCAAACCCCTCTCCCCCATGGCTACCACCCAATAGCCGGTTGCAGGGGCACGCTCTACAACCCTACACCCGAGTAAACTCATCCTATTGGGACAAGGCAGTGTTCAAGTATAAACTCACCACCTATCCCTATTCCTCTGACACCAATTCTCCACACTCCGAACTTCAAACGGCCTGGGAACAATAGTTTCACCAAGCAGAAGGAGGGGGGCCTGTGAGAACGGTACAACGTCCTTTCATCTTTCATTTTTTAATGAAAAAAACCCATAGAATTTTTTGGGGGGGGGGGCGGTTAGAAACACCATGGCCCTCATTACAACCTTGGCGGAGGACCATGGTGCTATTAGCACCATGGTCCATGCCGCTAAGGTTACGATTCCGCCATGGTGGATGGCGGAATTACCGCCCCATTCCAAGGTGAGTGGGGCGGTAATTCCCCATTTGCGCTTCCCCATTCCCATTTTTGCCCCCATAGGGCATAATGGGATGGGGAAGGCGCTAATTACGGTGCCGTAATTAGCTCCAAAGTCCCTTTGCAGGTTGGATTTTTAACGCCTGCTAAAAGCAGGCGTTAAACACCAACCTGCAAAGGGACACTTGTAATCAGGCGTTAAGGGTTAACGGCGCCGACGGCGCTGTTAAACCCTTAACGCCTGAGTTGTAATGAGGGCATATATATATATATATATATTATGGTATGTGGGTGTTTCGGAATAGATTAAAACTGAAAATGGGGGTTAGAGAGGAGCACCCTCCAAAAATACATTTAAAAAAAATGTGATGGGTGTGGGGCGTGGCTTGGAGCTCCATCGATGTGGCTGCTCCTGTGAAGCCATCTGATGCTAGCCGGCTGCCGGAGCCGAAAAAAATGCAGTGCCCATGAGACTTCCGAACCGCTGACTACATCCATCTACGGCAGTCGGAACTGCTGCTGCATGTCTGGTTCCAAGATGAGCACCCCAGATTGCATCGTGATGCTTAAATTCAGAAGGGACTCCTCAGCACCCAACAACGCTCGGAAAATCAAAATGGCGGGCACGCACTTTGATTAGGAGCGTAGGCGTGTCGCGCGGGGAGCACCCCGAGACTCGGCAGTCGGCCTGGACCCGGGCAACTGCAGCTTGTCAAGAACGGAGAATCAGGTGGCGGGTTCCCATGCTCCCGCGGGACATCACAGGCGGCACACGGCACAACAGGCAGTGGCGGCGGAGGCAGATCCTTGTGAGGGCAGTCCATCAGGATCGGAGAGCCAGGTGGCGGGCTCCCCCGCGGAGCAGTACAGGCGAAAGCCCCGGACTCGGCGGCCGGCCCAGACCCTAATCACTGCAGCCCGACAAGAGCGGAGTGCCGGATCCCGCGGGTCATCATAGGCGGCCCGTGGCACCCGAAAAAACAGGCGGACCCTGGTAGGTGCAACTCATCGGGAGCAGTAAGCCGGGTGGCAGTCTCCTCCTCTCCCGCGAAGCAGTATTAGTGGACCCCGGTACCCAGCGTGACAGCGCCTGAGGCTCACGGTTCCCCCTGGGGCTTGGGCTGGGTGCCTTGGCAGGGCCCCGGGGTGGCACAGAGGCCCCGCTCCTCAACACAGATATCCCAGAGGTGTGCCCCTGAGAGCGGCGAAATAGAGGCCTGCAAACGAAACTTACGGCGGCAACCCCCGAGGCAAAGAGGGAGATGGGGGTCTGACACAGCATCTTCAAGAGCCCCCGCCCCGCCAGAGCAACAGTGCAATCAGCGGGTCCCCCGTAGCTCCTGGGCATTCTTACTGGGCCCCCGAGGGCACACGAAGACCCCATGAGGTGCCACATTCCTTAACGGATAAAGCCCGACAAAGACACCACAAAGGCGGTGACTCCCTGACCGCATGGATGAGGCGCAGTCCGGCAAGGCCCGCAGAGAGGAGAGTGGCAGATTCGGGCAACTTAAACCTGGGCCCCCAACGGAGATGGGTGTAGAACTCGCAATAACATCATAGTGAATGCATGGGAGCAGGGCGGCTGGTGAAGTGCATTAATCAGCGCCCCTCTCGCGGTGGACTCACTGATCAGGCCACCATAAGGCCTCCACAGCCATAGAGGAGTCCCTCAAGACTTGCAGGACTCTAGCCACACTTGAAGCAGCTTGGGCCTTCATCCCTGGCCCCAGCGAGGCTGAGCTGATCCGCCACACTCCCAAGGCGCTGTAGATTCTCCCCCCCACCCCCATCGCTCACTTCCTGGGGCGCCCCGGCCCACATCTTCGGTCAGCTTCTCTCCCCCAGCCCAAAGAACGAGGAAGGACACCACAATCCCTCTCTTTACTGGAAGAACCATAATTACCCGCTCTTCCTCGCCAGATATTGGGAGGCCACAACCTTCTTGAACACCGGCACTGACAGGACTTGACCTGAACTCTCGGGGCCTCTGCTTCAACAAATTGCGAAATCACTACACTCCGGCCTCGGCTAACGGCCTCTGAACTGGACCCCAACACGAAATTTTAGCACCATCCATCCCATCCCTCCCGAACCGTCACGATGGCCAAACGATCAAAAGCCGGCAAGATCTCGGACATCGCCACTATGTTCTTGTCGACAGACAAAGGAAAGAAACCCAACCCCTCCAAGCTCACCCCACAGAAACCCCAGGAAGGAGGAGAAGCCCTTGACACCAAAGGAGATATACTGGCCTTCATGGCTGATAACAAGTCTGAATTTAGAACCTGCATGACAGAACTCACCACTAATTTAGAACACACCGATCAAAGAGTGACTGAGGTGGAGCAGAGGTTGGGGGAGATTGAGGATCGCTCACAAGACCATACAGCCACACTGGGGGAAATCCAACGCTCAATCAGATCCCTACAAGACAAATGCGAAATCCTTGAATTCAAGCAGGAAGATCTCGAAAACAGGGCCTGCCGCAACAATCTCCGGATCCGAGGGAATTCCGTCCTCCGTCCTGGACAAAAACCTGGTAGAATATGGAGGGGACTTTTTCCAGTCCCTAATCCCGCAACTGGACAAATCCCAACTTCTGCTGGATCGCACCCACAGCGGCAAGTGGACTCGGAGCTCCCCCCAGATGTCATCCCCAGGGTCCATTTCTTCACTACAAAAGAGGCCATTTCAGCTATTAGCCGTTCACGAGATGAACTCTCCTTTCAGGGCTCACCCCTCCAGATCTATCAAGACCTCTCACTTCTCACCCTTCAGAGGTGAAAATCACTCCGGCCCCTGACTCTCTTCCTTCAAGACCACCAGGTGCGATATAGATGGCTATTCCCAATGGCCTTAGAGTTCTCATATAATGGCACTCTACAGAGAATTAGCCACCTTGAAGATGCTAACAATATCATGCACTCATCCTCACCCAAAGAGGCCACCTCGCCGAGCCCGGCGGTTGCCGAAAACCTGGAATCTGCTCCCTCCCCAAAGCCCAGGCGGTCCTCGTGGTCAAAGGTGCGGCGGAACACCAGGAGGAGATAATCGGGGGCGGAACCACACAATATGGACACCCACCTCAGGCATTCACCAACTGCCCAGATCTGCTCTGTGGGACACCGTCATCTCAGACCCAGCGTACAAACAGCTATAACCATGGCAGCGGGCTACACCCACGGCCCATGCCCGTTGCAAGGTACATTCCATCTCTGAGTTCTTGGAACCCCATATTATTTCTATTAACTCGATTGGCCCAGTTGGCCAGGGGCTCGGCGGCACTCACAATGTCAGCCCCCCCCCCCCCCCACCAGTTAAAGTTACGGCCTCCCATTGGGGGCTCATGTTAAAATCACAAGAGCAGGATGACCCACTTCTAGCTCTCATCCGAGTTGATGGCTAACCCTCGCTCCTCCGAACCCCCCCCCCCCCAGATGCAGTGGCGGGAGGGGACCTAGCCCAGGAACATCAAACTTTCTCTTGCTCAATGTCAATGGGCTGAACTCCCCCGCCAAGCAGAGGTCGATCCTGCAAAAATTTCAGGATGAAGGTGCGGCGGTGGCTATGCTCCAGGAAACTCACCTATTACCGGCAGATTTTGGGCGACTCCGCTCCCGATCATACCCACTTCAGTTCTTCGCCTCAGGTGGCACCAAGAAAGGAGGCATCACAATCCTCTTCAGGAAGGACCCAAATCCCCAGGTCCTGGACTCGAAAACATGCCCGGAAGGCCGATTTATAGCAATCAAATGTCTTTTGCGAGGAGACCTGTTCACCTTTGTTTCGGTATATGCCCCCAATTCTGGGCAAACAATTTTCTATGACTCGCTGGGTTCCTCCCTCTGGGGCTTTACTGAAGGCCAAATTATAAATCGGGGGTGATTTCAATGGAGTAACAGACCCTACTAGAGATAAATCTCACCCTCCCACCCCTGGAGACTCTACCCAGGCGCTTAGCCTCCTACACTTATTCAGATCCCTGGAGGTAGTGGATTAATGGCGGGTGCTCCAACCCTCCGAAAATGATTATTCCTTTTATTCCTATATTCACCAAACCTTCAAGGATCGAACTCCTTTTGACATCCCCTCAGGCACTCGCCTACGCCAACAAAGTAACTATTGGACCAAGGATCCTATCTGATCGCACCCCAGTAATCATGGAAATTCAGACATACGATCCCAAACCCAACTCTCCGCGTAGGTGGTCTCTTTATGACACAATCCTCAACGATATGTCGTTAAGGACAAGATCGCAACCACGATCAAAAACTTCCCCAAGGAAAACCCAGTTTCGGACACTTCCCCGGCAAACAATTGAGACGCCATGAAGGCAGTGATCAGGGGAATCCTGATCGCACAAGGGGTCGCCTTCCACCATAACAGGCGGCAAATCCGGCTGGCCCTTGAGGAGGAACTTAAAGCAGCAGAGGAAATCCATAAGGAAAAAGGTTGGTCCCCCAGAACACAGCGAGCCATCCGCACGGCCTGAAAGAAACTAGAGGCCCACTATGCAGAACACATCGCACAACTGATGGCCAAAGCCAAACAATCCTATCATGCGAAGAATAAGAAGGCAAACAAAATACTTGTAGCTAAACTGGCCAAAACAAGACGTACCAATACCATCGCCGGCCCATGTGACCCACAGGGAGTGATCCAATATACAGAATTGAAACAACAACTGGCAGTGGACCACCTGACCCAAATAATGATGACACCACCGTGGGACCAGCCTAAACAGGAAGAATATCTACGGGGAGCAGCCTTGCCCCGAATACTGGACTTGGCAAGAGAGCCTAGAGGCGCCGATCACAGATGAGGAGGTTGAGGAAGCCATCAAAGCTCTTAAATCCTGGGCCCCGGGACCAGATGGATTCTCCTCCAGATTCTAAAAAACATTCAAACCCCAGCTGACCCCCCACCCCCCTTGGTGACACTCTTCAATTACTTTAGGGAAACGGAGGGGAGTAACCCCTTCGATCCAGGAATCCACCACTGTCCTCCTACCCAAGCCAGGAAAACACCCGAGAGACCTGGCCTCATACAGGCCAATAGCCCTGCTGAATATAGACGCCAACCTGTACTCCAAAATCCTTGCCAACCGCCTAGCTCGCATACTACCCGAGATAATTCACCCCGATCAGGCAGGCTTCATCTTAAACAGAGCGGCAGGAGATAATGTCCGCAGAGCCTTGAACATAGTGGACCTCGCCACCCAAAGCTCCCAGGGGGTGGGGCTAATGGCCTTAGATGCCATTAAAGCATTTGACAGGGTGGACTGGTCATTTATGAGACTCACCCTGGAGGCCTTCGGGTTTGGCGTGACGTTCCAGACAATGGTTCTGGCTAATTACAAATCCCCAAAGACCTTCCTGAGGATCAACGGGTCCATCTCGGCCTCGATCCCCCTACCTTGCTGAACCAGGCAGGGCTGCCCACTATCGCTGCTGCTTTTTGCACTTACCATGGAACCCTTTGCTCAGAGGATTAGGTTGAATAACCACATCAAGGGCCCCCAGGTCGGTCCATCTCAGCATAAAATTGCCTTGTACGCTGATGATGTACTGCTTACGATCACGGAGACACGCTCCTCATTAAAGCACGCCGTGACGGAAAAGGGCTTCTCTGTCAACTTCACCAAATCGATGGCCTTGCGCATCGGCCCCTCCCACCCGGAAGAACGGGAGGTGCTGGCCAGGATGTGCCCAATTGCATGGAAGAGAAGGGCCATCCCCTACCTAGGACAGCACATTCCTGCGAACCCAAAAGACACATACCAGGCTAATTTCCCTCGGCTGTTTAGGGAACTGGAAGGGGACCTGAAGCGTTGGACATCCCAGGAAATCTCATCGATGGGACGCATAATAGTCTGCAAAATGAACTTACTCCCGAGATTCCTCTATGCCTGCTCTTCCCTCCCAGTGGCCAATTCAGTACCAACCCTTCGTGACTTACAGAGGAAAATGTTGAAGTTTATCTGGAGGGGTAAAAAGGCCAGAATCCCTCATACAACACTGCTAGGTAGCTCTAAACTGGGTGGGCTGGGGGTCCCAGATCTACAAGCCTGAGGGGGTAACACAGCGTTCGGGGCCACAGAGCGGGTAGCCCAGGGGGAAGAGACAGACAAATAATGGGGGGGGGGGGAGAGAGAGAGTCGAAGGGGATTGTTGGAAAACGTGTTACATGTCTTGTTTATACTGCATGGTTGTCACCCTGCCTTGGTTTAAAATAAACATATTTAAAACATTTTAAAAAATGTGATCGTTTTTTTTCGTTACAAAATTTGCAGTAAAAATCCCCACGTAAATACATCCCGCGATGAAACGACATGGAACCGTGAGAACTGGGCCAACAGTATGAAGTATATATAACCCATATATTTCAATGTCTCGGGAGGATACCTCGGGGGCAACATGCTCGCATTGGAAGTAAGATGACACGGAGCACCACAGTTTCGATCCCCGCGTCCGCGCTTAGAAACCTCTGGATATTAAGCGCGTTATAAATAACCTATCTTATCATATCATATGTAGCTAAGGCACTGGTTGTCTTAGCCCAAGATTGAAAGAGGGGGAGGCAGGGACTTAATACTGTTTGAAAAATGTGTATCAGTCACCCTCTTCTGTCACAACGTTTCCAACATATGTAAAATACTAATAGAAGGAATTACAGACGAGGTGATGATCTACTTGGGGAAGTGGGAGAATGAGCTAGGGCACACGAGTCCACCCACATCTTGGAAAACCATATAAAAGAGGGCAACCTAAACATTTTTATGCACCTCAATCCTGGAGAAGGCTTATAAAATACTTTAACCGCTGGTATCTCACGCTAGACAAGCTGCACAACATGTATCCCGAGCTTCCCTTCTCTGCTGGAGATGCTACGAAGAGATCAGTGCTATGACCCATATATGGTGGAAGTGTCCGATAATGAAATATTTTTTGGGCAGCTATCATTGGCCTGATTTAAAGTATTGTGGGCATTCAACTCCCCCTAGACCTCATGGTGATCTTATTGGGAGATGTGGTCGAGCAAGATATTTTTACCCTTAAAGCTCTGCATTCCACACCATCTAGTCATACGCCAACGGCAGCTAAACTTACTATCGCCTATAATTGAAAAAAGAAACACCCTTGCTGAATATGCGGTTGGCTAAGGTATGGTATATGTGCCATGGGGGGCTAAAAAAGAAATACAAAAACAAACAAAAAAAAAAAAAGAATACTATGCTCTTCGATACCCTAAATAAATACAGGCGGACTGGACCCCTTTATAATGTTTATTAATTTTGATGACTGCTGTCCCTCGATCCCTCAGCAGTTGGCATTGTTGTCACTATTTTAAGAGGAGTGCGCCACTGTTTACCAGCATTGATTTTTCAGGTGAGATTTCCTTTGTTTGGACTTATTCCGGATCGGATGAACAAGGACCATGGTGATTCACCTAAGTGTACGCCCCTCCCCAACTGTTTGTACAAATTGAATGTTCTCTTCCTTGACATGCCCCTTTTTTCTTTCTTTGACTGTTGCCTTCTCCTTCGTTAGGAAATCATTAATTTTTTTTAAAGAAAAAATAAGATGAAGTGAGTTAGGCAGTGATTATGTGCACTACACATTCAGAATCAAAAAGCGGTATGTATGTCCACAGTTCTCCGCTACCTGCAAATTCGCGAGGGAAACACTAACACCCGAAACAGTAAATTAGCAAACAAAAAAGAAGAAATTCGCCTACTTCAGTGTACTCACTTGAAACAATCATTAAAGTAAGAGCAACTCCATGATACCTTAACAATATGTTCATATTAATATTATTATTATTATTATTATTCATCAGTAGTAATTACAACATTCTCCTGGCACTTATATGCTTGTGCACAAATGTTTTTAGGTCAGTGGCACCTATCAGTTTGTGTACAAATTATGAGCCACCATCAACCCCACTGGTGCAGGTGTAGATGTTGCGCCGACCAACTTGGATTTTTCTAGGCTAGACACAGTCTTGCTATTTTACAACAATTTCACAACAATTTATGGGCACGTTTCAGGAAAATCCCATGAAAGTTAATTGCATTCATAACCAGCCAGATAATTCGGTGAATTAAGTAATCTGTGAGAATACCAGTATTCTGCACAGATGCCCCAGATTAATATCTCAAGGCTGAACGAGGACTTGGCGCTTCTTAGAGCAAAAACACGAGTAGTATTACATTGGTAGTAAAAGCTTCAAAGTTATTAAGATCTTAACTGGCAAGGGTTCTTAATGAGAAAGTATTTGACAGAGGTCTGTGGAAATTAATTTAAGTTTTGGCATATGGGGGCAGCAGTTGCAGAATGAAGAATGATGGTACAAATGCAAGTAAAATGCAGTACCAGGAATAACCTGTGCAATTGTAATTGTGAAAGGCACCTGGGAATGGACTGCAAATAAACTGAGGTTCAGGGCTCTAGTTTAAGTTGAGGAAAGCCAAACACAGCCCACTGTGGGAGAGTGAATTGAACAGTCATGGGAACAAAGGGAAATATGCCCTGGAAAGTAGATGGGTTAGAACCAAAGATTTTCTTAACAGGCTATACTGGTACGCATGTTGTACCCATGGGAAAAGTTGTGTTTTGTTCTACTTCAATTCTAAAATGGAGGCTCATAACACTACAGTAGTAATACAATTTTTATCACTGCTTCACCTTTGCATACAGCATGGTAGATTTTGATATTTGAAAATAAAGCATTTTAAATGTAGCCAAATGGGCACAATACTCTGCATAAAAATATTACACAAATATTTCACATTTCCATATGGAGGGTTTACATTCATAACCAGAAACTGGTCTGTTCTATTGAACTGGAAATGAGCTAAACACAAACACCCAAACGTACTAGTTGGCATTAATGTATCAGACATATCTGGAAAACCAATGTTTGACACAATTTACCTCTCTCAGTAAGAGCAATAACATTTTACAAAACCGTAATCATCCAACCTACCATCAACCGTCAACTGCAGGTGTCTGGCAAAGGCTTTATCCATTTCCAAAAAAGATTTGGTCAACACTTTTTCTAGGTTTTTCTCTTGTGTCATAAACTTCCTGCAAAAGAAAGAAAACCATGAAAACCAAAATCCACATTGGGGCAGGAACAACCCTAAAAACGGCAAACCGACTAAATGATCTCAGTATTTAATTTCAAGAGAAAAGTGACAATAGAATGTTACAAAGGTACACATTAATGACCAGCAACAATATTAATATACGGCTTTAGCATAAAGGGGTAGATGTTAGGGTTGGTGTGTTCAAGACGTGTGGTGGAAACAAACTGCATCTTTAGTCTGGCTTGCTACGCAATAGCCTATGCAAGAATTAAAATGGAAAACAAGTAAGCAGGCAGAGCAGCTAGCTATCGCCAGAAAAAGACAAAGAACTCTGGTGTTGGACGGCTAGGTAAATGGGCAGCGATATCCTGGAAGAGCTAAGCGCCAATAGGTTTAACACAGGGGAATGCCATTAGGGGCGGGGACAAACCTACACCAAAAAAGAAATGATGTGGGCCTTCCTTGGACAGAATCTGTTCAACTCTTTTTATATGCAGCACTTACCCTATATATTCCTTCATGTACTGGTCACAGAAATCAGCAGCTGCTGCGCCCCCATGGCCATCAAACACAGCAAAGTATTGCACATCTTCTGTGAGCTGAGCAAAATTGAATCGGTCCTCATTTTCTTTGCGCTTTCCTATTTCAGATGAACATCCCACCTTAGACAGACTGATCTTAGGAATGAGTTTCCCGTACTTTATACTTGGTGGGAGCAGAATAGGCCCATCGATGCGATTGTCCCATATGCCAAATGAATCCCATGTGGCTGGCCGCCCACTACTGTCGGAGTCGAAGCGGGAAGAAAACAGCCTGCGTTCAGTGGTGGAACTAGGACACACAGGAGACATTCGCTTGTCTTCTTGCAACAGACGGGATGATAGGAGAGCTTGCCTCCTCACTTGAGACCCACTATTTCTCACCAATTGGGCTATGGCAATTGTTGACATCACTAGGCTCCACTGAGATCAACAAGGAAATAAAGCTTGATGTCTTAATGAAAGAAGTCTTCAAGCGCTGCTGGGGAGTAGAAGAAACAAGAAAAGATGATTCACATTAGATTTACCTTCATTATCGTGCAGGTTCCAAGTGTACAAAATAGAAAAGATAAAAGAATGTGAAAATTCTGGTCTTGAAAAATGTTTTTGCTAAACACTTAGCTTATTAAGATAATTTGGAAATTGCTTCACATAAGTCGTCTAGACTTATGTGAAGTAATGTTTTGGCTGATGGCCCTTGATAAAGTGCAGTGGACAGTAGTTAACCACATCTGTGGGAACTTACTCTTTGGTATTGTATATTCGTACAGTCCATGTGCCAGGAATGGGTTTTCTCCCCTGCACCTTAAGTTTCATGTATAATTGTTGAATTCACACAACTTATTAGAGAGACAGAAACACACAATCACCCACCCCACCCTAATCGGGACTACTTGATATTATTACACTTCCTTGTAACGCGTCTAAAACCTTCTTTTGATTGTGCATCACATTTAAATATCAAATTGATACCTATAATGAGCAATCTTTTGCCATACTTTAAATGTCTTCCATAGTCTGCATGCTAACATGCTCGCTCTAACATTTTCACAGCAACAGTAATGGAATGGTAAGGCAAGGGCTTCCTTCATCTGTGGCTGTGGAATGGACTCCAACATGGCTACAAAGACAGGCTTATTCTTTAAAATCTAATCATGGCTAGTACTCCATGCCCATCAGTATCCTGCGACCAGCTCTACAGAAGCTGCTTAACATACAGTTTTACTCCCGGTAAATAGGCAAATACTCACAGCATAAATATAGGAGTAAAACAAAAAAGTAAACAATTTACAGGGAGGATGTTGTCCCGTGTTGGAGGTTTCTTGGTTATCCATGAAGAATATTTGCATTGCTATATTAGGATCCTAGCACCACAGGCTCCACCCCTATAATGTGATTGTCACCTAGAATGCTGAAGGTAATTGGATGGCAGTTGATGAAGGTGTTTAGAGAGTCAGGACACCTAAAGCGGTCTGTGCAGAGGCTTTTCCAACAAGTAGTTTCACATGGAATAAACATTTGTGCCTGCACGGAAGTTCTTTAAAACACTGGCAACGATCTTGTCCATGCCACAAGGACTCGGGTAACCTTAGCAGCAGCAGGGTGCATCACTGATTGGAGTAACCAAGAGTTCCAAAGTTTGGCGGACTGCCGTCTCTTTCCCTTGCACCGCTCTGGAGGGTGATTGGAGCCCGGGTCTCTCTGGACCCTTCTGAAGGTAAAGTGTGAAAAGACGGACCCTGTAATCATGATGGGAACACGGATGCTACTCTGATACTGGCGTAGAATAACCTCAACTGGGTTGTTGCTGTAATCCTAGGCTGTGCACCCTACGTCAAAAGCGCTTTGGAACAAAGCACCCACCTATGGTGCACTTCAGAGTAAAGGACCTCATAGCGCAGCCAACACTCCTACAATGCTTAGCTCAGGAACATCATAGCACCAGTGAACGAGCTACACAGTGCACAATGATGTGGAGGGCCACTGCAAGATGGACATAAGAATGCAGTGCCCAGGAGATCGGGAAAAGTATTGGCCAAGGAAAATTGCGTGCCTGCTACGACAGTCATTAGACCAGCCGAAAGTTAACTGAACACTGCAACAGTCGATATGTCATTTATAGATATGCATTGTCGAGATTACCCACTAAACTACTGTGTCCATGACAATGTTTTACTTAGCAAGGGACACCTATGCACCTTTATCACGAGCATGCATCTGTACCAGGTCCCGCTTTCTCCATGTCCTCTCCAGGTACAACTAAGGAAATGGGAAAAAGGATTTTTGCATTACCTTAGTGCAACATGTGGTACCCGATTTGGGAAAGGCCATAAGGTTTCCCTGATGATGCACTGTGGGGCAGAAAACAAGATAATGGGACTGAAGGCCCTTAAAGAACTAGAAATAGCTCTCAAGAACAAGAAGTTACATTTTAACCCGAAAATGAGCACTATTCTTTAGAGGTACACATGAGCAGGAACTCTGCAAGAGAGCTGAAGACTAGATCTCTGCCCTAAGGCACCTAGCCCTTTCATGTCATTTTAGAGATAAGCTTGATAACCAATTTATGGTCTGGTGCAAAATTAGGAATATCAGTGAGGAGCTTTGGTGAAAGGATGACACCAATCTGGAGAAGGCTATCGGTATTCCCAAAAGAGTGGAGCACACCATGGTGTGTGTGGCCTGCCTAACCAAGGGTACAGACAAAGAACCTACGAAATAGTGGCTGATGTTGGAAAACCAGGTTTGCAAACATGGTCAAGGGGAGACCAGAGTACATGAGTACATGAAAGAACAGCGAGGCATAGCGCTCCTAACCACCTTGAGGTGGAGAAACTACTTTAGGGGTGGAAGTAAACACATCTAGCAAGAGCCAACACAAGCACAGGAAGAAGGGGAAATGAAAAAGTGCAAAAGATGGGGTCACTTAGCAGGCTATTGTTGTAACTTTAAAAGTGTAGGCAACCATCACAGAAGGGTGCTGATGGTAAATGAAGTCCCTGCCGTACCTCTAAGCTAGTGCTGTGTTAGAGGTAAACGTAAGACGCGAAGCAGGAGAAAAGGGCTGAGACAGCCCAATGGCTTGAGTCGTCAAATGGAATTAAGGTTTAGAAGAAGGTGGACTAAGGACTAAAATAGCCCTCCTTTGGAGGCAGGTGGGGGATGAGAGGGGAAGAGAACCCAATCCCTGGGTCGGGGGATATACCATGTGTTGGGGTACTTTAGTGCATGCCTAGAATTCAAGGGTCAGGAGGCTACCAGAAAAGAACACAGAGAAATAAAAAGAAGGGCGAAGGAGTACAACATAAATTCCACATACAGCTTGACACTAATATAACCAAACAGGTCTTGAATGTTCACCCGCAAAATGGACTTGAAAGCAATATGCAGACTTCCCAACTGTGTTCACAGAATCTGTTGGCGAGTTCAAGGGCTTGGCATACCTTGCGTTAATTAATGAAAGATGCTGTGCTATCGAAGCTTCATACAGAACACAAGGCCTTCAAAAAAACCAAGGAGTCGAAGAAACTGCGTGTGTGGCAGAATTGAGTGGACGGGGGATCACGTCTAGTGGTGGCAAGGCAAGCCCAATGGTGAAGTAAGATGTGTGGATACGATACAGTTTCACAGATGCATTGTGGTGGAACGGCTGTCTTTATACAATATTGGGGAAATGCTGTGCTCTAGTGGGGAATGCAAGGTATTCACGAATCATGATTTGGCATCTGCTGATCATATCAACAAACCCCACTTCCAGGGTAATGAACGTAATTGGGGGAAGGACTATTTGTATTTCAGCTCAGAAAGATGTCCTTCAGTCTTACATCAGTATCCTGGGCATTTCAGAAGGCAATATTCAAACTCTTCCGGGGCATCAAGAATATGGATTGCTTTCAAGACGACATTCTGATCAGTGGCAAGAGCATAAATTTGCAGTGGATTATGCACCAAGTAAACTGCAGACGACGGGTCTCACACTAAATAGAAATGTTTGTTTAGAGAAAGCAGTAGAGTACCTGGATCATGAATTTCCAGTTAAAGGGGTGCGTACAAAAGTTGTTGCCTGAAGAAAGTGTGCAAGCACCGACGTTGAAGATCAAATAAAAAAGGTAATTCCTGGGGATGATCAAGCTCTATCGTAAATTCAAATTCATTTGAAAAAATTGCCAATACAGTGTATAATGGGAGATGGCTCTTAAAAAATCAACAATGCGTTTCTGTGAAAAGTGTGCCAAGGACTTTGAGGGGATCAAAAGAAACCAATATCTTCTTACCACTTGAACAATTGGCGGTAAGGAATGTTGTGAAATTATAATAGCTCATGCCTCTCTGCTATTGAAGAGGCCTGATGGGAAGGTGGTGTCGAGTGTGTCAAATGGCACAGAAGTTTCTCACATTTGTCAGGGGGTGGGGTGGGAAGGACAGTTTTCATACTGAGAAATGATCATAAACCTTTGAAGGCTCTCTTTGGATCTAAAGGGTCTAGTTGGTTGGGTGGCACGCATGCACCAACTCAGATTCTCCAGAGATTAAACCAAAAAAAAAGAGACTTTAGTTTTACTGTTCAGCACTAATGCTCACTTGGACAAGGCTGGTTTCATAAAAACTCAAAATTAAAAGTTACAAATTGTAAACCCGAAACTGGAGGAGTCACTAGAACTCTTAACTGCCCATTTTTTTAAAATTACATTTATGACGCCCAAACCCACAACTATCATGACGTTTGTACAGTAGGAATAAGGGCAGTAGAGTACGAGTACAGTGGGTTATAATTTTTAGGCAGGTTCAGTTGAACATGAAGTCAGGGCTGGCAGAGGTGTTCAAAGGCACCAAGTATGTGGAAAGTTAGTCATGTTTATTGAACAGCCAAGTTTTCAGATGCCTCTTAAAGGCTGGTAGGAAGGCTCATGTCAAATGTGGTTCGAGGAGCGAAGAGACAGACTCTGCTGTTTCCTCTGGAGACAATTGTTCCACTTTTTTTCCTGGCATTGCAGGTAAGTGTAGACTCTGCTGGGCAATTACTACATCCATTGTTTAATTTTGGAGGGCCCGCCCCCAGCCCCTGACCCTCTCCCGGACCCATTTCCTCATTTCCCAGCTTCCTCCCGCCTCCCATCCTGCCCCTTACCCCGATTGGCTAATCCCTGCATTTAAAAGTCCCTCCCAGGGCAGCCCTCTGCCCGTGCAGCCCCTGCGGTTAAGGGCCCCAAGGCAAATGCCAACTCCTACATTAGCAGCTCCATATAGTGTCTGCAGGGGTCAGCAGGGGGGCTCAGGGCCCGGCCACTAACATATACCAAGCCCGCTCATACCTCCTACAATCACCCCACCTCTTTCAGTGGCATATAATAACGAAATAAGCACTCTGCGCCCTTTCACCTAGTTCTAGCTCAACGCACTGAACTCAAGAGAAGAACCAGCAGCACCCCCACCCGAGTCCCTGGGCGCATTACCACACTCCAAGATCCCCCTCCACCCCCCCAACAACTGCCAACAACGAGGCTGCAAAAGCATGACCCCACCCCTAAACCAGCAGTAGCAGCCCGCTGCAGTACCTTGACATAACACACGACGAACAGACTGCTGTCAACCAGCATCAGCAGATAAGGTAGGAACAATTTACAACTCACACAGTTAAGATTACACAAAACCTAAGCCTCTCTCCCACTATACAGGGCTCTCAAATCCAGGTGTAGCCTCTATCTCTGCCTATTATATTGGGAAACCTACTTCATGTTGAAACCTAGACCTCTCTCACACTATAGAGGACTCTCAAATCTATGTGTAGCCTTCATCTCTGCCTATTATATTGTGAAACCTACTGTATTCTGAAATCTAGGTGTACCCTACATCACTGCCCATTTGATTGTGAAACCTACTATATAGTGAAACTTAGGACTCTCTCCAACTGTACTTTTTCCTCTGCTATACGGGACAAAGATCGCTGCAGCTGAACAATCCCAAAGCCTACGGTATGTATATCTCGCACCACCAGTGTGAACACAGGCTTCAGGCACGGCCAAGCATCCAGGCACCGTAGAATGCTGCTATGGCTACGCTCTTCCCGTTTAGCATTGCATAGCCATCCAGACAAACACCCGACGTACCTCAACACCTCTGTTACTAGCATACAGAAACTACCGTCCGAAAGGAACTCGGTATAGCTGGTCACACATCGACTCTCTCAGCAATAGCAATCTATCGGAAACCACCAACAGCGCCCACCCACGTGCCTGGCCTCTCCTTGAGATGCTTAGTTAAGCATAGCCAGCCACCCAAGTCCTAGACCGGCAAAATGCACACATGCATCTCCTAAGCGAAACTCTTTAGAATTGTCAAGCACATTGACTACAGTTACCAAAGGCGTTCCAACCAAAAAAAGCGCATTGAGGCCACACAAGTGGGGAAAGCGTGCTATATAAATAACCAAATACAATACAAGTGTGAGGCGGGGGGTTCTTTATAGATTCATTGATGCGCAATGGAAAGGGTTTTAAAGTCAATCCAGGCTTTTATGGGCAGTCAATGGGCTTCACGCCATATCGCAGTGATGTGGTCAGAGCGGCAAAGTCCCAAGGCAGCGCACAGTGCTTTATTTTGAAGGAGCTGGATCGTTGCAAGGTTGGAGGTGTGAGAAACCTGAAGGCACTCTTACAAACTACTCCCCATGGATCTTCTGTTCAGGTGGCCAGGGAAGAACCATTGATTTTGGATCCCAACCATGGGGGTGGACATGTAAAGAAGGATCACATGGGCGGGGAGTTCTTGGGGAGGTGACGCCCCGAAGGGGAGACATGGTATTCACCACTTCCTGATTCCGATATACTCTGCCCTCCCTCAACCTCCATGAGCTATTATCAACCCTATTTGATATTTCCTTCTTCAATCCTACTAATTACCGAGGTTAGAAAGCGGCAACTGGGAATACCATCTACTCGCCATCATGAACCTCGTATTGATACTGGCACAAGAACCAGATAAACCAAAATACCACCTACTTCCCATGCCAAACCCTATTCTAACAGTAGAGCAAGGAAAGAACAATCAGGGACAAAATGGACGTCCTCTAAAAATGTTTTTCTCCCTCCATAGCTACAAAGTACCGAGAAGAAAGGGGAAGATGCCACAAAGAGTAATGCAGACTACCTATGGGAAACATAGTAATAGGACGAAGAAGAAGGATCCTAAAGGCTACACAGCTGAAGGTCAGGCATGCCCCAGTAATTGGTCGAATTGGAATGAGGCAAACCAGACAAGTGAAGCACACCTGAATCCCCATGATGGGGCACAGGTGTATAAAGGGTGGCAGCAGCAGAATGCAGGAGTAAAGGGGCAGGAAAGGCAAGACGGACCGTTGCTATCCGGAGAGTGCAACGCTGGAAACTGGCAAGCATGGTGCACTGCGGAAGCGTGGCGAGGGGGGCCGGTGAGGTCAGAGGAAGGAAGTTGTGTGAAGTGTTGGCCCCTCCCGTTTGATCCTGCAGTGCTTGTTCCCCTAGGTGGAGGAGCCAGCCCAGGAGTGCCTGTGGGGCAGGTGGTGACCTCATTCGTGAGACGTCCTGAGAGCGGAGGAGCCGAAGCATCCAGTAACGAAACCAGTGAGTTTCTGTGTGTGAAGAAACCCAGTACATGAATGAAAGGGAAGATACAGTGTGACAGAGCGGGCACATGCCACCGGTATATTTGTGAACACTTCTAAACCGAAGAATAAGGACAATCAAAAAGCTACGTCAACAATGCAATATGTTGAAACCATGTATCAGAGTGATAGCATATAGAAGACTTGCACGTTTTTTAAAGCCTTTTGAGCAACTGAGAAAGACTATGTTGACAGTACAATACTTCAAAACTGGGTATCAGAGTGGTCAGATGCAGGAGACTTGCACTGTTTCGAAAGACTCTGCATATATGAGGAAGAATGAAAAGTATCTAAAACACTACGAATGAAGAGAAAGTATTTAAAAGTTGTCGAGCGAACCGCAGAAGGGGGAGCAGTGAACTTGGAGCAAAAAGATCCATGCACACAGCACACTAGTTTATTTAATCAAGAGTCAACCGAGTGCACTTTGCACCCTGCTCATACCTTTCCCAAACAAATAATGATCTGCCCTTCTCCGTACTTGGCCTTCTATAATATTTGTATTTTCCTTTGACAGTTTACAAGTACCGTTCTATAGTCAGGGCAGGGGACCACATGAACGTAAAGAAAGTGAAATGTGTTATTGTGAAGCTATATCAAACTTGGAGAGGAAGAAAGAGTGTACAGATAAGAAAAACAGCATACACAGTGCGCAAACTGTGCACTCACCACTAGCTAGTGATGTTGGAATCTTGGTTAGTAAGAAGCTGTGTGGTGTGCTTGCATATAAAATTGAGGTGGCAAGTGACTTTTCGATGGCTGGCTGGCTGGTAGTTCAAAACTTGAATTCTTGCCCCCTAGCATTTAGAAAAACGACCCTCTTGTTTATTACTTCCGAGATGTGAAGTGATACAGCTCTTAAACTAGGAACCACTCAGACAAGTCTTCATTGTAGAGGCACCCCCTCCCCACCATGGAGACTAGAAATATAGCAACATGTAACTAACCAGACAGGTGCCTAAGGTGCACAAGCGCAGCAGGGCTACAGCTGAAGCAGAGGAGTTCAATCTGCTCCCATCCCCCATCAGGTGTGGTAATCCTTAAGTGCCAAGTGCGTCTATGTTCGCCCTGAATTCGCATAAGAAATCATTGTATGCCCACTCCAGCGGTGGCGTTTAAAGGTCAGTAGCGGTGCCAATCAAATCTTCCTTTTAAAAAGACATAGTATGCATATATGCATATGAAGAGATGAGCACTAGGCTCCAAAGTCCAAGCGCGAGGCATGATGGTAGGCAATATTAGGGCTGGAGGAGCATGAGGGAGAATAGTAGGTTAACACGAACACTAGTTGGGGTGGGGTGGGGTGTAGGGAGGAGCAAATGTAAATTAGCCAAAAGGCCCGCTATCGGCACCATGTTCTTCCACAAAAACAGTACATTGGGGCGCAGAACTCTGCCCATGCGTCTTTCTGCTGCTACGCAGTGGAAAGCACTTGTGCAATTGAATAGGTAAGGACCGGGGTGAGTGAGACTGAATTATTTAGCAAGATGGTCCCGCGAGTTCGACATGTGATGCTTCCGCGCAGATGTGAATGCATTAATTAGCAGCATGCACATAGTGGTGAAGCAATCGATGCACTCGGAACATGGACTAACCTCATGACCCAAGGCTGCGTTCTAGTTGCCGCCAACAGTAGCTGTCACTAACACTATACAGCTACGATACGTCGACAAGTGAAAAAACGCCGCGGACCGCAGTTTACCGGCAGCAGGAAACGTGGCGATCATCCGCAGCTTGCTTGCCAATCGTCCTCTAAAGCATCAGACTCTGCAGGAGAAACGGCCAAGACCACATCGCACCGCTGTACACTTCTCCAACTGACCCTTCTTTCCACTGATGTAGCGACCTCCTCCGTCACCGGCAATGTTACCTTCTGTTTGACCTCCTGGGCCACGCCTACCTTTGAAAGACTGGCTTCACGATGAGTCACCGCCGTCATTTTTGTACATACGCCAGTAGATGGCGCAACTGTACCCAAAAGGCATTGTGCACATGATGCTTCAACATCGCCAAAGGTCAAACTAAAGCCACATGGTGCGCAGTAGTTGATGAATTTAAACTGGCACGACAGAAACACTTTTGACTCTCAGTTTGAGCACCATATCCTAATCGTTGTGTCAATTCCAAGCAAAAATACGCTAAACAAGTGTGGAAATCATACTACCGACACAGGCCCAGCTGAAGATGAGTGGTGGCCAATTTCAAAATGATGGTTGGGGGGCCCCTGCCTAGATCGAAAGCAGTCTGATCATACATTACAATGGCGACAAATATATAAGGTCAGTAGACACAGATTATCACGCGAGAGCCAGCCGGGAGCTTAAATACCCAATTAAGAGCTTTAAACCCTTCTTTGTCAGCAAGTGGCTGATATCTAGGATCAAGTGTTAGAAGGTAATGAGGTGATAACACTTTTGTATATTCCGTTGGAAGATGACAGTACTGCAAAACGCACATTTTAAGCCCATGAAAGATGCTCCTTCCTACAGTCCCTCTTTTTCTTCACATACTGTACGCATTTTACACTGCAAAACCTTTCAATAAAAAAAACGTGAACAATTACCAGTCTTTCTACCCCTTCAGTCTTCTGTAACATTTCTCTACGTGGAGGGAAGAGGGGGCGCACACTTATGGTGTTCTAGGTTGTGAAAACGGGCCCTTCCGAATGAATTCAGCACAATGACAATCCAAGTATGCATACCAACACCAAGCTAGCACAAAATGCAGCATTCAATTTTACTGTGGATTCAGAATGAGAAAAATCACATGCCGCTTTAACTGTACGATCAAAGTACATAACATAATAGCAATAGCACAAACGACATGCCACAATCCTCACAGGTGGGCATAGCTTGCGGATGGTAGAGTGCATATGCTGTGCAATCTACATTATAGTGCGTCATACACATTGCAGCTTTCCACCCTTCAAAGTCACCCCGCTGTTCGAAATTGCTGGGAGCTATTTAACTTCTGCTTCTACCCTAGGAGAGACTGGTTAGTGTTTAGGAAACAGCTCCCAGGAGCTACTTTTGGCTGCCCATCCCAACTGGTGTCTTACAAACATCCATACGTGACATTGAGTGTGTGAGAAAGTTAATAAAGACATTGGTTGGATCCTAATCTCGAACTTGCAGGTGGTACCATTTGTTACACTGACAGTTCAGCACATGATGGGGTCGCGTGCGGTAGGGTGCTGTATGGTGCAATAGCCGATACTGGACGTTTTCTGGGAAGTTGCATGTCGACAGACTTTACATCTCAGGGCCATTAGAAAGGGTAATCCATTATAAAGTTAATAAAGACGAATTGGGACCAGGGGTACAACGAAAAATACATTTCGGTGGGTGGAGGGGTGAGTGTGAGAGGGGGGGCTAACCCTTGGACCAGTAGAATAGGTACCGAGTGTGGGCACCAACATGGGTACCCTCTTTTCTTTGGTAATGGGTCTAGTAAAGTTAAAGATATGGAGTAAATTAAATAGTTGATTATAGGTTGTTTTGTTTTCTTACAGGATTGATGATACTACGTGGAGTGGGACTGGATAGCCGAGACAGGACTGTGCAAGAACTGCACAAGGATTGTGCATTAAGGATTGATGAGGCACTATTCTTGCCTTATATTTCAAGGTACATCACGTAAGGAATAGGAAATTGGTGGGTCCCGTACATAGAATGGGGCTTGCAGTATGGATTAGGTATTGAGAAAGGTACATGATGCATTTTGCATATATGTGTTCAGGGCTATAACAGCTAGTTGCTCTTACCTACCAGTCACGCGGGCAGTGAGGATATACGAAGTAGAGCAAGTGAAGTTTTGATTACAAACACGTTTAGACGATAACGGTAATGATAAGATATGATGTTAGACTGTGGTATACGATACAGGTGCACGGTTATGGAAACTGAGATGCAGACTTGTCATTGGGTGACAAGAGTTTTATGGTGGGTGTGAAGGGGTGTGATACTACACACGCTAGAAATGGTGTTTCACACTATCTTTACAAATGGAAGTGTTGGAACCCTGAAAGGAGGCTAATCAATCAATTGCATTTTGCTTTTTCTTTTTCTATATTGCTTTGTTTCACTCCGAAACCCTTAAACCATGTATGGACTGGCGTTTGGTTTGTATTGTTACTTTCTTTATTTTCTTTTTGTGCGACATGTGGTAAATCAATGGATGAAAATTAATTGTGTATGTTGGGTTTATGATTTGAATATGTGGAATGGTATTGTTGCCCGGAGGAAGACCTTGTTGAGGAGTTTGAAACACGTGTTGGCGGCTAACCCAGTAAAATAGATATGCCAAACTTGCATGGTGTTAGACTTTCTTTAAAATGTAGTGTAAATTACAAGCAATGGTATTTGGGTATGGCGCAATTGGTTCACTATTCTAGTTTAAGGATGTCTATTTAGTGACATTGGGTTAGGGTGTCTATCTGGACCACTGCTCACTGGTTACCCACTATAAAAGATTGTTATTTAGAGGTAGCTCAGTGTACCCACCCAACAGTTTGTGTATAATATGCCTAAAAAAGTATACATATGAATGTAGGTGCTAACAATTAAATGTTTAACGTTAGTAATTGCTGGGCCTTTCTTAACAGCGAAGCCGAGGTGCAGTTTAACATCTGTGTCCCCTTCTGTCCGGCCATGGCTCTGTAGGTCAGCCAACACTAGTCAAAATAGCCCAAAATATCGGCATAGGAGGGGCTGAAGCCTGCTGTTCATCTCAATCATGTTGCGTCACTGATTGAGACACAATTACACATGATTCATACATAAACGGCAAAAAGTTAAAGTTTGTATCTCGTGTGCAAGTTAGATTGTTAGAGCGCTGTGTACTCTAATGCAAATGCTACAGGTTTGCGCTCCCCTTCACTCCATTGCTCCAGCACCGCACCCAACCCTACCTCGCTGGCATCAACGGCAAGCATGGTTTTGTATTTGGGATCAAATTACCTTAAATATGGGGCATTCTCCACATCATTCTTCACTGCCACAAACTCCTCATCACACTTATCGGACCACGCAAACCTAGCAGATTTCTATCAAAGCCCTCATGGCCACAGTTTTCTCAGAATAATTAGGTATGAATTTTACATAATATTCTGCTAAACCCAAAAATGCCCTCAATTGATCCTTGTTAGTGGGGACTGGAGTATTCTTCAACATCTGAACCAGTTCTACCTTTGGACTGACTCCCTCAGCACTAAGGGTATGGCCCAAATACGTTACCTTGTCCACCCCCACCTGATACTTGGATAATTTCACTGTAAGACCCTTTTATTTTAACACCTTCATTACACCCCAAACTCTGATATCATGCTCCTCCCTGCAACCACCCCACACCAAAATGTCATCCTGGAAATAACACATCCCAGACAAACCACCAAACAACTCTTGCATCAAACGTTGGAACACAGCTGATGCCGAGGCAAGCCCGAAAGGCATACGACAAAAGCGATATGACCCAAACAGAGTCACAAAAGAAGTAAGGGGCCTGGAATCAATGTGTAAATCAATCTGGTGGTATGCCGCAGACAAGTCAAACGTTGAAAAACACGTTGCCTTGCCAAGGGTCAACATTAGTTCATTAATATTCTGCAGTGGATGGCGATCAACCCAAATACTTGAATTCAATTCCCTGAGGTCCACACACATCCTGATGTTTCCATCCCCTTTTTTGACCAAAACCACCGGAAATAACCATTCCGAAGCTTCAATGGGCTCAATGACCCCTGCCTCCTTCAATTTGTTCAACGCTGCTTTTAAGCCATCCCTTGCCAACACTGGGACACTTCTCACTTTATGCACTTTAGGTACAACACCCTTCTTTAGGATAATGCGATGAGCAAATCTATTGAGTTTACCTAAGGTATCAGAAAACACTTGGGAAACTCTGCCTTGAGTGACTCTGATGTCACCTCACCACACACTTCCCCTTCCTCCAAAATACTAAGTACAGGAACCTCTTTCCTCGTATCTCCATGCCCAAAGCCGCTTGTTCATCCCAACCCAGGATACTTGTACCCTTGTGCGCTACATACAACTTGCCAATGGCCTGCCGGCCCTTGAATTTGAAATTGGACCAATCATAACCCAACACCTCAATGGGATTCTGCCCATAAGCATTGGTGCTGATATCGGCCGCATACAAAGCCGAAATCTCCTTTCTCAACTTTCCCACATAAACCTCGGGAGCCACCAAGGTGTATGGCGACACCGAATCAACCAACATATCCAGAGGATGATCATTCACTGCACTGAAACCCATGGACCTTTGCGAGACTTCCCTTCAACATGCAATATTACACTTTGTTCAGGTGTAGCGACAGAGCTCGCCTCTTGAATTGAAATACACTCCCCCGATGCCAAACTGGCCACAACATTGAACTTGCACATACGGGCAGAATGACCATAGCGCCTACATTTTCTACATTCCACATTAACCGCAGTGCATTCTTTGTAGTCAGAAGAATGGCTCGCACAACCACATTTTCAACAACACTCCATCTTCGACCATCTCCCCCCCCTGGTTGTCAGACTTCCCCCCCCATTTTTTTTATTGTCCATACCACCACCCCTATTTCAAGACAAAACAGCTTGAATCCCATCTCTGGAACTCTCTCTTTCAGTGACAATTTGCACACTTGCTTTGGAGGCTTTGATTCTCTACCACTTTCTCCAGAGGCGGATCACTTTCAATCCACAGTCTTTTCCTAATCTTCTGGCTACTCGTCTTCATCATTATTTGGTCTCTGATGTACTCATCTAGGTTCCCAGAAAATCTACAAGTAGCCATCAAAGCGCGCAATGCTGTCACATAAACGTCAATAGACTCCCGAGAACCTTGTGCCCTGGAAAATAACATACCACTCCAACACCACATTAATCCTCCTGCCGAAGCGAACCTCCAGTTTCTTCAACACAGTTTCCTATGCACTGACCACTCTCTCCCCTTCACCACCGCCCGGCACTGTCACATCCTCACTCGGCAAATGGCGGTAGACCCGTAAACCCTCAGTGCCGATGCGGTTCAAATCCGCTGCCTCCTTATCATCATCATTAAAATTAGCGCCACCAGACGCCCTCAAATATACTTTAAATGAGTCAATCCATTGGTCCCAAGGGGCAGCAGGTTCACCAGGTGTCGATAGAGACGCTGGTGGGGGTCTCGCCGCAGTGTGCAGCATGGTTATAAATCAGAATTGGGGTGGCCAATTATGCAATGTACCTTGACTAAGCTCACCCCTCACTGTGGTTGCCGATTGCGTAATGTACCTTGGCTCAGCACACCCCTCAATGCAGTTGCCACATAGAGAATACCCTCACCTGATACGTTGTACACACCAATCTTGAAGCTAAATTTGTCCCGAATTCCAGTCAACAAATAACAGTATGCAGCAAACTTGAGAAAATAGCGGCGGGTAGGGTAATCAAGATTCCTCTTGCCGCCCCTCCTTCCACATAGCGAGAAAGGACCTGGCGGCATTTGTGCGAGACCCGATGCCAGCCCTGCCTCCTTACAGTGAAGAAGCGATTTGCGGTGACCCGATGCCGGCCCCGCCTCCTTACAGTGAAGAAGCGAATTACGTGTCGTCCACACGTTCCTCTTCCGGGTCTCTATCAGCCCCGCCCCGGATTCACTCCCAGGACGCAGCCTGATTGGATAGCGCTGACTCCACACCCACAGAAGGAGGAAACCAACAGCGTTTCCAGGCACAGCTGGTCACCTCACCACCACCGTCCACAACCAGAACAAAAGTCCTCGGGGCCCGATGCGCGCAACCAGCAACGGTCGCGTCTCAGCACATGGATGTGAGCTGCAGAGCAGTATGCAGCCACCGCCTCCTGGGAGCCGCGCACTACTTCTGGGCCTGGCGGGATGCCGCATTCTGCCAGAGAGGCGTAAAGGATAGGTTATTGCCGCCTCCCTCCTGGGATCGGCACACTGCCCTCAGACCTGGCGGACTGCCGCGGTCCGTCTGGGCAGCCTTGGACTATCGCCGCAGATGATCGCCCCTGCGAACTGCTCAGCTGCCGTGGGTCCAGGGCTCAGGGAAGGCTTCACCGTCCGTTCCTTCTCCCTCCTGCTCGCTCGCTAAGCTGCACAGCAGGACACCAACTCCCCCACACACGTGGGGATGGTGGTCCAGCTCATCGCCAGTGAAATAAGCTGACACAATAGGTATGGAAACAGCTTTATTTACTGGACCCCGAGAGCAGACCGCCGCTGCCGGAAAACACAGAAACCAACTGGCCCATGTGGAATGTTGATTCCTGAACAACATTCCACATGCGCCAGCATACATAAGCATTACAACACCTCCCATAAGTGCCTGACTCTCCCATTAGCATCCCTGGAGGTCCTTTGTCATCTGGTGCAGGGCTCACAAGGTCCAGCCCCTGGATTGTAGTGGTCAGGTGTTTGCCCAGTATCTTCAAGACGGTTTCCAGATGGCCTTGGCCCTCCTCTTCCCTGTGGGCAGGGCATTAGCCTTTTTTTGCACACCATGGGGTAGGGGGAGCGAGGCTGAGCCCACCATGGCTCAACTATTGAATAGCTTTGCCTTGATGAGGTCCAGTGTGTGTTCGCAGTCTGCCCCCTGGGATCGTCCTAGAGTTCTGTGTACTTTACAGCAGTTTCCTTAGAGGGTATTGCCCTTAAGCTCCTTCCCTGGAAGATCACTTCGGCTAGACGCCTCAATGAGTTCAGGGCTCTCCCCTGCTTGCCTCTTCATTTACTGATTTCACTAGTAGCAATTATGCTTTGGTGTGACACATCCTTTAGACCAAAGATGGTTTTGGCTTTTCATATGTCCCAGGAGATAAGTCAACCCCTAATTGCCTGGGAGCCTCTTCCCGGATGAGACCATGGCCCTAGCTCATTTAGATGGGAGGGAGATCATCTTGCGTTACCTGAACCGGGGCAGCAAAGAAAGGGGCAAATGCTTCAACATAACTATTAGCTATTGATTGTGGGACACAATATTCTTTGCCCATTATCGGAATGGAATGCCACCACCCCACAGTGTACAGGGTCACTCGACCAGGGGGGTGGCAGCTTAATGGGCTGACATGAGGGGTGCTTCGATGCTGGACATTTGTGCCTCACCTTTGACTATCGCCTATCACTACCATTTGCACCTTCCTGGGAAGAGGAAGGGGGTGTTTTCCAGGGCTGTTTTGAACTCGGTTACTGGTGGATTGCTCTTAAGCACTTAATCAAATTCACTGATTTTGCTGCAAGTTACTATTGTCTTGTGATCCAATTGCCTCTGCTTCACAGAGCAAGTACTGGGGCATGGAAGGGGGAACATGGGGTTAATGCCCAACTACTAATGGTAATCTTTATTACAACTAGTCCTGCTCTTCCGCGTCCCATTCATTTACACCAGGTCAAGCACCCTCCTGTAGTTCCCAGCACTGGGGTCGTTGATTTGACATGTTAATATGTAAAGACTTTATAGAAGGAGGGTGCTGAGAGAGGGAACAAAAGCAGATACATTTGATATCCTTGAGAGGACAGATAGCCTTCATTGAGTAGGTACTGGGATGAGGTGGATTAGGACAAGGTGTAATGAAGATTACTGATAAATAAAATCGGGGCATTCCCCTGTTGCGATTACCAATCAGGGAGTCAACGACATCAAGCACTTGCTAATGACCTCCACTCGTTCCTGTTAACCTTCTGAACGTGGAATTATGGCTTAAATCGTTCTGCACACTTTCCTTTATGCTTCAGAGGACACGCATTTCCTTCTCCTATAAAGAGGTGGTCTTCAAGGCTTCTGAAATTCATACAAATGCCAAACGAAAAGGAGAGAGGAAAGCCAATTAAAACCCGTCACAACCAAGTCTTTACCAACTCATTCTGAATTATTCATTACCATAATCAAATCATATCAACCTTACTTCTAGTTTATAACAACAAGATTTCAAGTACTGGTTTCAACAGGGCACACAATGACCACTCGCCACTAGTTAGTGACAATGGACTCTTGGCAAGTAAGAAATGGTGTGTCACATGTATGTATGTATCAAATTTGAGGTGGCGAGTAACTTTTTTATGGCTGGCTAGCAGCTTGTAACTTGACATCTTGCACCATGGTTTCAGTATGGTGGCCAGACCTCTATAGTACATCCGGAGTGATGTTTTGAGGACCATTTAAGTGAAAGCTTCAAAAACTAGACCCAAATACTAAAAACAAAAACAGATGTCTTAGGAGAACATAGGCACATTGCAAGAGAGCTGCAGCGTGACTGGTGTTGAGGTCAAGATTACAAAGAGGGAAGGGGAATGCTTTGTCACTATGGTAGAAGAAAACAAACTCAATATGGAGGTCACAAAAGTGGGAAACATGGATGATGTTCAAATGTGCTGAAAAAGAAATGCTGCTCATGGAACGGGTTGAAGGTTTTCAGGTTCACCTACAATAGAGCACATCTCATTTGCCAACATTACACACTCCAGCCGTGTCCTCAACAACTACATGTGCATGCTACCAGTTCTTTTCTTTCATAAGCGGATTGCTTATATGCAAACACACCGACCAACTACGCCACCCACACAAGGCAACCAAAACATCCACAACAAACAAGCTACAGGCAGCCAGAAAACCAAAAAGAAAAGAAAGTCACGTGCCACCTCAATTGTGTACATGCATACAACACATCATTTCTTACTCACCAGGAGTCAAACATCACTAGCCAATGGCTAGCAGCGAGTGCACATTTTGCATCCTGCCACGGACACACAGACCCACACCACACCACCTAGAAACAAACCCACACAGTGACCGTTGTTTCCAAGCGGAACCTACCACCATGACAGCACTCTTTGTGCTCTCTCCTGCCACTAACAAGCCTTCCTCCTTATTTCAGATCTAACTGAGCGACTAGAGACAATGCAAATGGCAGCAGTGTGCAGTATAAATCCCAATAACATAATATACCACCAGAACCCTTGGTGTCCTAGCAACACAGCACTATATAAAGTTTCTGTGGGAAGAATGTTCTTAGCATGGACACAGCCACCCACTGTCCTTTTGTTCACAAGAGTTGCCAAAACACACGATGGTGAATCATTTTACAAGGCAGATCGACTGCTCAAGCACAGATCTGGTGTTTTAGATAAATATTTTCGACTTACATTTGAAATGCAATATTGGTGTATGTTTCAGGGATTATTTAGCAGATAATTAAAAAAATGAGTAAAGTGCCAGTATTCAGCGGTTGCCAGGTCACATTGCCGAAGGACTTCAGCAAATCTATCATTCATTCAATGTAGTGGATGTACCTATGAGCTGGACAGCCGGAATCAAAAGAGGGCAATTGTTCAAATCAGTGAAATCCCAATTTGTTTTTTTAATTTGCACTGCTTATGTTGCTGTCTAATGTCACAGGCTGAATTGCCTCAAAACAATACACTAAACATTGCGGCAAAGAACAATATTGCAGTCAGCGGTCACAGGGGCTGGCATATTACAGGGTGACAAAGTACAAAAGTTTGATTGCGCAGACTGAAAATGTGGAGGATGAGAGGAAATGGAGGTTGAGATGGTGCAAAATGCAAGGTGTTACAGAACTGTGCAGTAGCAGCAGGAGCGTTCGAAGTACCAGATGGAATTTCAATATAGTATGGAAACCTGGTGAAGAAACAGATGCAGCTCACTCACTCAAATACATTTCCATTACACAAAAGCTTTATACCTCGATGTATGTCAGCTGTGACGTCATCCTACGAGGGAAACAGTGAAAACCTATCGACAGGAGGGATTGGACACCTATACTTCGTTAAGGTGTTAGTAACACAATTGGCTGCCCCTTATCTAGAAGGCACGACTTGAACTGCCTCCAACTACATATAATACAGATTAATAGCAGAATAACAGCGGACTGGCTTCTGCAACAATGTATGATTCATCATTACATAGGCCCTCACGATTGGTTGGCATTCTTTCCCAACCTTGGACATCGGCTCTTTAGCAGCACATAAGCAAAATGAAATAGAGGTGCAGGGAACAACGTCAGACCACTGTCCACTTGGACAATTAGCCTACCATCTCTCATTATTTAGGCCCTAAACCAAGGCTTCCTCTTTGTCGTTGACCTTGCAGACTGTTCTCTTCCTCTGGACTCTTAAGGACGTTAAGGTACATTGCGATGTTCGTCTGGAGCTTAATGAGTAGGCCTTGTTTTCCAGCCTTGCGCCTCGTGTGAGGAGACCACGATTTTGTCCATTCTGACCTTTTATTTAGTGATATTTGATTCAATTATACTGGGTGCTATTATTCCTCTTGGCCTCTGTAGACTTGGTTGCTCCCTCTTGCATATGCTTTCAGCATCTTTGATTGTACTTGACACGTGCTTCACTCCTTAAACTAATTTAAGAGAAAACTGTGCGTGCATAGCTTATCCTCTTTGACTCCTTTTGTGCCTTGCAATTATGTCTTGATGTGGCATCCTTGATCCCAAGCCAAACAGATATTCTTTATTGCTTGCACGAAGATATTTTCCAGCGCCTGTCAGCTCTGGTCTCTTTCCTTCAGGTGTCTCGCTATTATACCAAACTGATGTCCCCCTTTTCACCATGGACGCTTTACCCACGTTATATTTTCTACTACAGCAAGCTTCTATAGGTCTCATCGACCTTGTGTTTCCGTTTATGTACATCTACTGCATCTCAACTTATCTTTTCAGTATATACAATTTGTGTGTACTTGCATATTCTGATACTTTGTTACTTCAGTCACATCTTTATTCTTTAACCCCTTAAGTGCCATGGGTATTTCTCCCCAGTGCCAGGGCCTTTTTTGGTGATTTCGGTATGTGGCCATTCAGTGGCTTGTAACTTTTTTGTTACATGAGGTATCTTGGCCAAATTTGGCTCTTTTTTTTCCCCACATGTAGGCGGTCGTAACGCCACCCAGGAATCCTAGGTTGCAGTAGGGGGGTGAGAGAAAATAAGCAAAAAGGGCGAAATTTTGGGTTTTTTCAAAAAATGCCAATAAAATGATGTACAAAGAAGCCTGTGGTTTTTTCCTTGTAAGAGCTAGGAACGAATGGTTTGCTGTGCTGAATTCCCCAATTTCCTGGCTTTCAAGAACAGGTTGAGTGGAAACGAAAAAAAAATATTTTGATGTGGTTCTCAACCATTTGTGAGAGGTAGACGATTTTGGCCATTTTTGCCAATTGGACATGCATGGACGGAATGGAAGAAAAGGGTTGGAACGCCGAATTGGATGACAGAAAGGCAAGTATTTCTGAAAAGTAGACAAAATTCCAAGTTTCGGAAGGGGTGATTTGCGTAGGTCAGGCAACAACTAGGTAGGGGAAACTGCCATAGATTGGGGAAAAAGTGGGAAAATGACCAACAAAAGGTATGTGTTGGACATGGTTGGCTTGGTACGGCAATGGCTTCTATGAATTTTGAGAAAAGCAATGCTCCGCTACATTTCCCAGACTCTTGCAGTTAGGAGAGCACACATTTTTTGTAGTGTTTTACAAAACAAGCATTACCACAAGCCAAACACTGAGCCATGGTACACAGGAGTTTTACGCTCACGGCCTGAACAGACGCTCTTAGCATGTGTAAATCGGGAAAACCAATGTGATGAGGAACGGCAAGCATACCTTTTTTGAAAGAGCACAGGCAGACCTTTTCAAAGGTAGGAGACGTGTGCAGGTTACAAAAGTGTATGGTGCCTAAAGCAGCGACTAAATGTAGGTTACATTTGGGAAATGAAAGGGTTGTGTGACAAAGGCCACAAGCAAATGGGTCCAAACGTTATGAAAACCACACAAACACAACACATGGCCTACCGTCCCGCGTTCCCACAGGTGTCCCGATGAAAACGGTACCTCACATGTGTGGGTGCACCTACCTGGCCGCCAAGGGGAAAGCCTAAAACACAAGTAACCCCAAGTCTGTTTTCAGACTGGAATTTGAGATGCTCTGCCGACCGGCACAACATACAGATATGGGCCTCGGGTGTCCAAGCCACCAGGGAAAACAGGGAACCCTATGCATTTCCGAAAAGAGGACACCCGTGGGAATCCAGAGAGGTATGATATGCCCAAATTGCTCCAGAATTTATTACCCAGACACCCCCGCAAAGTCCGAAATGTGGGGAAAGAAACGCATTTTCCGCACATTTGCTCGGCTCACCCATCGAAACACGGCCCCAACAACACATGGCCTACCGTCCTGCGTTCCCACAGGTGACCCGATGAAAACGATACCTCACATGTGTGGGTGCACCTACCTGGCCGCAAAAGGGAAATCCTAAAACACAAGTAAGCCCAAGTCTGTTTTCAGACTGGAGTTTGAGACGCTCTGCCGACCGGCACAACATACAGATATGGGCCTCGGGTGTCCAATCCACCGGGGAAAACAGGGAACCCCATGCATTTCCGAAAAGAGGACACCCGTGGGAATCCGCAGAGGTATGATATGCCCAAATCGCCCCAGAATTTATTACCCAGACACCCCCGCAAAGTCCGAAATGTGGGGAAAAAAACGCATTTTCCGCACATTTTGCTCGGCTCACCCATCGAAACACCCCCCCAACAACACATGGCCTACCGTCCCGCGTTCCCACAGGTGTCCCGATGAAAACAATACCTCACATGTGTGGGTGCACCTACCGGGGGCGCAAAAGGAAAAGGATAACCCACTGGTAACCCCAAGCCTTTCGCCACTGCCCATTTTGTTCATGTGGGCAACCTACAGATTTGGGCCTAGGGTGTCAAAGCCAGCAAGGAAAACAGGGAATCCCATGCATTTCCCAAAAGAGGACACCTGTGTGGAATGCACCTGAAGGACACCTGTGTGTGGCGACGGCCCGTCGGTGGCACTTAAGGGGTTAAGTATTCACATATCGTTTCAGTGTGTCCTTGTTTCTTCTCTTCAAGCTATCACTTTACTCTCCTCAGTTTTCACTTTCACTTATAACTATTCTATGTTCAATTGTGCATGCAGACATTCTTCTACCACATCAGTTAGAGGGTACGTTCGATATGGTTGTCTCAGCGCATAACGACTTTCATATCTTCAATGCAGTATTGAGATGATACCAGGCGTCATACACAGTACCTTTTTGTTGTTCTTCCAATATGACGCAGGTGAGAGGGTGGGCACTAGAGATGGCATCTATATCTGCCTCAACAGAATCTGAAAGGTTGCAATGGCCAGAGGGTGAGACGGAAAAGGACAGCATCCTGCAGATGGTAAGAATGTGGAGATGCATACAGTATGCCAAGAGCAAGCAAGTGCAGGGACGAGGCAGAGGTGAATGAGAATATGAAGTAAAGAGCAACATAACACATGGGCTGCGGGTGAGGCAAAGTTTAAAATGGTAGTGAATAATCTGCACAGTGGGCGGGATGCGAGATGGAGTAGAGGGTGAATCTGTGCATAGATGATGAATGATTTTTCATATTGAGCTAAATGCATCATTCAAGATGGGGTCACATTATGCATGAGCAAAGAGTGCTTAGAGTTCTATTGTTAAGATGATGCTGGGTACCCCCTCAGTGTTCATCATTTGCGCTATGAAAATAAATGGTTCTACAGCAAGGTACATGTTAATTATGTAGGATAGAAACATAGCAACAGATATCTTAATTTCTATTATTGTAGTAAGAACTAAAATTACATGGCATGACGTTTCTGGGGCATATGGGGCTCTGATTGGCAAAATGTTTCATTTTAAGATTTCCGCAGACATTTTCTCACTCTGCTTTGAGCGTGGCCATGTATTCCCTCGCTCCCCCAGCTCAATATCACTACCTGAACAGCTGTGGATGGACGAATTCCCTGGCTTACCCATATGAAACAGGCCGCTGCTGTTGTGATCACAACAGCGCAAATTACATGTAACACAGTGGACGGACTGCCTTACACAAGGACAGTGTTAAAAGAGAAGACAATGAAAAATAAAGACTCTGCCAGTAACATCTACTCTAGGAGTCTGCTAGAGCTTTGCGACTTCATGTATCACAGTGTGCTTACATTTTCTTATCGGAAGAAATACATAATTGAATGCACTGTAAAAACGTATCTTGGAAACAAACATTTGCCTCACGCACTTCACATAGCCTGTTTTTTTTGTAAAGTGTTATTTTCTGGTGGCAGTCCATGTGTGCGTGGTAGCAAAGTTGGATGCACAATCCTGCGTGGCTGGCTCACTCACAGACATTGAGAAAAAAAAACACAAGAAAATCGGAACAGTGGTGGTGAACCTTGGAACATAATATGATCACACAGGCAGAAGGAAAAATGGGCATGATTGCAGATAGAGCAAGGAAACCAAGTAAATAACACAGCTTGAGCACTAGCAGGGCATTCAAGAAGAAAAAAAAGATGAAGCCAATAAAATCATGCAAATTAAAAAGAATACGAGAAATAAGTTGCCAAACTTATATCAGTAAGAAAAAGTAAAATATCCTTTCTTGTGATGAACAATGTGACACACAGCGGGATACCTTGCTACCTGAACTGTGGTCAACCATGCTCTTTTACCAGAGAAGGGCAAGCTTGTCAGGTTTTAATTGTATCTCTCTCTATTTATATATATATATATATATATATATTTAATGGTTAAGTTCCACCAATAAAAAGCCATGAAATTCAACGAAAAAACGTTGTTAAAGGGACGTTATGGTTACTAGTAAAACCGAAAACCCTGAGAAATTCGCCAGTTACGGTAAGCTAAGCAACCATAACTGGCACCACTACCGTGCACTGATTAGACAAACACCCAGTAGATGAAAGATGACATCACAAATGTAATATTTTTTCCCATTCAAACCTAGGGTTCGGCCATGCTGCATGTCCCAATAATGAAATCAGAGTACATGATTATCAAGTAATTGCAAGGCGGTAGAATGGGTAGATCACTGCGCTTCATCTAATACTTTAAACAGATTACCCTGCTGCTAGGGATGGGGTTCTTTTGTGAAGGTTCCCTTCCTTTAAGTGTTAGGCTTCAAATAGGAGAGGGAGCCCTGTTCACCTCAGCACTGGGTTATTCAAGAAGTAACTGTTGTAATGAAGCAGTCTTCAAAACCATCCTGATGCTATATTTATTGTTAGAACTCAGCCGACACATAATTCGACCCTTAGTCTTTAAGGCATATTGTTTGTGGGCTAGTCATTGCTGCAAGGTTGTGGAAATTAGTCCAGCATCCAATCCCGTATCTTGTCCCACTATGGTTGCAAATAAGGGTGGGTAATGATTTTATGGGGTGGCCTGGTGACCACGTGGGCACCTGGTTCGGCGGGCTTGGTAATTATCTGCTGATTAACATTGTCTGGGTCTATGCAGCGATAGTCACGGCTATCTGTTGACGCAATCCTGTGCAGCACTTCGGGCTGTAGCCACGGACAGAATTAATTTTCCCAATCAAACCTAGCCAGAATTTCAAAAACTTCTCCGCATAGCCAGTCCCTGGTGGCCATTATACCAGTCTCGTGGTTATGGCCATGACTCAGACAATCTGGCCCCTGGCGATGGCCACCGGCTATACCTTAGTCACCAATGGTATATCGCTATTTTTTTGTATCTACATTAAGAGACTTTTCAAAAAGTAAGAGACACATTTGCAAAACCATGCTTTCAAGCCTTTGCCAATGCTCCTTGCACAACTTTCCTGCAAATCCATCCAAGCTTTATTTTTTTTAAAAAGTGTGATAACTTAGCTCCCAGTTGACAAAATCCATTCAGACTTTGCAGAAAAATTCAAATTTGGGTCTATAATCGTTCTAAAATCTTTTGGGCACATTTTTCAAACAGCAACAAACTTAGAACCCATCTAAAAATGTTAAACCCCTCTTTTACCCACCCCCCCCTTTTGCAAAATCCCACCAAACTTTGCAAAAACATTCACATATGGGTCTTAAATCGTTTTGCAAACGTTTCTGCAGATTTGTGAAATGGCACCAAATTCATAAGCCTTACAAATATTTTGGGACCCCTCCTCTAATTTTGTTCCCTCTTGGCAAAACAGCACCAAACTTTGTAAATAACACAGCTTAAGCACTAGAGGTCAAGTCACATCTAGAATAATATCACAGAATTTCATAGTTTCATTGAGTGGCACCAAAGTCGTAGGCCATCCAAAAACTGCTTTTCACCAACCATGTAAAACAAAAATATGTATGGATGCCCCTGAACATCTTCGATATCTGCGAACATCACAGAGCTGTCCCAAACTGTTCGCAGACATTGGAGATGAAAAACTGCCATTTTATTGTCTATTTATGGCCATATCCCATCCCATCACCCCAGATATTGTTTTATTAGTTTGACAAGTGCAATACTGTGTTTTTTTATATGTTTGTTGCCACAATGTTCACAGACAGCCGTTGCTAACCATGAATACAACATGGCGGGCGTTTCCCCAAAAATATGACGCACCTCACGCTTTTCACCATCCAATCAGCGGGAGAGTGCGATGTCCGCAGACATCACGCCACCCTCTGGACCAATCAGAGGCCCACCCGCAGGCCGAATAGAGAGGCGAGTCTGCGGACCGAACCCAGAAATTACCAATTTATTAGTACCTACTTTTTGGCCGTTTAAAAAAAACCCAACTGAACGGATTTACAGCAAAATTTACAAATGCACGCTTTTGGGACCAACACGCCGCTCCTGGTGTAAATTTGGTGAAAATCCGTCCAGCGGTTTGTGCTGAAGGCGTAAGCAAATATTTTCCATTGTGTCTATGGGAAAAACCAAAACTTTTGCGAATGCCCCCTATATTTTTGCCTCCCCTGTACAAAACCTCACCAAACTTTGCAGAATCAATCTGACAGGCCATATACTTTTTCTGCAAAATTTGAGAGGATTCGTCCAGGAGGGCCAAAGTTATAAGCCTCCCTGAAAGTTCTCTTCCTCTGGGTTGAGCAACTTAACAATAACTACACGCCCGCCAGCGCAGGGTGTCATGAATATATATAATATATTTTTTAAAATTTAAAACACCTCAACAGGTGCTGGGACAGGAGTTCAATCAATCAGTTGAGCGGCATACCCGAGACAGTCATTCCAAAAATGTTTGAAAAATAAATACCAGGAGATAGTGCTTTAGTACAATGTTAACCTATAAACGGTTAGCGGCTTGACTCTTTAGATATAAAACTACACATGGACTTTATTTTTCTTGGGTTTTCTATGGGAACTTGTGGATTGATCGAGAAGGGATAGGGTGTTGGAACCTGCTATTTATGGATTATTGATAATACCATGTTCGTTTTTATTTTCCTTGTTCGCTTAACTTTTTTTTTTATTGGTTAAAAATGTATTCAACCTTTAACATACTATACAATTCAAACACAATATACAGAGTCATTAAAAGAATTTAAAAAAGGAAAAAGAATCAAATAAAAAAAAAAAACAGTAAATGAATGCAAGGAAAAAATTCATCACAAAGAGCAAACAGTCAACTAAAAGCAATGAGACAAAAAACAAAAAAAAACAATGACAGTCGACTAAGCATCCAATGCCGGAATTAATGAGCAAAAGAATGACATGACTGTCTTTACAGTTGAAGTTGTTACCCCCGAAAGACAGTATTTCCCCTTTCGACATATTGAAAATGATAGCATGTTCATGAAGAAATGTTTTCCTATGAAACACTATTTCCATTTGCGGCTTCAGTGCTACACAGGTTAGCAATATATGCTTTGCAATTTCTTTCTGTCTCAACCTTACAATATCTACAAGAGACAGTGGGCCTCATTACGAGTACGGCGGTAGGGGGTTAACGGCACAGGTAAGGATGCCGGTGCCGTTAACCCTCTACCGGCACATTCCGAGGTCCCTTAGCGGGTCCCACTAAGGCCGGCTGGTTTTACCAGCCGCCCTTAGCGGGAGTCGCTAAGGGACCAGGGAGCTAATAATGGGCCCGTAAATAGCTCCTTCCCCATTCCTATTGAGCCCTATGGGGGCTTGAATGGGAATGGGGAATAGTTTTCAGAATGGGGACTTACCGGGTCCTCCAAGGATGGAATGACCGAGTAAGTCCCCATTCCAACTACCCGGACACGGGTTTGGAGGCAGCCATGGCGCCAATAGCACCATGGCTACCTCCAAATTCGTAATGAGGCCCAAAGTGTTCCGTGACCTGCCCGCATCCAAGCAGTGTCTCCCTTGTGTGAAGCATATTTAAACGGAATCGCAAGAAAGTAGACAGGCTGTTTCATTAGAGTAGACTGACTGGTATGGGGCCAAAGTACCTTGTTTTTTGTGGTCATCTTTTAGCTGGGCTAGTGAAGAATATGCTTGGAATTCAACCACCATGTTCGCCCTGTCTGCTACAAAAAGTGCTTTATTGACCCTATTTGGATTACTTACAAGGTCCTGAACTGTACATCCAGTTTCTGACAGGCATCATAGGGCAATCGCCCCGATTTCTGCCAGAGCTTGCAAGCCTCCAATTTGATGAGCTTTCTCAAGGTCAGTCATCCAGGAATGTGCTGGTGAATCTAACATCTTCATATTGATTGACAGATATTGCCAAAGAGCTCGGGCATTCAGTGAAATTGTTCCCAATTCATAACCAATAATGTAACTGGCCGTAACGGGCGGTAGGGACAGAACCTTTCTCCCGATCATTGCTTCAAGTTGAGGCAAATAGTCAATCACTGCCAGATCATATAGCTCAATACCATATAATAACTTTGGGACAACTTTGCCCTCAAAGAATCTTTGGCATGGGAGGAGCGAGAACTTGCCAAACTTAGAAGTTGGCTTGCCAATTTAACAGCCTTCGCGTATAGCCAGGCACGGATGGATGTAATTAATGGTTTAGAATGAATCCTGAAACCCAGATAGACAAAGGGGGTCATTACGAGTTTGGAGGTAAGTAACTGTCCTTACCGGGGAGCAAATATCGTGTCTGTCTAGGTAAGAGCCCGCTAATAGAGGGCTATTACTACTTCGCGGGCACAAGCTTTGCGCCATGCCGGTAACGACATTACCGGCATGCCGCTAAAGTCCCGAAAATGGCCCTTAGCGGCATCATGTATACCGCAGATAGCACTACCGGCATGAATCAAGACAGCATTAGCGGTCACTGCTATTAGAGGTGACCGCTAATAACGGTCACTGCAAATAAGCGGAACCGGAAGTAGCGTCATCGCACAGGAACGGGAAAAAAGCACGGCGGCCATCTTTAAAAACACAATTCATTGCCATCTTCAGCACCCAGGATCTGGAGTATATTGTTGTGTACCCACATCAATCCACTACAAGTATATAATGCCCAAGGCAGTGAAGAAAGGCGCCTCCCGCCTGCGCAAGGAGCGCTTCAATGAAGAAGAGCACACCATGCTGGCCGAGACCTTGGCCGAGAATGCGGACGTTGTATTTGCTCAGAGCCTCAAGAGGGAGGCAGTCATCAGGAAGAAGGAGATCTGGGCACTCGTTGCACAAAGAGTCAGCGCGGTTGGCAACACCCCACACACAACTAAGGATGTCAGGAAGAGGAGGGATGACCTGCGCCTGCACGTCAGGAATATCCTGGCCGCAAACAGGAGCTAGGCCATGACAACTGGCGGAGGAGCAAGTTCTCAGATAAAGCTGTCCCGGTGGGAGGAGATATGTGCCAGCACGATCAGCGTAGAGGCCATTGAAGGCGTGGGTGAAATAGATTGTGGTGCAATTTCATCGGCAGAAGGAGGTGAGTGTCCTAAAACAACACTGTAATGCAGAGTCTGACGAGAGTCCACCAATATGTCTGTCTAAAGAGGCAAGCCATGCCCCAATACCCACACATTCCCAACCTAGTCGTCGTCCGCAGCACAGACACATGCAGATGCCTGCAGCAAGGCAATGCCAGACCTTACGGAAACCACACTAAGATGTTAATGGTATAAGTCACACTGCATGCAGGCCACAACAGACATGCATGTCACATGCATACGTCCGCCTCAACATGAGTGACCCCGACTGATGCCTGCATTACCCCACCCATATAGCAAGCAACATGATCATCCAAACTCCACTGCCTATTCCCCTTTAATGTGTAGATGAGTAATTATACAAATGTATGCATGATGCTTCTCAAACCTTCACTCATGCCGTCCCTCTCTTCGACACCCACAGGCTCAGATCCTGACAGCGAACGGGGGGGGGAGGGGGGAGTACATCCAAGGGGGCATGAGTCCCATAGGGGACCCAATTGAAATTGAGCATTACACGCAAGCACCCTCCACCTCCATTGGTGTACCGGCGGGGGTGCAGCAGGCAGGGCACGCTTCGCAGTGGCAGGAGGAGCTAACTGCCCTGGTGAGACAATTTGTTACTGACAATGGCCAAGCAAGGCAGGAGTGGCGCGAGAACACCGCCCCTCTGGGGAAGATCATCGCCGATAGCACCAGTAGACTGTGCAAGGAGGTATCAGCCCTGCGCCAGATCCTCAGCCACATTGCTGATACAATGGAGGCTGAGCGTCCGGCCCCCCAAATGGAGCAGGCGGCCACCCCATCGTCCTCGAGCTCCACACAGACCAGCACACTACGCAGGTCGGTACGCACCCTGCGCTGCCCAGACATGCCGCATCCAGGTGCAGGGAGTGGCAGGATGTAGACTGGCCAGCCTGATGAAGGTAATAGACAATTGTTTGGAAACCATGTGTGGGGGAGTTGTGGGGGGAGGAGGGGGTGGGGGGAGTTGTAGGGGGAGGAGGAGGGGGGGTGAGGGTGTGTGGGGAAGTGGGTGAGGGTGTGTGGTGGAGTTCTGGGGGGAGGGGGAAGGGGTGTGTGTGGTGGAGGGTTAGTGCACTTTCATCTTTATTGGACATTTAAATACACCCATTGTGTGAAAAAAATATCTTGAGTGGACATTCATCATTGCACATGTGTCATTTATTCATATACAATGCATAGTGTACATGTACTTCCACACCCAGTGCCCTCTGTCCAACTATCATGTCAGCCTCTGCAGCCATGTGTGTCAGAAATATTGTGCAATCAATGGCTGACGCACAGCGCGTCCCTCCTGTGCATCGGCACTGCGATGATGTGCAGTCACTTCATCTTCATCCCCTTCATCATCACCAGGTGGTAGCAGTTCAATGTCAAGGGGCAGGGGCACGTTCAGTCGGATACACATGTTGTGCAACATGACACATGCCATGATGATCTTGGCCACCTTCTCATGCCTGTAGAGGAGTGCCCTACTCGACCGGCTAAGGCAGCGAAACCGTGCCTTCAACAGGCCAAAGTTCTGCTCAATGACCACACGGGTACGGGTGTAAGAAGGATTGTGGTCCTCCTCGTGCCTGTACTGTGGGTTTCGGAAAGGGGTGAGGAGCCACAGCTTCAAGGGATAGCCACCATCACCTGCATGGGAAGCAAAAAAAGGTATATGTCAGTCGATTCATGATGGACAGCTGTACTAGTCACACATGCCTGCAGATTATCGTTGGTCACATGCACATGTCCCTGGTCATATGCACACCATTTTTATGCCCTCAATGTTTCCTGTGCCATGGACTAATGGTGTGGGTTGCATCTTCAAGATCATACATGGTGTGCACGGCCTTCATGTTGCTCATGCATTGTGGACGCATACAGCTGTGTTCGTGTCAAATTTGTGATGTGTTGTGTTCTGTGAGATTTTCTGACAGGGAGCGTTGGTAGTAGGCTCTGCAATATTAGGCATTCAGCGCTGATTTTTTCCATGGTGACATGCTGCACTGCTGTGGTTGTGGCGGCCCTGTGACAGACAGTGGATTCCCTTGGTGGTTTTGGTCAATGCACTCCTATGGATGTTTGTCCTGTGTGGTGATTAACTGGAGACAGCAACATAGTGCATATTCACTGCATGTTGCTGGATGGTGTTACGGAGGGTGAGGTCCGCTGATGAGTGGTGCACGTGTTGTGGGATGGTTTACTGTTTGGCATGTTGTGATAGGTGTCGACCTTACTTCATTCATATGGGATTTGGTTGTCATGTTCTGTTTGGGATGCTTTGGGACACAGTGTTTAGTGATGTGTACATCGTGCTGTCACATCAACATTGACACCATGGTGGTGTGTGCATCTCTCCCCCAATTTCAGTGCCATGTGCCCATCATGCAACTTACCAAGCAGCCAGGCATGTCATCCTGCATGTCACTCCATGTAGCGTGGAGTTCCGCAGGACCATTGAGTCATGAGGTGATCCGGGATATCGGGCACAACAATGTGTGATGGTCTTGCTGGCGTCACATACCATCTTCACATTGATGGAGTGGTATTGCTTGCGGTTGCGATACACCACTTCCATGGCATGCGGGACCACCAACTCCACATGAGTGCAGTTGAGGGCACCTATACAATTTGGCATGCCTGCCAGTGCATGGAAGCCAACTTTTGTATCAGCTGGGGAGTCCGTGGTAGGGATATGTAGTCCCTTGTGTGCTTGAGGAGGGCATCCAGCACTTGGTTCAGAATGCGAGAAAATAAGGGTTGTGATATGGCATGCATGTGCCCCACTGTGTGCTGGTAGGTGCCTGTGGCAAGGAAGTGGAGCACCAAAACTACCTTCAGTATAGGGGGGATGGTGGTGCGTATTTCAATGAGGCTGAAAATGTCATCGTGTATCATGTCCACGATGGTGGGGATGGTGTCCCGGTCCAGACGATACAGGGTGTGGATCTGCTCAGGGGTTAGGTTGAATGGACTGGCTCTGATGCAAGGGATTGGGGGCTGCCTGCGTGGTACCACTGGCTGCACTGGTGGGGCATGCTGGGCCTGTCTCACCCTCCTCCTCCTGTGTCTCCTCTGTGGTGCCTTCTGTTGCTGTTGTTGTTGTTGTTGCTGTTGTAGCAATGCAAGCATGTCCCCATCCCCAGTATTGCTACTACTATTGGAATCATTTTGGTGTGGGAAGGGGTTTGTTTATGGGTGTGCTCCTTTTGTGCTGGCACAGACTCCATTGCCTCCACCTGTGCTGATTGTGTGCACCTGTGGCAGTTGGGAACACTGCACATCGCATTTTACATTTGGTTCACAAAGCCAGCATTGCTGGCATGCCAGTACCCCCTATTAGCGCCTTCATGATGCCGGTATTTGCCTGTCTGCCTGACTTGTGATGTCCTCCCATTAGCGGCATGCCGGTATTGCCGGCATGAAGGGCCGCGTGCCCGCGCCCATGCCGCTATTAGAGGCACCGTTATTAACGGTGCCTCTAATACTGGGGTCTTAGGTCGGAATAGCCCGGAGCGGTGTGCGATGCCGGTAATCCTTTACAGGCATCGTTTTTCCATTACCTCCAACCTCGTAATGACCACCAAAGTATTTGATCCTATCCACTGCCTTGATTGTACGTGCCACCTGAAAGATGTTGGTTTCCTGGCACTTGAGAATTGCATTACTTTTGTCTTTGCAGAATTTACAGACAAAGAGTTGGCATTCACAAAAGGTGTTATTGGGCGCAATCATGCTCCCATATTATTTAAACTGACTTGGATATGGGAGTGAGAATGAACAGCAATAATTAATCTCAGTAGACCCTATGGAATGACCCATTTTTATAATTTTTTCCAAAGCAGAGCCCGGTCTACACCATCAAATGCTGCTGCAATGTCAATTGATGCTACAGACAGTGTTATTTCCCCTAGCCCAAGAATGAGATTGGATGCATTTTAACAGCACTCCGTTTATGTGGGTACCCACCCCCTTTCTAGAGCCTGTTTGTCACTTAGAGATTACATTTTGGCTACGGGCCCATGACTCGAGATGTTCTAGTATAATATAGGAGAACAATTTTGGAACCTGCATCTAAAATGGCATTGGTTGATAGTTTCCTGGTTGGGCTCTAGCCCCACGTTTATATATTGGGATAATATGCGCTCTATCCCACATATCAGGGTATTGATTCAGTCTAATAATGTCTGAGAACATGGATAACATGGGCACATAAAGTAAAATAACAAATTTGAAAGGCTGTTTGGGCCTGGAGCACACAAATTACTATTTCTAATTAAAGTTTGTATTTTAGTAGAGGACAGAGCAAGATCATATTTCATTAGATGACAGAGCAAGATCAAAGGTCGTCTCATTAGAAAGAACCAAGACCCTTTTTAGTGCTATTGCTGTCACTTGGGGCTGGGCGTATAAGATGTCAAAATGTTTAGTCCATGCGTTATCAGAAACAGTATTGACCAACCTACCAGCTTCAAGATTTCCAAAAGGCGTTAATCAAAGACCAAAAGGCTCTTGGTGTCACTCTGTGACAATGCAGCCAGCATTTTCTCCACATCCATCTGCATGCTCAGTGTTCTAGAGTTGTGAATCCAATTTTTGCCAACTTCTCTAGGGGACTCAGACAAGTACTATTTTGTATTTCTAATCTGTCACCTCATTACTCTTCTTCTACTGACAACCTCATAATTATAGGTATGTGAGCAGGAGTGGTATTGAGGCCTCTGAGTATTCTTTCCTAGAGAGTTGGAATCAATTAAATTTGAAATAAAGCATTCAAATTTCTCGACAGAAAGGTCATTTGTAATTTCTTGTTTAGTCATCGTGGAAACTTTATCAGTAAACAGTTTACTTTCACTAACATTTGCGGTGTCCATCTTAAGTGATCTCCTTGCGTGTTGGGAACGACTGACCGCCATTCAAGAATTACAGGCAGGTCCCCAGTAGGGATGGCCAAATCGCTCAAATTGGGCCACCAAAAGTGAGTGGTCACTAATCTCCATCCTCTGTACTTCAAAGCGGGAGCAGTGATCCATCAGCCATGGGCCCACAAAGACAGTCAATAGGTGAAGAGCTATGACCATTTATCCAGTCGCCAGGGGTGGAGAGTCTTCGTGGGTCGACCCGTTAAGTGGCAGAAGCCCCAGCCCGGTGAGGCAGTTCACCCAAACTCTACCATTACTTTTCTTAAGCATTCATTCCTCAGGCATGTTTCCGACCATCCAGTGGCGGTTATACAGGCTGAGTTGAAACACCTGATAGTAGGACATGCCCCGAATGCACCTTTTAGGCCAGTCAGCAGCACAGGGGGAGATGGAATCTACGACCTCAGAGAGAGGGTTCATACCTCGATGCCAGTAAATGTTAAAGGAATGGTTCGCCCCAAATAATTTTATTGCAAAAAAAGATGGGCAATAATTAAAAAGATAGATAGCCAATGTAAATTTTTGAGCAATTGAAGCTCAAAATTTACAAAAGCAAGCACATGGGGGCATTCATTTTGTGAAATGGATGCCCGCCTGTGCTCGCTTTTGTGGCACTAATGAAGGAAAAGCCAGCCAGCTGTAGTAAGCAAAAGCTACCATTGGGTGGCTTTTCCTTCACTGGTGCCGGGACTCGGAGGACGCAGACCGCAGACTACAGGCAGAAAAGCTGCAGCTGCATCTCGGTAAGTGCTATTTCCGGAGCCCGGAAAACTTAGAAATAAAACCGCAGCTTTAAAAATGTATTTATGTTTGCGGTAGCTTTTGAAGCTACCGCAAACATAAATACAACATTATTGTGTTTGAAAACGCTGCAGTTTTTCTTTCTAAGTTTCTCAGGCTCCGGTTCGGAGGAGCCTGAGAAACTTAGAAAGAAAAACCGCAGGGAAACCCAAAGTGAAAGCCAAGGCAGGCAGAAACACAACGCGGTTGTGTTTCCATGCCACAGTGTTTCTGCCTAAAGCTGTTTTCCCATTTGGGGCTCTCGGGCTCCCCACTGGGAGCCCCAAATGGGAAAACAGCTCTAGGCAGAAACACAACGCAGTTGTTTTCTGAAATGCTAAATGCTGCAGTGTTTCTGCCTACAGCTGTTTTCCCATTTGGGGCTCTCGGAGCCCGAGAGCCCCAAATGGGAAAACAGCTTTAGGCAGAAACACTGCGGCATGGAAACACAACCGCGTTGTTTTTCTGCCTGCCTTGGCTTTCCCTTTGGGGGAGCACCGGAGACCCAAAGTGATAGCCACAGCAGGCAGAAACACAACGCGGTTGTGTTTCAAAAACGCTGCGGTTCTCTTTCTAGGTTTCTCAGGCTTCTCCGAGCCAGAGGAGCCTGAGAAACTTAGAAAGAAAAACCGCAGCATTTTCAAACACAATAACGTTGCATTTATGTTTGCGGTAGCTTCAAAAGCTACCGCAAACATAAATACAATGTTTTTAAAGCCGCGGTTTTATTTCTAAGTTATCCAGGCTCCTCCAGCCCGGAAAACTTAGAAAAGAAAATGCGCTAGTGCTTATTTTTTTCAAAATAAATAGCACTTACCGAGATGCAGCTGCAGCTTTTCTGCCTGTAGTCTCCGGTCTGCGTCCTCCGTGTCCCGCCACCAAGGAAGGAAAAGCCACCCAGTGGTAGCTTTTGTTTACTACAGCTGGCTGGCTTTTCCTTCATTAGTACCGCAAAAGCAAAAGCGAGCAGAGGCGGGCATCCATTTCACAAAATGGATGCCCCCATGTGCTTGCTTTTGTAAATTTTGAGCTTCAATTGCTCAAAATTTTACACAGGGACTTTAAAAAAAAGTGCCAATCTATTTTTTTTTTTATTATTGCCCATTTTTTTTGCAATAACATTTTTTGGGCAAACCATTCCTTTAAGAATGTTCACTATCTCCATCAATGCAAGGCCAATATGGGTGGCCTGTATTCCAAATTTCCCATTGATGCAGGCCTCTACCTTGGCCATAAAGGAGTTTTTCACCAGGGCCAATAGACCACCAAATGGACGGCGCTGTCACCTTGTTGTGCTGCCTTGTGTACAACACGATAACCATCAAACGCTGGCTATGTTTTAAGCCAGGTCTCTTGCAAATTAACTACTACGTGGCCCCTCAGTTTAGCGGCCAATGAGACATTATTGAGTAAATGAGCATGGCCACAGGAGTTAAATGATACAACCAAAAATGGTTCCAAAAGGGTTCCGTTTGTCCCTGTCTTTGGGACTCGGACCTTCCATCCTCGCTGTATTTTGCCCCATCAGTCTAGTTTGCAGGTGTAGACAAAAGCCAGGACAATTTTATGTTTCCTCCAAGGTTAGTATCTTTCTTTTTAAAAGTCAATACTTGTTCTTCCATCGATTCTCTCAATCCCCCTTGTGACGTAGTTGTACATCTGGCATTCTTGATAGGTGCACCAGGCTGGGTGTTCCATCTGCGATGATTGATAGATCATAACCCAAACGTCTTGTCATCTTGCTCTTTAAGCAAAGTATCCATAACAAGTTTGGATTTTAGATGGATCACCACATGGTCAAGTCCAGATATGTCTGGAAAGACTATTCTGGCTATAATCGCCAGTTGTTATCCATCCCTCCCAGTGTGGAAATGTTTTGAAGAAGAGACAAAATATTGGTTCGATAAGCACGGAGATGCACGTTTCAGGGATCACTCTTTCCAATTCCAGAGTTAGTGCGTTTTCCTACAGGTTTCTCAATTCGGGAGTTAGATGCACCCCACGGACCAAGGGGCTGTCTGTCCTGTGAGCTAGCCATATAATAGTTTGAATCCTCATGAAGGGGATTCAGTGCAACAGATCTAGATTGTATTCCATCGTGCTCTTTAACTTGCGTCAGTATGACGGTATTCTGTGTTTACGGTTTCTTCAAATCGGAACGGATGGACGCGAAGATTTTAGGAGCCTCTTTCATCGTTGCAGGGTCTGATTTAGTAGGCAGAGAGTCTGGAAGTTTTTCACTAGCTTCTGTACTTGCCAACTCTTGCACCACTGCCACAGATGACGTAGTTGGCTGCTGTACCGCCATACTCTTTTCTCCTCGAGACCCAGCACTCATTACAAATAGAGCAGCTTTAACTGTTGATTGAGAAAAAAGTGAATTGATGAAGCTTCGAGCAACCTGTTTTTTCAATGGCATATATTTGGCCTTTTTTCCTGTTGCGCCCATAGACTCGGACACGGTTGGACTGGTAGGCCCGCTTCCATTAGTGGGCCCATACTCATAACTTCTTCTACAAAGTCGTCCACTAATATGGATGATGGTACATTAGCTCGGTTATTTGTTAATGGTGAATCTGGAGGGTCTTGTAGTCGTCTTTGGGTAGGAACCACATGCCTCTCCACCTCTGTCGTTCTTTTGTTCCGTAGAGGTGGATTATCAGTTGGATGTTGGTCATCTGTTAAAAGTTCCACCACCTTATCACACTAATGATCAGAAGGAACTAGTCGCTTCGGTATCCCTCGGAGTTCTCCTGTAGGTTCGGAGGGTTGAGTCTGGGCATCTTACACTTCCCTTGATGGATTTTCAGGTGGGACCAGTTTCGGCGCAAAAAGAAATTCCCTGGTGGCTGCACGTAATTTGATATGATCAAATTTATACAGCAGAGATTTCAAGAGCGTTGTGTTGCTTTCGTTTCTCTCTGTATGCCCTCATATAGGGACACCACATTACACAAAACGTGGTTAATTACTGCAAATTGATCCTCGTATACACCTCCCATCCCATTTTCCACTCTTCTCAATTAGATTGATAAACGCTGTGTAGCAGAGGGGAGTAGGCAAGGGTGCGTGAGTTGATGCAAAGAAAGCAGTGCCACAGGCGGACTGACCATTATATTGCTCGAGGGCAGAAATCTCCAGCATATCCGGAGGGGCATTGGCCATCGGAAAGCTTGTTTTGAAATATTTATCCCATGGAGCTCTGGAGCTTCTTGAACCTCAGTTATTTGATCATGGCAGCAATTGTTACATTCTATAGCCTCAGGATGCACAGTTGAAGGGTTTTGAGCTTCATTATATGCTGGTTTTGTAGCCACAGTCACATTTGTAGACAGAGGGAAAAATGATGTAATCAGATTTTCACATTGCTTTTTAGTCTTCAATATTTTTTTTTGCCTCTAATTGCTGGTGGCTTCCTCGTCGCCTCAGTATGCCTTCACGTAGGATTGCCGGGGAGTAAAGACGTGCTACACAGGTCCACTGGCCACTGTTCAACTCCCCAACACCCAATGCACAGCTCGCACACTGCGCCGGTGTGTGGATTATATTCATCTGCTCCACCTCCAAGAATAGAAACGAAGAACAGACTTCTTGTGTCAAGCAGGGATTCACCAGCTCAAAGTCTCCCGTGTGTACTGTCATCTAATACCCAGCTTGCACAAAATACAATTGATTATATATTAAAATAAAATGAACAATGAACGTTTCAGTCACGACAGCTCTTCCAAAAGTATTATGTGCATTGCTCAAAAACCAAAGCCAGTACATTGATGTTGGTCAGGACGCCATAGATTGCACCATGATTCTGGAGTTCCTTGCACAAGTCAACTTTGGATTCGATATCCTATCGGTGCAGACACATTACATACCTTGTAAAAGCATCCGTGTAGCATTTTCAATAAAAACATTTTTGAAAACTAGTGGAGGAGATAAGATTCCATAATCATCAATTTTTTTAATCCTAGAACTGCTTTCCGTCACTGTTTTTTTGGTTCAGAAGTAAAATTAACACACAAAAAAACACTGCATTCCAGCAACAATTATTCTACACAAATGCAAACACATGCCAATGTCATAGCGCAGGTGTATAGATATGTGCCCCGGTTTACTTTTAATTTAAAACATAGCTCAGCTAATCTAGCATATCTCCTACCATATAGGCCCTAATGTATAACCAATACAGTAAGTGAAAAAGCAGGCCTAGTAGATCCCAGTTTCCAGCAGGTTACATTTCCTGGTAAAATAAACACATCAATTTGGGCCAATGAAAATATATTAACATTCAACACCAACTACCATATGGTCAAACAGAAAACCTACATTGTGGGGAGAATTTATACAAATGTAGAGTGTACCTTTTAATTCGATTTTTGCATTTTATTCTATAATGAAAACTAGCCTGTCCATAAGGACGGGCAAGCCCATGCAACAGAGAGACTTTAAAAACGCGTCAAAGGCAAACGTTGAAGAGGGTTAGCGGTTAGCTGGCTCAACAAATGGCAAAATGCACAGCAGTTTATACATGTTAAGTAAATTAACTCACTATATGTAACAATGAAATCCTTGTTATACGAGTACTTACAACGGGAAAGACAGAACTATTTCAGAAGAAACTCTTCAGTGTTCCTAAAGGCAAACTAAAATCGTTACTGACCCCATGCACTACTCAAGAGGATTTCAGGGATGCTGAAACCTTGACTATCCTGAGACAAGCCTGTAAATTTTGTAATTGCACTAAGTCCAGCAGAAAACAGGCAAGACGAAGTGTCCAAAATTGACATTTAGTTAAATCAATTGTGTATCTAAACTAGGCCTACACAAATATCATGAACAAGGGTGGCCCTGGTAGAAAATTGCTCAAAGAAGGGTTGTACATGCGCCTCCAAGTAAAAGATGCAATAACGGCAAAATATATTGAACTCAGTGTCAGTATAAGATTAAATCCGAGGTGAGAATATTGTGGGGAAACATGACATTTGAACGTCTTGTCAATCCAGGGAAGACAATATCAAATGATAACAAAATGATGAGGTATTAAATATGGCACAGCAGAACACAGTCAAACACTGACACCCACATAGAAGGGGACACCCCTCTCTGACAACCAACAGGACCATAAAGCTGTGGCATGATGAATGGTTGTCATTGGACTGCTCATTCTGATTGAGTAGGAGACTGGGCGATTACTCCTGAATGACTATCAGTCAGCGTACCGCTCGAAGTGTAGCATTCAGACAGAAACCATCCAGGTGGTTGCTGATGGTCACCATCATGGATAAGGACTCATGCCTCCGCATCCTCCTTGACCTTTCGACTGCATTCGACACGATTGGGGACCGCATCATTCTCCCCCTCCTTGCTGACAAGATGTGATTCTCTGGCACTGTCCTGAAGCGGTTTAGCTCCTACCTCTCAGGCAGACACCAGGCTCTCCAGGTACACTTGTTGCGTTCTAACTGACTCCAGGTCTCCTGCACGGTCCCCCCTCCCGCCCCCAAGGCTCCATCCTCTCACCAATACATTTTAACCTTTACATGGAGCCTCTGAGCACTTGCCTCAAAGTGTCACGCCGCAGGGAAACTGGCGGCTTTGGAAGAAGTGGAAGCTGCGCCCGCCCTAGCGGGTTCCGTCACGTAAATTTTGAGCGTGCAGTGCAGGTCTAGTTGTCATTGCGGCGTACCTGAACTCGGTATTTAAGCCTTTTCACTTCCGGGGTCAGGTGCGTTGCAACGTACAGTGTTTTCGTCCTGTTCCTGCGCCGCTGTCTTTTTCCTAAGTAGCAACAGATTTCCCTTCCGTATTCTTTGTTTCTCTTCTTCTTCCCTTTCTTTCGCTCCGAACTTCATCTAGGTTTTTCTTCCCCTCCTTCTTGCCCTCTTTTCCCTGTCGGTTCCATTCCCATCTAATCACCCTTCCTCCCTTCCGTCTTGAGTTCTTCTTTCTATTCTTTTTTCGTCTTTTCTAGTCTGCTTCCACTCTTGTTCCTCCTCTTATCCTCCTTCTTTTCTATCAGTGATATCCCGGATTCGACCTCAGCCTGTCTTGTGGATTGCCTCGCCCAGCCCTTGCCTGCTAAATCTGTACCCGAGTTACCTCCTGTTGATTCCCGTGTACCGACCTCTGCCTGCCATTTGGATTGCTTCGCCTAGCCCTCTTCTGTTTCATTGTTCTGGAACTTTCTTTGACCTGGATATTACCCGATTCTTCCTGGAATTTCTTCGATAACTGGACCGTGTTCATCCGATTCCTCTCCTTCTACTGCAGCCTCTTCCGGGGTTTTTTGTGCCATTGGCTTTTTCCCCGAATAACTGCGCCCGAGGAGGGTTGCCACAGATCACCCAAGAGGGTGTCACTGTGGCGTCCTACCTTGGTCGTCCCTATCTTCAAAAAAAAGGGGTGAAGACTCGAACTAAGGACAATCCTACGCTAATTCAACGCCGGAGACTTCAAGGTGAGGAGGAAGGGGAGGAAGGGGAGTCTGGGGTATCACAGGAAGAAGAGGAGTCTACTGACCTTCCTGACAGTTTGCAACGCCACGAATGCGACATGGCCACTCCGCAGCAGGTTCAGGAACTGGTAGCAGCCGTCCAAAACCTGGGCCTGGAGGTCCAGAATCTAAAGGGCTCAAACGCGGTGCTACAACAGAGGATGACAGAGCGAGACCTACCGACAACGGATCTGCCTCCCTTACCGTTAGTCTCTGGGAAGTTTGATGGGACGCCCAAAAGGCTAAAGGAGTTCTTTGATGCATGTCACTTACATTTCTCATTTCGTCCACATGCCTTTACTTCTGGACATACCAGGGTTGGTTTTATGATAACCCACATGTCTGGCAATGCCTTGACGTGGGCCACCCCTTTAGTCAATAGAACTGATCCTGTGCTCCAGGATTATGAGGCTTTCAAAACCTTGATGAAGCAAACCTTCCTCCGAACTGAGAGCACCTTTCTGGCTTCCGAGGATCTGTTGGACATCCGACAAGGAAACTCAGATTTACTGTCCTATATCACCTCTTTTAAGCAGATTGCTGCGGAAGCTGGATGGCAAGAACAAGCCCAGTATGTCATCTTTCGGAGGGGTCTGCGAGAAGAGTTAAAAGATGAACTTGCGCGTATCGAACGCCCCTCAACTTTCGCCGATCTAATCACTGCAACACTTCGGATCGATTTCCGGCTGTCTGAACGGCGAGCTGAGCGACGAAGGATTAAGAGTGGTCTTCCTGTGCCCCCAGCTGCTTCTCCTTCTGCACCATCTCCCTCTACTCGTCTCTCTCGTGAAGAGCCTATGCAGATCGGTATCACCCGTTCTCCTCTCTCGGCAGAAGAACGTAGGAGGAGGCGAGAAGGGAATTTATGCATGTACTGTGGATCTTCAACTCACCTGTTTCGAGAACGTCTTGATGTACCTCCTAGGCGCTCGGGAAACGAGCACCCTCGGTAAATTTGGGGACATATTACCGAGGGAAGGAATCCAGTCCCTTTGTTACCCTCTCAGTCACCACTTTGGAGTGTTCTGACGATGATCGTCTTATGGTTATGACAGTCACTCTTTTGAACGGCCAGACCTCAATCCAGACTCAGGCCCTTCTGGATTGTGGGGCTGCAGGTAATTTCATAGATACCCACTGGGCAGAGAGTCAAGGACTGACTCGGATAGCCAAGACCGAGGATCAATCGGTGGAGGGAGTTGATGGCGAACCTTTGAGCTCAGGCCTTATTACCCATTCTACCGAAGTCCTCACCATGCATATCATGCAACATACTGAACGCCTTTCCTTTGACATTATCAGAGCTGCTCACTTCCCTTTGATTCTAGGCATTGGATGGTTGCGTCGGCATAACCCTACCATTGACTGGTCTAGAAATCTGTTAAGTTTTCATTCAAACTTCTGCAAGGCAAGCTGTTTGCCGAAGCCTACCTTTTCTATGATGCAGACTTCCTGTAGGACAGAATCCAAATCCATACATTGCTTACCATCCTATTTGAATAGTTACGCTGCAGTTGTGACAGAGAAGATACCGTTAGAACTTCCTCCTCACAGACCCGAGGATTGCTGCATAGAACTGCACCCTGATGCCTTAGTCCCATTTGGTCGTATGTACCCCTTGACTATGCAAGAAAAGCAGTATCTGAGAGACTATCTCGACAAGAACTTAGCTAATAAGTTGATCAGACCTTCAAAATCTCCTGCTGGTGCCTCCTTATTCTTCATTCCCAAGAAAGACACGCAAGAGCTACGCCCCTGTATTGATTACAGAGGATTGAATAAGGTAACCGTCAAGGACAGATAACCTATGCCTCTCATCTCTGAAATCATACATGCCGTACTGTCAGCTACAGTATTTACCAAACTAGACTTACGCAACGCTTACCATTTGCTTAGGATTCAAACCGGAGATGAGTGGAAGACAGCCTTTAGGACCCCTTATGGTCTGTATGAGTATCAAGTGATGCCCTTTGGCCTTGTAAATGCTCCATCTATATTCCAACGTTTCATGGACAGACTTTTTTCGGATCTTTTAGGACATTCAGTCATCGTTTATCTTGACGACATATTGGTCTTTTCCCACTCACAAGTTGAGCATAGCACTCATGTCAAGGAAGTATTTCACAGACTCAAAGACAATCAACTCTCTGTCAAATTGGAAAAGTGTGTATTTTCGGCCACGTCCATATCATATCTGGGGTACATTCTTTCTTCTGAGGGAATTGCCATGGACCCTCAGAAGGTCAATGCTATTCTAGACTGGCCGTCTCCCAAGTCTGTTAAGGACATCCAAAGGTTCCTTGGGTTATCGAATTTCTACCGGAAGTTCATACCCAACTTCTCTCAACAGGTACTCCCGATGACCTCACTCCTTAAGAAATCTTCCTCTCCTTTCCAATGGTCTTCTCTAGCCGAAGTGAGTTTTCAACAACTCAAGCAAGCCTTCTGTTCAGCTCCCATATTAAGACAACCTGACCAGCTCCGTCCTTTTATAGTGGAAACTGATGCATCTTCTGCTGCTATCGGAGCTGTGTTACTGCAAGAGTATGAAGGGAAGGAACATCCAGTGTCCTATTATTCCAAGACACTTAACCCCAGTCAACGTAACTACTCTGTGATAGAGAGAGAATTGCTGGCTATGAAATTAGCTTGCACAGAGTGGCGACACCTTCTCCAAGGTGGAGAACACCCTTTTACCCTCCGAACAGATCATAAGAATCTACAGGTATTACGTCAATTTGAATGTTACAACACAAGACAGGCAAGGTGGGCACATTTTTTCGCCCAATTTGATTTTAACATCACTTACATTCCGGGTGAACATAACTTAGTGGCAGATGCCTTGTCTCGACGGAGTGACTACCTGTCTGAACAAGAAACAACTACAGAATTGATGTTTGCAAGAACTCAGAGGATAGGAGCGGTGTCCACATTCCTGCAACAGGTCAAGGACAATTCTGGAGGGAGATTTGAAACAGAAAAGGTTAACAACAAGAGCGATTATGTAATCAAGGAAGGTTTATATCTGGTTAAGGACAAGTTGTATATGCCGACTCCGTCATTAAGGAGAACAGCATTATCCTGGTGCCATGATACCAAAATTGCAGGCCATCGTGGTATTCGGAACACACAAGAACTCTTATCGAGATATTTTTTTTGGCCTAGGATGAAGGAAGAGACCCGACAATACGTCCAGTCTTGTGTCACCTGTCTTCGTAACAAGTCGTCCACACAAAAGCCTCTGGGATTGTTGGAATCCGGTACCATACCCACAGGTCCATGGACCACTATCTCGACTGACTTCATAGTAGAGTTGCCAGTATCTCAGGGTTGTACTTGTATAATGGTGGTCATCGATTCATTCACTAAAATGGCACATTTCTCACCCCTACCTGGTGTACCTTCTGCATCTCGCATGGCTGAAGTCTTCTTGAGAGACATATTTAAGCTACATGGTATGCCTATTAAGATTATCTCAGACCGTGGCAGCCAGTACACTTCTCATTTCTGGTCTGCCTTATGCAAGCGATTAGGCATTGAAAGGGCCTTGACCTCGGGATTACATCCACAATCGAATGGACAAACTGAACGTCTTAATGGTACGTTGGAGCAGTATCTCCGGTGTTTTGTCAACCAACAGCAGGATGATTGGGTCCAGTTACTCCCTACGGCCGAATTTTCATAAAACAACACCAGCCACTCTGCCTTAGGTTCCAGCCCTTTTTTTTGCTCGTACGGGTATCATCCCCGTACCTTTCTTCCCTTGGCAAACATTGAGTCCTCCGTGCCATCCCTGGAAGCTTCTTTAACAACTATCCGAGAAGCCCAAGACAAAGCTAGACTAGGACTCTTAGAGGCACAAGAAAGAAACCGAACCCAAGCTAATAAACACAGGAGACCAGTGCCCAATTGGGGAGTCGGATCCAAGGTACTTCTATCCACTAAATTCCTACCACGTTGGGTTCACCCGTCTAAACTGTCCCCTAGATACATAGGACCATACAAAATAACACATGTGATCAACCCAGTAGCCTTTCGCTTACAGCTACCTGCTCGATTAAGTCGGGTACACCCGGTGTTTCACACCTCTCAATTGAAGACCTTTATGGAAGATAGGTGGTTCCGGAAAAGAAAGAACACCCCAGTCCCTCCAGATCCCACTGAAGACATCTATGAGGTATCCCAAATTTGTGACTCACGATATCATAAGGGACGTCTAGAATACTTAGTCCACTGGAAAGGATACCCGAGGTCTGAAGACACGTGGGAACCTAGAACACATTTAAATACACCTCTCCTATTGCGTAGGTTCCATTTCAGACATCCCAATAAACCCGGTGGGGTGGACCTTAGGAGGGGGCATACTGTCACGCCGCAGGGAAACTGGCGGCTTTGGAAGAAGTGGAAGCTGCGCCCGCCCTAGCGGGTTCCGTCACATAAATTTTGAGCGTGCAGTGCAGGTCTAGTTGTCATTGCGGCGTACCTGAACTCGGTATTTAAGCCTTTTCACTTCCGGGGTCAGGTGCGTTGCAACGTACAGTGTTTTCGTCCTGTTCCTGCGCCGCTGTCTTTTTCCTAAGTAGCAACAGATTTCCCTTCCGTATTCTTTGTTTCTCTTCTTCTTCCCTTTCTTTCGCTCCGAACTTCATCTAGGTTTTTCTTCCCCTCCTTCTTGCCCTCTTTTCCCTGTCGGTTCCATTCCCATCTAATCACCCTTCCTCCCTTCCGTCTTGAGTTCTTCTTTCTATTCTTTTTTCGTCTTTTCTAGTCTGCTTCCACTCTTGTTCCTCCTCTTATCCTCCTCCTTTTCTATTAGTGATATCCCGGATTCGACCTCAGCCTGTCTTGTGGATTGCCTCGCCCAGCCCTTGCCTGCTAAATCTGTACCTGAGTTACCTCCTGTTGATTCCCGTGTACCGACCTCTGCCTGCCATTTGGATTGCTTCGCCTAGCCCTCTTCTGTTTCATTGTTCTGGAACTTTCTTTGACCTGGATATTACCCGATTCTTCCTGGAATTTCTTCGATAACTGGACCGTGTTCATCCGATTCCTCTCCTTCTACTGCAGCCTCTTCCGGGGTTTTTTGTGCCATTGGCTTTTTCCCCGAATAACTGCGCCCGAGGAGGGTTGCCACAGATCACCCAAGAGGGTGTCACTGTGGCGTCCTACCTTGGTCGTCCCTATCTTCAAAAAAAAGGGGTGAAGACTCGAACTAAGGACAATCCTACACTAATTCAACGCCGGAGACTTCAAGGTGAGGAGGAAGGGGAGTCTGGGGTATCACAGGAAGAAGAGGAGTCTACTGACCTTCCTGACACAAAGATCCCAATATAGCCATCCACCAAAACGCAGACGATACTCAGTTGTACATGAGAGTAAAAAGTGTGCAGGACATCATTCATCTCCGCAATTACCTAGCCATCATCCAGTCCTGGATGTCAACTGCCTACCTCAAACTAAACCTATCAGAGACTGAATTTGTCCTCATAGGTCTACCTGCTAAAAAACTACTTGCCTGACAATGGCTCAATGATATGCGCCTAGAAGGATTGGATTCACAACTCTAACACTCTGCAAAATACTTAGGCTTCACCAGCAGTCTGTCCTTCTCTAAAACACATATCCAAGAAGTCAAAAATATCCTGGCTCAGAATCTCTACCTTTTGAAAAATCAAATCTTTATCCTGCCGCAGGACTCCTGAACCGTAGCACAGGCCCTTGTGGTGTTGCAAATTAATGGGGAAATGCTTTCTAGACAGGACTCCCAGCTGCTCACTTGGCTCCCTTAAAGCCAGTCCACCACACTGCAGCACGTCTTATTACGTGAGCATGGAAATTTGACCGAATTACCCCCATCCTACGCAAACTACAGTGGCTTCCACTCCAAGCTAGGATACTGTTCAAGGCTACATTTCTCATCTACAAAGCAGTCACGAGTAGCACACCAGCTATGCACCACTTATCTGGTAACACAATAACACTCCTCGATCAAGCCAATAAACCAACCGGCTTGATTCGCAACGTGTCCGCAAAGAGAGGACACGCTAACAATCCTTCTCTTGTAATGCACCCACCCTCTGGAACTCGATCCCGGGTCGGCTGGAAATGTCCACACAATTCTCCAATTTCACAAATCTCTCAAAACATGGCTCTTTCAACAACACCTGATCAATGACAAATTCCAATGGATGCACATACCGACGCACAGACCTCACACTACTGAGCTACTGTTAAAAGATGCCAGCCTAAAATGCTGACTACCCACACTCTGTACAGCGCTCCGATGCGCTCGAGCTAGGTCTGCGCTTTAAACAATAAAATAAATGAGAAATATATTACGCTAAGGACAAAGCAAACTGTAGATATCTGAAATTACTCCCACAAAAATGTAAGCTTCCTAAAATAAAACACCACACGAGAGCAGTGCCCGAAATGGAAATACAGACGTTCAGGTGCTCACTACCCCATAGTACATCCTTAATGTTGAAAAGGGCCAGTACTACTCGATTAAATGTATTGACTTCCTGCTGAGAAGTGACGGTATAAGGTCTTTCAAATAAAAGAAGTGCAGGTACTCACATCGAGCAAGTACCTGTCCATTTAAAACACTACTTATGACCCACCAGGACTCAGTCAAACATAGATTTTGAAAGGGCCCCTAAAAGGTCTTGAGAGTAAATTGGAACCGGCCTTGGAGTTTTTGCTATATGGTCGCAAAATTAGTTTAGGGCTTTTCCATGTAAAAAGCTAAATAGAGCAAACCGCAGATGCAAACTTTTTTCCTCTGCTTGAAAGCGCACAGAAATAAGATTTCAAAACAGGTTAAGTTAACCGAAATTGCAAAAGGCCGACTTGGGCAATTTTAAATGTGCGCTTACAATTTCACTTTGGTTCCATTTGATTTTTCTGCAACACAAATGTAACTTTTAGCATTTTGTTGTTTAATTCGTTTGGAATGCACGTACACGTACAATTTTCAAAAGGTGTAGCTTTAATTTTGTTTTGTGCCATTCACGTGCACTTTTCAATGTGCCACCAATATTTTTTTGACAAACCTCAGACATCCCATGACCCTACATTTATAATGAAATGTACCCAGGTTTCGAAATTGCTGGGAGCTATTTAGCTCCTGGTTTCAATCAAGGAGAGCCTGCCTGGCAGCTACCAAGAGCTACACATTTGTCTCGATAGGACAACGGGTGCAATGCAAGCATAACTATAGGACATTAACTCTGTGCATTTATAGGAATGTGTATAAATGAGGATTAAGACACACCCAGAAGACATTTAAAGCATTATGGGTCATATATCAAATTGACAAAACGTTTTAGACTGCATCTCATGTGGGAGTAAAAGCATACACCAATACCAGAATCTGCATCCCGTGCATCTCCTAAATGTTTTGGACTAGGATCGCCATGACCTCTCAGCATTGACTAAGCCTGTTAGGACCGTTAGGATTTGTAGTACAAATCATCTGAAGAGCTAAAAGGTTGCAGACCACTGACCCAGAAATGCAAGCAAACATGGTAGATGTGTAAATAGGTCATTTGCATTTTTCACTCTACATAAAAATGTGTTTAGTAAATGTGTTTATAACTAGAAAACGGAGCGTATTATTCAAGTGCATTGGTGTGCTGAATGGTATGGCTTAACAATAAGGCTCACAGTTTCACAGTATTTGTTTTTACAACATTCCTGTGTACAAGAGTAGGCATAATGATACAAACACTGTATCCACCGCAGCACCAGGTACACACTGAATACAACACTTGTGCCAAACCAACACAGTGATGGAAACTGTTGCTGAAACCATTTAGCTCCTGCTTACAACCCAAAAGAGCTTGATAAGCTTGACGCCAAACAGCTTGCAGGAGATACTTTGGACTCAGAAGGCCAACCAGAGCCGCACAAACGTATCCATGTGATTTAACTCTGAGTGTAGGAATGGGTAAACTGCACCATTGAAACACACCCAGAAGAAATTCAAAGCTTAGTCCAGGGGTCGAAATTAGGATTTGTTCATCAGAAAATAAAAATCAACTTGTGTGCATCAGACATCACTCCGTATGCAGGTCCAATGTCGTGGAAATTGTGAGCTAGTACATAAACATGCCTCAAATCTAATTTCTAAAAGATGCAAACTATAGCCTTTCGTCCTTCACATATGACCCATTATGCTTTAAACTTCTCAACTCCTAGCAGTTTCGAACCCTGCATAATTGTTCATAAATATAAAAAAAAGCAAACATTTTATGGTTTGCATCTTATGTGTAAATGGCAGCACAATACGTACTAGCTTCTGGTTCCACAGAGGTAGCACATGCTTACTGGGCAATGCCCGATTCTCGGGAGCTTGTAGACTCCTGTACCACAACCTTATTTCAATTGCTGCAATCTTGTTTATAAAGCTCCTTTTACAGAAAATGCAGACCTCGCTTTCCAACAATATTCATCCGGTAGTTCACATGTGCTGCTTTTGAATCATCCCACAAGTTTCCATATTTACAAATCGACAGGTATTGTGGGAAGAAGGCGGTCCTGAGATTTCTATTATATTACAAATTATATAATAGGACCACAACAGGAGCTCTGGGAGAATCAAAACCGTTTTACAAAGCAATAGAACTTCTATATCCCTTAATGGCGCAACACGAGCCATCAACTCCATCCCTTTGCAAAATTTCAAAATGACTTCATCTGCAAATGAACACTGAAGCTGTATCTAGAAACTGACAAGAAAAGCGTCAAAAAACTCAAACACGAAAATACATGCAGCTTCAGCACTGGATGCATTCGGAAAAGAGAAAACACATCTACTGTGATTAAGGAGAAATCTTAGATCCAAGGAAAGACCAGACAAAAACAACTATCCAGAAAACAATAGAAACTAAGAGCCCCCGCACCAAACAATGGATGATTAGCCGTACAATTTGACATAGTCTTCGCTGAAAGTTCAAATGCATGTATCCCATTCATCACAATCACCAAACAAGGAAACATGGTACTTCCATTATGTAATGGGGCACAGGTAATCCAGTCGATTTTGTGAAGCTTTTTGAATCGAAGTGCAACAAAAGTATTGCAACTCTCGTAGAGTCTGCCATTGGTGTGTCACAGCACTTTTGCTGCTGGGTGTCCAATGCAGGTGTCGGTGTTCCAATAGACAGTACATGAATTTAAGACGATTTCTCTTAGCCTTGCATTTAAGGATCATAGCCCATTTCGAGACAACAACTTCTAGTCAGGGTCGTGGGGGGCAGGCGAGCATACTTCATTTATTATTATTTGTTTTCATTGTGCAATTTGGCTAATAAAAACCTTAAACACAAAACTATCCATAACATTTAAAAGAAAACCACAATTCCATCATTTCATCATTTCATATTACGTGCATGCCCTAAAATTCAAAACATTAATCAAATTAACTAACGTATGCAAGATGTGTTAAACAACAAACAGGTCACGTCTTCTAGTGTATTTCTAATCAGTGGATCGAGTACACAATCAGTTTTCTCCGTCCATTATGCGGCTGTCAGCAAGACCTTCACATGTTCATTCCGCACATAAAACCCAGCACCAGAGATGACAAGTGAGTTTGCACTATATAATGAACTGCAGAATTGGTCCATTTTTATTCTATAGAAATTTGACACAAGGCCTGCTATACCTTTCTGTACTGCGGCCCAAGTACGTACATTGTGTCAAGACGTGGCAGCTAGATTCCACATGTTCTGCACACAGCCAACACATCTGTCCTCATACTGGACTCCACCTCAACTCCTTCATTTTTCGAGTGCAGGGCTTGAGTAGATAGAGACAAGGCCCGTCTATTATGCATGCATGTTGCATATATTTGTGATAGCACCTTTTGGATCTTATATTCTGGAAAGGAGCAGTCCCAACCCACTCCCAGGTATTTTTCTTAAGCAGGTTAAGGTAATCCGTCATGTCAGGGAGATGCAATAATTGAAAGCTAATATTTTCGCAATGAGCCACTGCTGTTTTTGACAGCAAATCAAGAAAAGGATTAGGGGGTTCTCCGGATAGGTTGGACGCCAGGCTCAATAGCATGGTCTCATCCGGGGGGCACAATCATAATGCACAGTAGAATTTACATGAGGAGCCAGCGAGCACACTCCGAGCTGAAGTCGCAGGGCAACGACCGGTGTGACGTTGGGTACCGTTAAGATCATTCTCAATAACCTCCCTTTGAACTGGTCTAGCCAGTCCACATGGGCCTCAGACAGTAATTCGAAATTATAAGTCACAGCAGGAGTAAGTCTTGTCTGGTATATATGAGGCCCACTGTATTATTACCAACAGAACTAGCCACAAAACGTCTTATCAGGTGCCACTTGGTAAGTATGCATCATGAGATGCCCACACCGAAGAACCGCTGAGTCGGGAAAGAACAGATGGGAAATCCTAAGTAGGTGCAGCAATCAACCACACCTAACTTTACACCATTTAACGCCCAGGCAAAGGAGCCCCGACGTTTCGTCCTGCTGCCCAGAACCAATACCTTAGTCTTTAAGGGGTTTATGGTCAAGTCATTCATGCTGACATATTCGCCCAATGCCTTAATGGCATGTTGTAGGCCGATTTGTGTACGTTCCACAAGGATCGTATCGTCGGCATACATTAGCCAGGGTACCGGCTAACTGCCGATTGTCGGAGGGAAAGTTCTAATTCCCAACAGGTGCATGTTCAAGTCTGACATATAAAGGTTGTACAACAGTGGTGCAAGCGCACAACCTTGTTTCAAACCTATATTGGTTTTAATTTTCCTGGAAAGTGCCCACCTCCAGGAATAGTTGAATAGCTGTCACTATACAGTGCCTTGACAAAGTGTAGAAGGACCAAATCCAGACCCCACTGGGATAATTTGTGCCAGAGTTTCACTCAAATAGTCTATAAAGCACATATAGATCCTTTGATTACGGGATATTGTGTCTGCAAGCACAAACTGTACAGCACAGTTAATGTGCATAGTGCTGTGGGCCCTGCGAAAGCCAGTTTGACATCTGTGCAGGAAGCCGGTGGTTTCAGCCCATGCATTGATTGGTTTCAGTAGTAGTGTTGAGAATATTTTGGCACAAGAATCAAGCATGGCAAGTAGTCTGAAGGTGGCGGGGCCTTTGCATTTCCACCTCCTTGTAGACACCAATCAAGGTGGACTCCCTCCAACAACCCGGAATCTACACCGATATTAAGATCTTTTTAAACCAAAAGGCCAGAATTTGTGCCCAAGCTGGCGGGTTCACTTCAAACACATTAGGTATCGCATCGGGGCCGACTGCACGCAAAGTTTTTAGATTCTTTATTACTATTGCAATGTCTTCGGCCTCGAAGGATCCCGGCACTCTCCAATCCCTGCACTGTATGTTAACCGGAGAATGGCCTATTGAAGGGTCATAAAAAAGTTACCCCATATATGTTAAACAAGTTACTACAGTGATGGGGTTCAATTCCTGAACCGTTGAACTTGTAGGACCTGAAAAAAGACCAAAACGTTCTGTTGCCTTTTCGGTGCAATAGGTCAAACATATGTTTCCAATTGGCACTTTGGAGGGAGCTGCGATGCTGCATAAACCAATTTTTGTATTTGGTGGTCAGTGCTGTATAGTTGGCAGTTTGGACCGACTCAGTTAAGTCGGCTCCTTTCATAGTTGCTGCCCAATAATTACGAAGTTATTTTTTTCTTAATTGGATGGCTAGCTCAAAGGGCGCAAGCTCCCTCTATCCCTCTGTACACCCACTCTGCATGTTTTTAGGTAGTCATAGAAATACCCCCAGCGTGTCCCTCAATTTCCTGTCATAAGAAACCAATCTATTCATAATCAATTTGGCGTGGACATTAATGAAGGGATTAAAATTTTCAATCTTCGCGTTACACCAAAGTATTCGGTTGCCCGCATTAACAACCATTAACATTGGGCATTGTTTCCTATCTGGTCGCTTTGCCCCCCCTAACCCCTCTCGTTTATCCACACCAATGTTAATAGTGAATGATCACAGATTAGTATGCACCATGGTGAAAGGGCTAAAATTACACCAGAATTTATGACTAATTAATACATAGTCGATGCAGGAATGGAGTCTTCCGTTAGACCAGGTATATTGGATATCTAGGCCAGCATTCTTTGTTGCATTCAGGCAGGCTAAAAGTATAGATTCTAGGTGTTGTTGCCAACCATAAATTAGGGAGAGTCGTTTGCTGCCACGTGACAAAAGACACTCGTCAACCATGTGGTCCCCTTGTGCTTCCCGCCCTTGAAATGGAAACATATGTTCATTAAAATCCCCTGCAATGATCATCCCCTCCCTGACCCCACCCCACCCCACACCACACCATGGATAGCGGGCATACTGAAGAGGGATGGGGAAGCCTGCGACCCCCTCCTGGTAAATTCATGACAAGGAAGAAGGCCAAAAAGCACTGGAATGGCCAATTCTATTTCAGGCAAATTCCCAACGGACCCATGATTAATAAGTATGTCAAGAGGTTATCACCTCAGCCAGCCATACCGAACAAAGGACATACAGATCTATCTATGCGGGGACGAAGAGCCACTGGCAATGATTAAAAACACCTGTATGGACAGCCTGGACTAAACACCACAAAGCCATGTTGCTGACGTCGTTAAGAGACACCACGACATAGTAGCGTTAGACATGAAGCACACGTGCCATTCGCACTTAGGGACATAAACACGCACTCAAATACATAAAGAACACGAGCGCACAATTCTATAGTTAAGAGGATAGATACATATAGTCATTGCTTTTATTATTTTTGCCAATAGTCAAACGCAGTAACGCAGAAACCGCAAGAGACAAGAGATCCTGAGCAGAGCTGGCAGATGCTTACGTACGAATAATGATAAAGAATCTCAGTCTGAGCAACTGTAACGAGCTACCTTGGTTGTTCAATTCTTGTGTATTGTTTCTCTTTATTTATTTGTCTGCTGCATGCGGAGCGGAGGACATTGCGACTGACCAATGTCTGAATCAACATATAACAAACATACTCCACAGATTCCACTATGCGCTCCAAATTATAATTTTTCAAAAATAAGGTTTTTCAAGGAAATCCCATTTTTAATGGGTATTTAATTTTGTAATTTTTTCATCCGTTGGGAACATGATAATTCGTTTTCATTCACAACAATTTATCACATCATATTTCTTGCTTGCAGAAGTGATACATCCTCTTATTTCTTTACTTTCAGAAATAATATACCCTCACATCCTCTTACACCCTCTACACGTGTTTCCCCATGTTTAATTCCACATGGTTCATCAGGAGGGATATGTAATTATAGGCACTTTTTTTTAAATGCAGTTCAGGCTGTTTCATATTTGGTTTTCAAAATTGGTTTTCACTATAAGAAAAGGGAACAAGACCAATATTGTACTTAGTATGTTGCCCCAAGTATGCCCAATTTCAGTTGTTAGTATATACAGATATCAAAGTTACTTGCAAATTGGTTCTTTGTCCTTTGTCCTCATTAAGTGTTTGGCAGCTAAGTAATCTGATGTATAATCTCTAAAAGGAAGACAGGACCATTTTAAGTTCAGAATACAAGGATGTATTCATGTTCTGAATAATGTATAGTCTCTAAATGGCTTGGCAGTTCGGGGCTTACCTGAGATCTTATTTCTTTGAAGTTGTATATTCATGGCTCCATTCTGCAGAGATGCACCGGATTCGAGAGTTCGATGCATCTCCCAGAACGGCCGCCATTTATATCGCGTCCGTTGCGTCACGACGCCACGTAATGACGTCATGACGCTCCGGAAGCGAGCCGATCGCCATTTTGGATCGGGAGTGCCCTTTCTATGACAAATATTATTCGCGGTGAGTTAACAACAGGATAATTCATTAAGTTTTTGTAACTGGCCTCTTGCTCGACAAAAAGAAACAAGAGTTTGTGGCAAAACAAGACAAAAGAATTAGATTTGTAACAACATACAGCATGGACAATAAGATCCTAAGGAAAATTCTACAAAAACATTGGAATATATTAACATTAGACAATGATCTCAGAAACTACGTTGGGGAACAGCCACTTATCACCAATCGAAAAGCAAAAAATCTAAAACAAATACTATGCCCATCACACTTTATTGAAAAAATACCATCAAAAGGAATAAGTCAAATTTGGTCGGAAGAAAAACTACAAGGCTTTTTCAAGTGTGGTCAATGTAATTACTGCAAGTTTGCAGAAAAGTGTAAAAAAACAATTACTCTGCCCAACGGCAAAATACACAGGATAAACCATTTCATGAATTGCAATACGAACTACATAGTCTATGCTGTCATCTGTATATGTACCAAGACCTATATAGGAAGCACTGTGAGGCCTCTGAAAATTCGGATTTCAGAACATCTGAGATCAATCAAAAACAGAGACATTAGATACCCTTTGGGAAAACATTACTTAATGGATCATCCAACACAAGATATAGATGGCATAAGATTCTTTGGAATCGAACAGGTTAAAATAGGCCAAAGAGGAGGAAACAGAGTGCAAAAACTTCGTCAATGTGAAGCAAAATGGATTTGCATATTTGACTGCTGTAATATTGGTCTGAATTCAGATACAGAAATGGGCCACTTCTTGTAGATTGCATATACGTCATCTTCAAAAATTGTATTTATGTAAATAATATTAATCAAGACACTTTTTTCGCCAATGTTGTAAAATGGGACATATTGATATATGATACGACATATTTTTTATATTTACGGAAAGTCAGCAAACAAGTTACAAGACAATGTCTCCATCCATATAAACTGCGCGAGGTTTAACCAAGCCAGTTACAAAAACTTAATGAATTATCCTGTTGTTAACTCACCGCGAATAATATTTGTCATAGAAAGGGCACTCCCGATCCAAAATGGCGATCGGCTCGCTTCCGGAGCGTCATGACGTCATTACGTGGCGTCGTGACGCAACGGACGCGATATAAATGGCGGCCGTTCTGGGAGATGCATCGAACTCTCGAATCCGGTGCATCTCTGCAGAATGGAGCCATGAATATACAACTTCAAAGAAATAAGATCTCAGGTAAGCCCCGAACTGCCAAGCCATTTAGAGACTATACATTATTCAGAACATGAATACATCCTTGTATTCTGAACTTAAAATGGTCCTGTCTTCCTTTTAGAGATTATACATCAGATTACTTAGTTGCCAAACACTTAATGAGGACAAAGGACAAAGAACCAATTTGCAAGTAACTTTGATATCTGTATATACTAACAACTGAAATTGGGCATACTTGGGGCAACATACTAAGTACAATATTGGTCTTGTTCCCTTTTCTTATAGTGAAAACCAATTTTGAAAACCAAATATGAAACAGCCTGAACTGCATTTAAAAAAAAGTGCCTATAATTACATATCCCTCCTGATGAACCATGTGGAATTAAACATGGGGAAACACGTGTAGAGGGTGTAAGAGGATGTGAGGGTATATTATTTCTGAAAGTAAAGAAATAAGAGGATGTATCACTTCTGCAAGCAAGAAATATGATGTGATAAATTGTTGTGAATGAAAACGAATTATCATGTTCCCAACGGATGAAAAAATTACAAAATTAAATACCCATTAAAAATGGGATTTCCTTGAAAAACCTTATTTTTGAAAAATTATAATTTGGAGCGCATAGTGGAATCTGTGGAGTATGTTTGTTATATTACGTACGAATAACGCTATGGAACCGCAGGAGCACTTATGGGACCTGACAGAGTCAGTGTGACTAACCTATGGAAATGTAGCATAGCATGGACACTGTAGGAACCGCATTATAAGGTTTAGGAAAATTACAGCAGGCCTTAGGGCTCTGAGCAAGAGACAAGCTGAGCTGATTCAGGCTGGACAGAGAGCAAGACGTGCAAGACAGAACCCGCAGCCAAGGTCAAGAGATACGGATGACATTCCAATCCCCAGACGACAAAGGGATGAGCTGCAGAAAATAGTAATAAGTCCTCATAATTCAGAGCTCCACAGCTCAAATTCGTGGTCTCTGAACACATGACGTGGCCAAAGCACACAATGGACAGCGATCAGCAGTGGGAAAGGAGAGCTGGTCTCAGGCTCCCAGAGACAAGTATGCAACAATATGCAACAAGTGCTGTGCCGATCAGGAGAGCACTGTCATAAGCTAAGGTGGTATACTCAAGTTATAATGCAGGCACATAGTCATTCTTATTACCTTGAAGAGCTACACAGTGACCCGAGAACCTTTGCGGATCCCAGGCCTGGGGACGTCAGCTCTAGGCAATCACAGTTTAGTACCACAGGGGTGGGTAGTAACAGGCAAGTACCAATGGTAAACCCACAACACTGCAACAATGTCATAGTTAGAACTTGGGGATGGAACAGGCCAGCCACCTAACATGCGAGGGCCAGTAGCATAACATCTATAATGTCCATTATAGGTGGTAGAATACTCCATAACCAGTCCCTTGGTCCGATAGGTTTTTTGGCGAGGGACCCAAATGGTGACGCAATGCTGGCACCTTGGCTAGTAAAACCGGCCTGCAAGCCGAGGAAGAGCGAGATGTGCATGGAAATTCTCTGTTCCTGTGCTGATCCCAGTTGGTTTTGCCAGTATTAAACAGCAGTTTGAACTTGCTATTGACGGGGTCCTCCGTGTATCGTGGGGGAGAGAGTTTTGGGCCCTCCAAGTCCGCAGACTTCCAGTGTCCCTCTGGCATACCTGGGGGTCTGTCCACACACAACAATACCAATAGTGGAATAGTTTGGTTACTTTCCTACGGATAGGACCGGGGTTCTTGACTCTAGAACTGGGGAGGATTGCAGCTCATGCAATATTGCTGACAATACATCCTCCGACTTGTTGCCAACCACTAGGGGAAACAAATTCAAAGTGACTTTCACCCCCATGGCCAACCTTCCCATTGGGCACCCTCTAGGATTCTGCTTGGTCGGCAAGCAGATTACATTATAACCATCCACATAGAATTTGTCCATGCACCATGTCTCCTGTAGTAAGAACACATCATGGGTAGTTAACATTTGTAGGCCATCCAGGGTTATCAGGAAGGAGTTAAAACAATGCGAGTTCCAAGATGTAGTTACAACCCAATACTACCCCTTTTTTAGGTTTTCATTATGGACCCGGCCCTCATAAAAGTCAAGGCTCCAAATTGTCGGCTTGGGAACGTTAACAATGGGTCCGCCCTTAGGGGATTTAGAGTTACATTTATCTGATATGCAGCACAAGTGCAAGCTTTGTATAAACAAATCAGAATCTTGTGTGGGGCCATTTGCTTTCCTACAAACAGTTAATTGAAACCCCAATTGTTTTATAACCTGGTGATGGAGAAGAGGGCTGTGATCGCCGGGGCGATGAACTCTGCCACCGCCCAATTATTAACACTCTAGACTTCGGCAGGATTGTAAGGTCTCTGCTCGTTATGTTCCTAAGTGGTAAAATGCACTCAAAAAGGTTCAATAAAAAGCTGTGGTTCATGAAAGTGCTAGAATTCAGTGGGGAAAGTTCTTCAAACTTAATCCCCTTCCCATAAAGAGCTGTCTGGTTGTAGTGAGACTCCACCTTGTTATCTTTATTCCTACCTTTGGCCCATCTTTCAGGCCGCAGGCTAGAATGGGGCCATTGAGTTTTAGGTCCGTCTTGTATGTGGCCCTGTGGACTGTCCGTTGCCCGAGCCCCAGGAGCAATAGCTGATCCAAACAGAGGGCTGTGGGTACTCCCGCCCGGGGGACACGTCTTGGTCCAGTGTTAATAGGGCTTGCTCTCCGGCCGGGTCGTAACCACCTTTGTAATGGGACCTTCAGGTCGCCTTACCTTTTAGTGCCGTCCATAAGAATGTTAGTAGCCGTAGTTAAAAGCCAGGGATCTGCTCCTGCATCGTTGTAGTGAGAAGACTCTTGGGCTATGTGCCTCCTACTTCCTGCAGGGGCACAATAGGGGCAACCACACTATGACTTTTTGGTTGTAGGTTGGCCCAGTAGGTTTCCTTGGGACATGCAGCATGCAGACACCATTCCTCGTCAGCTTGTGGTTTTGGGGCTAGTCTTCCCCAGTTCTTTGGGCAAGACGTCCTCGTTCACTGTGTCTGAGGATAATAGATCAGCATAGTCCCCGTATATTTGGTCAAGCCAAGGCGGAGGCTGGGCTTGGCTTGTAAGATCAATTGTGGGACCAATGGTACTAGGTGCCTGGTTGACTGCTTCTGATGTGTCAATAGTTGTAGGTTGTATGCTGCTCGATGGGATGTGCGCCATTTGAATGGAGGTCTCATCTGGCACCGGCCCTACTGATCTCATGCCACTAGAGGCCGGGGCCATTCCTGTTCACCGAGACAGGATCGTCTTCATTGGGCATTGTTCTTTTGCCACATTGGTGAATAGCAGCAGCAAAGTGTCCAGTGAAGCACCTATTACATCCAACGTGGCGCATACTCGCCCCTCCTTTCTGCTATGCCTTATATGCGTGGGGGGTGGGCATTGAGGGAGGCTGACGATAACTGGCCTAACTCTGCCTCACTCATAGTTTCAGTCATATCACAGTTTCACTGTCATCGTCATAGCTGCTGGACGAACTAGATGACGAAAGCAACCTTTGCATATCAGGTGTTGCTGATAATGGAGTTCCAATAATATTGTTGTTTAGCACGGAAAGATTTAGCACAGCAATATTCACAGCTGGACCCCAAGAATTCTAATGGAGGTTCATTACAAGGTTCAGTAGAGAGTTGTCGTTATCGATCGAGGTCGAAAGCGCCTCTATTTGCGCTTAATGAGCAGGTGCTACCGACCCCTCCTCATCCCGGTAATCAGGTGCAAGTAGTGCTGGTCGTGGTAAAACCGGGGGCATGGGCCCACAGATCCGCCGTCCACAGTCGAGATGTACACAAATACCATGACCTCTTTGGGCACTAACTTCTGTGTCTCCCCTACCCTTTACAATATATTCACCAAACCACTATTTGACGATCTGGACCTTCTGGGTATTACCTACACTAACTATGCAGATGATACACAGATTCTCCTCCCTCTTTCAGGGGATCATAGCACGGATCTGGCATTGGTGAATAGGGTCTATCTCATCGTCCAGGCATGGATGGCCATCCACGGTCTATGCCTGAACGATAAGACTGAATTGATCATCTTGGGTACTCATACTAATATCAATAACCTAGGTCAAGAATATTCCTCATTCATCATCGATAACAACATAATCAGAGTCACAAAAGAGGTATAAACCTTGGGCTTCTACCTTGACTCAACAATGTCCTTCGACAAACAAGCAAAATCCTTGGCCACTTCCACAGCTTATACTTGTAAGCTTATCAGAGCTGGTAAGCCATTCCTTTCCAACGATGCTGCATGATCCTGGCGAGAGCACTAATACTCTCTAGCTTAGACTACTGCAACGCCCTCTACAGTGGTGCCAACAAAGCCATCATCCAAAGACTTTAAATCCTTCAAAATAATGCCTTAATGCCTGCAATAGGCCTAAATAAAAGAGTACACATTTCATCAATCAGACGTCAGAATAACTGGCTGCCGACACACAACAAAATATTGTTAAAAATGGTCTCCCTTAACTATAAAAGGACTAAATAATGCGGCCCAGAGCTAACTTACAGACAGACTAACCAGAAGAACCGCCAATAGGCCGACAAGACTTAACAATACCAACTGCCTTCTGGTACCCAGATTTAAACTCTCCAAAATTGGCGGCAACAGTTTAGAGAAGACCAACCCCTATACACACCTCAGAAAGAATTACATTAAGTGGCACAATTCAACTGACTACTAACATCCACTATAGTATGCACCAAGGGCCCCTGCTGACTCCCTCTTTGGCCAGTGTCCAAAGAACCCAATCTGGCTCAAACTTGTACATTTGCTGCTTTATTGCGACAACCTGACTTTTGTCTTATCCATTTGTAACATGTTGTAACTTCAAAATACAGAAGTAACAAGGGATACCAGAGATATCCAAGTACTCTGACCTGGCCTGGATAGAACAGAAAATAATTCACATAGAAGGTCAAAGTACTGTTGTGTTTATATGGTGAGAGCCAATGCAGTCTGCATATCTACATAATCCGACAGTCTAAGGAGCACAAAAAAACGCCCAAGACACAGAATATCTTACACAGCCCATATATTGGGATGAAACAAATTAAATTCAACCCAGTCGATACTCAATCATGATTCAAAATTATTTATTAACACATTTGAAGAAAGAATCATTATAAAACATATACGCAATCAATGTCGCTATCAATAAATTCATCAACCAATCCATCAAATTCATCTACGGACTGGTACGAGCTAACATTCCCATCTAAAACCATAACCAACCACACATCAACCATACCACATTCACACTCAAACCAAACATCAAATCATTCAATTATATCATGTATTTCATTATTATAAAAACAATTGTATTAAAATACAACATTGCAATATTGATCCATTATTAATATGAACCATACGTTTTTCACCACTGAGTCAATCTTTAATAATACAATGTATTCTAACTAATGCTGGTTTCATTTAAAGTTGTTTATAATAAACAATACACTCCCCAACCCAAGTACATGTTGTAACTTACCTTTGTGCTGTAAATATATTTTATATTGTACTTGATTGCAACGATTCTGTAACCTTGCAAGCTTTTCACCTTCTTATTGCTGCAGCCTCTTACCCACTGGTCTGGTGCGCATTATAAATAAATAAACAAACTAACTCTGCGCCCACTTCAATTTTTATGAGTTTTAAAATAAAAATTGCATTAGGTGGGGGCATGGACTGGCTGGAGTCTAATAGAGGTCTGATCCCCTGAGGCTCCGCAGCCCGGTGCCGCTTATCAGCTTGCTGCAGGCCTGTTAAGAAACTGTGAAGAACCATTTCAAAGAGAATATTGCATCAGAAGATATTGCCAGAGTGTAGCTGACATCAGAGGCCCAGTGGAGCCTCAAATCCCCCTGAATTTTGCCCCGTCCGACTCGCCAGCAGTCCCCGTACCCAAAAAGAAAATGGGCGCGTCACCAAGAGAGAAGCGTTTGCAGAACCTGGAATGAGTGACAAAGCAAGACGGCCGGCAAAAGTACCCCATTCTGGAAGTGGGCCCTGAGATTGGAGAGGCACCTACACCCCCAGGTTAACAACACAGCAGAGAACCTGGAGGCGAGCCACATCATTCGTAGCCCGCAATAGCACATAAGGTACGAGGGGTAAGCTCCCTATCCCTCATCCCTCATCCCTCTCTGAGGAGGCAGGCGTTCTACTGGAGCTGCTGTGGCGCGAGCCCAGATTGAGTAGATTAGGAGGCAGAGGGATAAGAAGAGCAGGACCTCAGGGACAGGCACTGGGAGGTGTAGGAGCTCCCTAGCCCTCATCCCTCTGCAGGAGCTCTCCTCGAGCTGTGGCAGCGCACACTCAGAGCGAGCAGATTAAGAAGCAAGGGGATAAGAAGCGCAGCGACCTGGGACCTCCGAGACAGGCTACTAAGGCAACCAAGCCAACGAGGAATGCAAAGTTGGAGTGGGAAAAAGCAGCCACAGGCCCTTGATATGGAGTATACACAGCGTTAAGTACCGACTTGTAGGGAGCTGTACCTGAGCCCAAAGATTATGAAGAACTGCGCCCCCTTAAGCGGTTACAGATGTGAGAAGCATGGGGGTTGAGAACCCCCTCAATCTGGACAGAGGAGGCATAGACTTCCCACACACGGGTAGACCTGGGAAAAGGGAGCCTGGGGCAGAAGCTTTCAGATATTCAGAGTAAGCTTACCTGTGACTCAAAGCTAACAAGGATAAATAGCACAGTGGATCACCCAGGGAACGCATGGCATGTTGAGGAATTACCTTGAATGCTCCCTCCCAGTATTAAGCTCGACAACCGGATAACCAGAGCTACCAGCAAATGGTGAAGCCCTCCACTCCACCTCAACTAGTTCATCCTCAGTACAACCCCTGCTAAGAAAACGAATTTATGGGCAAGATGAAGCCAGGCAAAGCAGAGTAGAAAACACGGGCTTCCATCAGAGCCATGCTCCAACACCCAAGGCCACCAGCAAAGCTATCGCCGCAGTTAGAGGAGGAAGCCTAGCCCGCCACTAAACTTCCTGCCCCTATTCCAGGCCCTGAAAAAAGTGATGGCATCTACGGCAAAAGACCTAAAAAAGCTCCTTTCAAGAACTATCTCACACCATACAGCAAAATGAATCTAAACTACATGACTTGGAAAGTGCCTTCTGCGAAAAGAAACACAATTACATGACCAACTCGAGCAAAAGGTGGCAGCATAGGAATCCTACCGACGTATAGCGGAAGAAAAGCAGGAAGATACCGAAAATCGCTCTTGCAGGACCAACGTACGCAGCAGAGAAGTACTGAGAGACATCCAAGACCACTACCTGGAATGGTATGTTTGAGCCCTATTCCAGGAGATACTCGAAGACGAAACAGACGATCTTACAGTGGACCGCACACAGAGTGTTCTCCAACTTTCAGACAAGACAAAATCTCCTCCCCAGACGTCCGAATACGAGACATTTTTTTCAAAAGTAAATACCTCATCTTCCAAAAGGCTAAAGTAATGGGTGACTTATTCCGAAGATCGGCTCTGTAGCTGTTTCAGGACCTCTCCCAAGGAACAATACAATGCTGCAGGCAAATGAGGCCATTGACCACTTGGCTCTCGGAAAAGGGGATCTTCTACAAATGGGGCTACCAGTTCCAGATCATGTTCCAAATGGATGAGTCCTGACATCAATTTGCATCACTCAAGGCTGCAGTGGAAACCCTGAAGATCCCTGAGGCAGACATACACCTACCAGAAGATCGGCCTCAGAAGCCTCGGCAACTCAATAGTCACAATCAAAGTCCAGGAGAGCAGACGTCGAGAACGTAGGACACCTTTAAAAAGGACAAAAGAGAAAGGAGCAGGGACGCAGAGGCACAGGACTGAAGCGAGCTTAGGGATCTAATTCAACTTGGCTCCCTCAGGAGCTCCACGTAGACCTTGGATGTTCAAACACTCTGAAACTATGATACTAAGCAGCTGAATAGCAACAGAAACAACTGTAATGGCGGCAGTAGGCTGATTATTTTTGCAACCATTATTACCTACAGGGGCAAAAGGAGAATGTGCCATTTTTCAAGCAGATTGCTTGATGCTGACTCCACACAGAGCTATCCTAGTTTTGTTTTCTTTTGTTGTGTTACAACATCCTAATGAGGGGAGCGGCTATAACGGGGCCATGGGAATAAATTGGTTTTTATCTGAGCGGGAAGACCCTAGGGGATGGAACCGATTGCTAGCAGAACCAGGGATTATTCTAGACCATGGCGGATATAGAAATGGTTTGCATAAATGCCCAGGGGCTAGACTCCGCAAGGAAAAGAGTACTCTCCAAATGAATAGAGCTCAAGGCAGGGTGGGGTACATTTACCAGCCAAGCAGGAATCCCCTGCACCACCAAACTGCATTTTCATCAGTTACAAGAAGAGTGGCTGTGCTGGCTCGGCTGAGCGCTATTCCCTTGCTTAAAACTGCGTTTTGCAGTTACAAAAATAATGGCTGCGCTGTCTTTGCCAAGCACATATGGGGCGAGATGGAACACCCCGAGAATGGCTGCCAGTGTTTCTTCATGTGCACCAAAGAAAAGAATTCAAATGCAGCGCTGCTATGCTGCCAGCTCCAAACTTCCCACTGAAAAAGAAAATGTTCTGCATTTAAAATGACTGTCCACTGATGCCCTTTCCATCTTTTCAACATTACGCAGTTTGGATCCAGTAAGACACATTCATGTTCACCCATATTCAGGGTGTACACCAGCAGATGGGGGCATTCCTCACTGTATGGCATGTTGTGTCAGGCAAAATCTATGAAAGAGCAGAGAACTTCACTCCAGGCCGTACGGCAAACGCTTTACTTTTTGCAGCAAAAAATAAAAAATAAAACACAGCCAAACTCTTCACAAGAAGCCCTCTCTCTCTTTGCTCATGTCAGTTTCAAAGTTCCCGTGCATTGAACAGATTTCTGTGCATTAGAAATTGACTAGGGCCATGGAAATGCTCAGGACATAGATGCAAGAAAAAACGTGTTTTGTAAGAGACATTAGAGGAATATTAACCCACGTGAAAAAATTGTACTTTTGCCAAACAAGAAAATTCCTTTTTAAAAGTGAAATGTTAAACTAAGACTTTGTGTTTGCATAGAACTGTGATGGGGTTTTCTTTAAAATATATATAGGATATTTATTCCCAAAAGAAGGAAGAGAAAAAGAGAGAAAAAGAGAGAGAAAGAGAGAGAAAGAGAGAGAAAGAGAGAGAAAGAGAGAGAAAGAGTAGTTTGAGGCCAGCAGAACAGGTTTGGCAGGCCCTGGCTTCAAAGGGCCCTGCCTTTCCTGGGAACATAATCACCTTCCCCTCAAGAGGACCAGCCCCCTGGAAACTAAGAATGGGCCAATCTAGCACCCTCGTCAGACGAAGCGGTACTGCTCCAGCATGAGACAATGGACTGCCAGGGCACATATGTGTGAATTCCTGGTGACACCTCCCCTCAACTCAGACTGGAGGACTTCAAAGGCAAATCCATGGCAACACAGGGCTAAGCTGACCAGAGCCTGACATTTGGCTGGGGGTTGGAAGGAATGCCCATATTTGGAAAACAAAGCCAGCCCTTTTTATTGCAGACTGTTCAGATTATTAACAGATGTATTAATTTGAAATTATGACCGTTTAAATGTCATGTTTGCGCCATTAAAATAAGACATTGCAGGTTCTTCTGACATGTTGTGGACGCAAACGCTGTAATTTCTGGGGGAAGCGCACATGCTACAGTTATAAAACTCAAATGCAAATATGCCCGTGCTGTTAGGCTCATGTAAATCCATTTGTAAGAAGTTTGATAACGTATTTTTCCTAGAAATCACGAAAGAATGCCAGGAGAACAAAGCCATATCACACAAACTTGTCGTTTGGAAAAAAATGTCCCTCGTGAAATATGGAATCCGTTTATCTAGTTTTCCCGATGATGACATTTGTAAATATAAGAGTTTTGCTCCATAACTGATTTGGCAAAAGTAACTTTGATAGAACAAAGCACACTCAAAGAAAATGAGGCACTGCCTTCAGTTCAATCTGCTGACAGGGAGGCGGTGACATCCACAGGCTGACCTATCCAATTCTTAGAGACAGATCTAGCTTAGTTCTGCCCACATCGTAAAAATCCTCCGATGTCATCTAGCCTTTATAAAGGAGGAATCTTAAGGGGGAGTCAGGACTTTCAAAAATCCAAGATTCAAGAAAATCCAGCATTCATAAATCAACATCCAGAGATATAGGCATCCCACATTCACCCTGCAAGATTCCAGATGCCAGGCCAGAGCTAGCTGACCAGATCCAGGTTCAATCTCTAATCCAGAATTAAAGCCCTACTAAAATCCCTATAATTCAGGGAGGAGGGGGGGAAAAGGCTGTGGTACCCTTTTAGGATTATCCTGTGACCAGACCAGCTTTGCCCCACTACCTGCTTGCCCAGCTGATGCACATCGCTGTCTCCAGTGACTAGACTATGCCCAGCTGTCCCTTCTAGGAGAGCCCGCCGCTGTTTGCAGTGACCAGATCTTGCCTCGCTGTCCAGAAACCTGGTCTGCTGTCCAAGCTACCCCATTCAAGGGCTTGTTGTATTTCCCTTCCCCAGTAACCACAAACTGCATCCCTTGCTTTGTTACCTTGTATTAGGTCCAATCCCTAAGAAGTCCTATAAGTATCCTAGTAACCTCTTAAAATTGTCAGAATCCTCTGTGTATCTTGTTCTTAGGAAAATCTGTAGTGATCTCCAAGTGTTAGCGCCATTCTTTCCAACTCATTTCAGTCCTTAAGCAAGTCCTTCGTAGTATTTGGAATACATTAATGAATTCCCACATTAAGAGACAAACAGCGTGAGGGGGTTAAAACTGCAGCTTAACCCTTTTCACAGGCGGCATTCCTCTTTTCTAGCCACAAAAATATAGTCTCAGTAAAACTTGTCATTTCCTTTTCAAACCGATTTCCCTGTGCAACTGCTTGCATTTCAAAACTGATTTTTCCTTCCCCTCTTAGAATCCCATACTGTTATCCATCCAGAGTTACGCTTTCACTTTCATATTATACCTGTGATGTGCCTTTGTCCCCTAGCATCAAAACCGCATTCCGATTTGTCTGCTTAATACATTTTCCAATCCGTTTTGCTATTTTTAACCCGTGAAACTAAGCAAGTGCAATTTCTCCACGTGTGATTTTGCTGCACTGTGTTTTTCCTTCCAAAGTTGGTGTACTGAACTGTATGCCCTTTAGTAGTACATTGCCTTATAGTTTGCTAGTTTTCTGACATCTTTGATACTGCTATACTCATTTTTGCTTTATTCATTCAACCGCACATGTAAAACAAATATTGAGTAATTCTGAGTGCTATTTTGCTCAATATCAAAGGTTTTCAATCTGATTTTGCCTCCCATTCAGAGGGGGAACGATTTTTATTCTGTTTGTTGCCTAGTACACCTGACTACTTGCTACTCCTTTCTACCCACACAAAATTTGGTTAACGGGGGTTTGAGGGAGCATTGCAGGGAGAAATACTAACTGTGGTGCTATCAGAAAACACCTCCCAAAAAGTTATCTTGCCTTTATTCAATTGTGCATTGTATGTCTGTGCTAGAAGGTCAAACTAGGTGTATTCTATCAATTTACAGTGCAATTATCACCACACTGGTGATTGCTGCCCTATGTTAAATTTGTGTGATTTTCAATGGAATTTAAAAATAAATAAAATATTATATTATTACACACCGGCCTGGTTCATGGTCCATTGCGAACTGGGGTGTTTGTAAAGGTGGGAGTGAGACGGGTTGGGTGCCTGCTCAAACTGAATTCATAATAAATAAAATAAAAGTGTTTAATTGTGCGCTGCATCCCCGGCCAGTAGGAAGTGTACTGGTCTGGAGTGTACCGTGCCTTTGAAATCCTTAACAACAGACATCGCTCTGCTCCAAGAAACTCCTGCCGAGACGAGACTAAATATGAATGAGATCACGTTGGTTCCTGCATCAGTACTTCGCCTCCTCAGCAACTAAGGAAGCCATCTCGATAGTTACATCCCTAGATTTTGAACAAGTGAAGGTGGTAAGAGATGTCATGGGCAGATATATAGGGGTTATTTTACACATATCATGGAGGGACCTCAGTGGTATACATGTATGACCCCAATCAACATAAAGCCCAATTCTATACCAACTTGTTTCCTCAAATAGCACAATTCTAACAAGGGAAGCTAGTAACGGGCAGCAACTTTAATTTAGTACTTGATAGATGCTTGGATAGGTCCGGCTCAGAATCCTACGCTGAGACGGTCACAGTGACCCCTCTCAAACAGGCAATGGCTGACTTGAACCCGATTGATGCATGGCGGAAACTTCACCCTCAGCATCGGGACTATTCCCATTTCTCACATGTGTACCGCACCTATTCCAGAATCGACTATTTCCTAGTATCCCATTCCTTATTGCCTGGGATCTCAACAGCCACTATAGAAGTAGCCTTGGTATCAGATCATTCCCCTATCACAATACATTTAAACGGATATGGTCTGGGAGGTCGGACGTCCATGGGAAGGAGGATGAACGATTCCCTACCCACAGAACCAGTCATATGCTCTGACATTACAGAAAGGATTACACAGAACTTTCAAGAAAACCTCACTTGGATGTATCCATCTCAGGGCTATCGGAGGCTCTTAAACTCACTTTAAGGGGTGAACTAATTAGCATAGCCACATCCTGTAAAAATCTACTATCCACCCACAGAGTCCAAACTGAGGAGAGGGTGACCAAATCGGAATCCCAATACAAGCGTGATGGGGTCAGGAAAACATATCGGCAGATCCAAGAAGCCAGGGCCAAGATGAAGTCATTGTGGGCGGGCGATATCTCACATAAATTACCTTGGACAAAGCATTTCTACTTTAGCGCGTCCAATAGTGTGACAAATGTTAACCTACAAACTTCAAGCGCAGCGAAATACCACTATTATAGGGGCCTTACAAGACAGTGGTGGGTTGCTACATACTAATGAATCCGAGAAAATATGAATTCTATCCCAATACTACTCTGAGCTATTCACAGAGGACACATCTGTGAGTCCATAGCAGGAGGCCATCATCTGAGAAACTCAGCACCCCAGGTGACAGACGAACAGAAACAATCTCTAGATGTACCTATTACAACAGAGGAAATAGCACACGCCATTCAATCCCTCCCGGGCAATAAAGCACCAGGACCGGACGGCTTTACGACCATCTTCTTTAAAAAATGATTATCAGTGCTCTCCTCTCATGGCTACCTTGTTTAATTCCTTTATGGAGACGGGGGTCGATCACACAGTCTATGGGGGAAATCGCTTTGAACTCTGCTCTCTAAACCAGATAAAGACCCCACCCTATGCTCATCCTTTCGGCTGATCGCAGTCCTCAACTACAACGCTAGAATATACTTAAAGGTGCCGGCCACAAGACTGGCCTCGATCCTGCCAAAATTGGTGATTGCAGACCAAACAGGGTTCATACCCGGACGCAAAGCATATGACAACATCTGGCGTACAATATAGATTTCGGCTTGGGCACAAAAACACAAACGAGCAACAGCTTTAATCTCAATTGACGCTCAGAAAGCGTTTAATCGAGTTGATTGGTCCTATATGTCCAAGGTCCTGTCAGGGTTCGGATTCGGCCAGGGTTTCCGCAAATTGCTACTAGCCAGTTTCGTATTACCATCTATGAAGATTAAAGTAAATGGGATTCTCTCCAATCCAGTGCGTTTATACAGAGGAACTTGACAGGGGTGCGCGCTGTCCCACTATTGTTCGCCCCATTTATGGAACCCCTAGCCTGTATGGTAGGATCAACTAGAGGCATTAAGGGGTTTGAAATAGTGGGCCACCACCATAAACTGGAGTTGTATGCAAATGATCTCCTCTTTTATATGCAGGAATCCAGAACCACGCTACCACACAACGTTTCACTATTGGAATGATTCTGTGTGGTCTCGGGCTATAAAATTCATTTAACAAAAACACTAGTTAATATCACATACTCAATGGGAACGGTTGCACGCTTGAAGAGAGATTTCCCCTTCTCTTGGGCCTCAAGAACCTTTAAATATCTAGGGGTGAATCTGACGGCCAAATATACAGACCTCTACACGACTAACATTATCCCACTGTTCGCTAGGGCAAAACAAGATTTAGTAAAATGGCGGGGTTGGGGGTGGGAGTCTGAAATCTCCCGGTTTGGGAAGATAACAGCAGTAAAGATAACCCTACTTCCACGTTTACTGTATGTCTTCCAGACCCTCCCAATCTGGATACCGAAAACGGCTTTGCAGGATCTACAATCACAGATATTTCACTTTATAGGGTCCTGAAAGAGCCTGAGAGTAGCCAGATGCACATTGATGGCACCCTAAGTAGCAGGTGGACTAGCTGTACCAGATATCAAAAGTCAAAATCTATACGTGGCCCCGTTAGCAACGGTTCTAGAGTGCCAGAAGGCGTCACAGACACATGAAACTAAACACTGGGTGAACATTGAACAGAACGTCATCGAAACCCCTTTACATAAGGCATGGTGGGTTTCCCCGAAAGTCTGCAAGAGGTGTGCAAAGCCTTCTAACTTCTAGTGCCACATTGGAATATTGGGACAATGCTGTGTGTAATTATGCAGGGACGACATTTCCCTTACCTAAGACAGGACTATGGCATAAATAGGAATTTACCCCATGATTGGACAAGGGTCGATTTATCCACTAGAAAGCAGGGGGCCTATACACACTAGGCCAGATGTATATGGACAATGTACTCTCACGTTCTAATAGTGCAGGCAGGCCTACATGGTAGAGGAGAGAGATAGGTTAGAGTATCTGCAACTTCACCACTGAGCAACCCAACCACAAATGGCATCCCTGAAGAAAACTACTTTTGACGATTTGTTTATTGGTGACCCCCCCCCAAGAGCAAGTTAGCAACTCTCTATAAGGTGTTAAATGGATCCAGGTTTAAACCCCCGCACACATATATGGCCAGGTGGGAAGAAGATGTAGTGAGACTTATAGACTATCTCATGTAGTTCAATATTTGGACACGAGCCAATAAGACGACCCAAGCTGTTCATCTCAGGGAAAATAGTTTAAGATACTACCCGCTGGTATATCACTCTAGAGCGTATGCACAAAATTAACCCCCCCTCCCAAACCCCTGCATAGCTGCTGGCAATGCAACGCAATCCTCAGGCTCCTTTTTCCATATGTGGTGGGAGTGCCCACAAGTGCAAACATTTTGGCAAATGTAGTCGCCCAGATTACAGAAATAGGTGTTTGAACTGGAGATGGATCCACTGGTTTTACTTCTGGGAAACAAAGACGCTCATGGACCTTACAAATTAACAGCCAGAAGCTCCAGATTAATTAACTTCTTCCTAGTAGCGGCACGTTTGGTAATTGCACAACACTGGAAGTCACAAAACATGCTAGAAGTTAAAGAATGGTGGGCCAAAATATGGTATGTAGCTGCCATGTCCAAAATCGAGGCAGCAATGCGAGCAGTAAAGTCAACATTTTTTGGCAGAGTGGGCCCCACTAATCACATTTTCTCTTAACTGATAATCCTAGTACTCATCTCAAACCCCACAAGATGTCCTCCTTCGCATTACTGTAGCAAGGGGAATACCCTGCTTCACTTGCTCCCTCATAAATGAACGAATACATAACCCACCCTTCACTGAATACTCACTAACAGTGTGCGAGGATGTATACAAGAACTGTTTTATTTTGTATTGTATTAATTTACATTTAGAAATGTGTATAGCGCACCTAACCCAGAGGAATCTAGACAATAAAGACACAATAGTTACATGGTTACGCAAGTACAGAGAGAGGTATCTTACATCCTTCATCTTAGGTTACAGTGATGGTGTTAGTGCAGTATTGTCTACTAATGGAGATTCAATTTAGAAGTTCCTGTGTGATGAGCCACGTTTTCAGGTGTTTGCAAAAAGGAGAAGGAGGCTTTGGATCTTAATGCGGCTTGTAATGTGTTCCAGTGTTTGGCAGCTGCCTCTAGGAAGCTTTCTGGAGCTTGAATCGGAGGGGGAGGGGTGGAGAGCACGTGAAAGTATGCTGAGTGCATGGGCCTATTAAAATGGTTGGTGTTGAATGTGTGTGCCAAATATTTGGGGGCTGAATTATGAAGGCACTTGTGCGCCATGGTGAATGTTTTGAAGATGATTCGCTCCTTGACTTTGTAGCCAGAGGGTGTTCCATCTAGTCATGGAGATGTGAGTGTTTTTAGGGATGTTTGGCACTGCTCTTAAGGCATTATTTTGAATCACCTTTAGTTTTTGATGTTATGTTCTTGGTACCAGCGTACAGGGTATTACAATAGTCCAGTCTGGACAAGATGAGGGATCTAACTAACGTGATGCAGCTATCAGGTGTCAGGAAGGGTCTGCAGGCATTAATGAGCTTAAAGGTGTAGGCTGCTGCCGAAGTCGTAGCGTTGACTTGTTAGGTTAAGGGCTAAGTACACGTAAAAACCCAAGGTTGATGGTGAATCAGTTTATGTTGAATGATGTAAAGGAGTCGCAAAGTTTGTTAAGACAGTATTGTGGACCTATGAGAAGGAGATCCGTTTATTCGTCAGTAAGGCATAATCCATGTTGGGCCATCCAGGCTTGGATGGTTTGATACATTGCGTTAAGTGATTTGGAATCTGTGTCGTAGAATCCTGAAAAAAGGTAAGGGGATTTGTGTGTCGTCTGCGTAATTGGTTTAGGTGACACCCAAGTCATCAAGACTGTCAAATAGTGGTTTTGTGAATATATTATAAAGTGTGGGTGAGACACAGGAGCCTTGGGTTACACCGTAGGTGACCAGGGCTGGCAGTGCGGCAGAGATAGACGAGAAAACTCTCATAGTTCTGTCCGGAAAGAATGGCTGTGTCCACTGTAAGGCTTTTGATGAGAAATGGCCCGCAGAGGCTAGGTGATTACAGATTATGTTATGAATGACTAGGTCAAACACTGCGGAAAGGTCCAACCGGAGTAGGAGAGCTAGTTTTCTATTATGTCTAATCTCATCCATTTGTATTTTTAGGTCCAATAACGCTGTTTCAGTCTCATGTCTTGGCCGGAAGCCAGAGTGACGAAGGCCAAGGAGGTTGTTAGTTTCCAAGAAGTTTTGATTCAAGTATTGATTTGACTAATTATTTTGCTTTATTTGGAGCTTTAATGGATGTTCATAGTTATGATTTGATTTCATTTTTGGAAACCAGTTAGGCACGACACAATGTTATACTAGCAGATTACCAGTGTCAGATATAACAGTGTCAAGGAACAACTGTAAGATTTGCAACCCTGACCTGTATTGGCACCAATGTTACGGTGACAGAAGCATTGTTGTGTACGATTCAATAAACCTTATATGTTAAAACAAAATAATGTATCAGGTTGCATAATGTGTTGTGTGCCTGGGGGGCAAGCACTGCAATTTACCAATAAACATCTACATTAACCTACAAGTTTAACATAAAAATGTGGGGGTTCGGATGGGAAATATTTGCAGTTTATGTACAGTGTGGTTTACTGGGATCACATTTTTGAAGTGGCCTGAAAGGTCGCGTTTCTAACTGTCACTGAATATGCTTCCAGTAACACCAGGGATATTATGCCTTCAACAGAATCTTAGACAAAGTTCAAAATAAATTGTTTCAGGAATGCTTCTCCATTTCAAACGAAATCAATAATTGAGCACTTTGAATGCTTGGGCAGTGATGTGATGCAAATTTTGTTATACTTGAATTACTGTTCCTTGGAGTTAATCTGGGAAAACGTGTGCGTGAGTTTATGAAGTTGGTAGTTTTTTTTTTTATTATTAATTTTCTTAATACTGTACATACCACATAAAAACATTGCTTACTCTGCTAGCCGAACATGCCTGCTTATGAGCAATACAGGCAAGATATCAAAGACGTGTGAGGCAATCAAGCACAAGTGGACACCAATACATTAGGTTTCTTGGCCTATAACTAAACCAAGGCGTTTAAACAAAACAAAAAACACGAAGTTACACCAATTAATGTTATGACTCTTCACTTCTAAAACCTTTCCAAAGGTGTAGCAGGGCGCACGAGTTGATAATAAAGAATGAAACGTCACATCTACGCACATGTCCTTTCTTGCAGTGTAAAGACATGTTTTAACAAGGGTACCTGTAAATTTGCTAATCTGACACGGTCAGAATAAATTCCCTTCACTGCGCACATACCTTTAAACACTAAACTAATGCTACGATTAAGCCAAGAGACAAACTCTGCTGCCATACATATCTCAAATAAAGTACTGCACCGTTAATCCTATACTATCTTAGATTATATATACACACACAAACAAAATAAAAAGTTTTGTTAAAACTTTGTTACATTTCAATGGCTTTTATTGGAGCAACTTAACCATAACGTCCCTTTACTACCGTTTTTTTTTTTACTTACTGAATTAACTGAAGTGACAGATGTATTTATGACATAGGGGTACAGACTAAATTAGAAGATTCTTCGGAGAACTGATGGAAAAGAAATAAAAAAGAGAAAGCAGCTGAAATAACATAAAACGTGAAGACATGTAAAGCAATATAGCAAAACACTGAGAATCAACAGAAAGAGTCCTCAGTAGAGCGCAAGACTGCCGCAAGACAGAACCAACACCACAATAGTAAGAGAGGTTGGAGGCATGTTCATTTGTGGAAGCATGCCGAAGATGAAAGGGGGGAAAAATAATTCTGCCATCTTTCAGGTACTCCATTCATGAAACTGGACTTTAATAGCTCCTGGGTCACAATAGCCTGACACCCACTAGATACTTCCAGCTACCGCTCCATGAATTACAATTTCTACATTACATATCACACAAACGTACTTCTTCAAAATGCATTTATTCGGTATTCACCATAAAGCACATTCAAATTACACAAATGTGCAGTCAACAATTAATCAATGTTAGTACCCGGCGAGGGCGCAATCAGAATGAGAGAGCCTCCAACCATGTGGAGACTCCGGAGCGGGGCCATCCCCGCACCGAGCCTCCACGCGGCTGGTGGCTTCCATCGTCCCCAGCCAGGGACCCAGGTATGTTTTTTTTTCTTCCCCCTCCCTCCCTTCCGCCCTCCCAACCCCAACTACCTTCTAGTCTTTTTTTTTTCGGGAGCAGACGTGCTGGGAACAGAAGTGTTCCCAGTGCGTCCACTGCCAATGGCCACCATGGAAAGGGAAAACGAGTCTGTTTTCCCTTTCCCGGCAGCCATTTTCTTGGTCTTTTTTTTTTCTGTCCCGAAACATTTCGGGACAGAAAAAAATGCTTTAGTGACCCAGTCACGCAGATCTTGCGGCCGGTGTACTAAAAGCGATATGACCCTTGCCGCGGGTGCTTTACCGACTCATAACTATGGGCCCCGGGGCATTACCTGAGTCTAATGCCACCGCCACGTGGGTCACATTGCTTAATTATATAATAAAGAGACTTTAAAAAAGATCCAATCAGACTTACTAAAATTATCATAAAAAGAGAGAAATCAGAGGCAATCACTTAATAATTTACAAATTCATTACTAAAAGCCTAAAATACAGTTTTCAGAAAAAAGCAATGGGTCACATGATGGTCTAACACATTTTTAATATTATTTACCTGTTTCAATAGCTTCATTCTACAAAGCCATGCCCTGTGGATAAAGCAAGCTGTTGCACAAAACACATGACATCTTTCAGTGCTTCTGCAGAGGTCTATAGCCTTTCTAATATTAAAACCCTCTGCAGCCCTCCATACTGGTCTTAAGTAATCTTAAGTGGTGCAACTTTTTACATATAAACAAAAAAATGAGTTACATCCTCATTAATAGCCCCACACAAGGGACAAACTCCTATAATATCCAGACTCCATAATTTCGTAAAAGCAGCCAATGGTAGAGTCCCTAACCTCAAGCGTACATATAACGACAGTTCGAAAGGTGGGATAATTACGTCAAGGTACTTCTCAAAGCCTTGGGAAATCTCAAGTGACAAGTACGCTGGGCCCGACTTTAGATGAATAGCTTTGTCTATCATCAGTCCATGCTTCTATTGCGCTCCAATTCTTTGAACCTGCGGAGGTCAGTCTTCACAATAGTGTTAGGATGTTTCCAAGCACTGGGATTCATTACGTTTATACAGCAGTTTATACAGCAATTTCCTCAAGTGTCTGGCCCGTGGAAAGCTTTTTCCACCCTCAAGAGACAAAATGTACTTCAGAGCAGCTCAATATTTTTCGATTCCCTTGGTGGACCACAATATTAACCAGTAGAAAACAGGTTTGAAAGCAAGCAGGTCCCCCAGCTATAGGACACCCGGTTCTATATGTACTAGAGCCGATGGCCACTCTGGGGAAGTAAGAACAGTTGCTTAAGACATTTTTTTCTAGAATTAGTAGATTTTTAACCTTATCATAACGCCAGATTTTAGCTCTGTATATAGATGCTGGGGTAGACTGCTTGTTATATAAGTCCAATGCAGGACTCAAGCACACACTACCATGTCTTACAGAAAACGACTTGGTTGCACCACAGTATTTTCCCAGATTGGTTTTCGATTTATCTATTTGAGCTGGCCATCCACCATTTTCATTGAGTCGAGTTCCCAGGTGTTAGGAAAGATTTCATGATTGCAGGTAATTTTCCTTCCATGTGGCAACCCCTAAACTTTTTGCTATTGTTTTTAACCTTGTTCTTGACTTTGCCAGGGAAGTACAGCCTTCTGCCGCACTTCTCTGGGCTTTCGCTCCTTTTCTTACGGGGAAACTGACATGCCCTTAAGACAGTCAGTACCGGGGAACGCTGTTTCCCGTAGTTTCTTTTATCGTGTTGCGGCTTTAGTGCAACATGACACAAGAGGGCACTGTAAGCTAAGTTACAGCTCTCTTGGGTCTCTAGCCTTCTACAGACCCTAGATACTCTTTTAGGATGGTATTTGATCGGTGCAAGTCATTCAGGGACTCGAATGGTGGCAGCGATCGTTTTGTTTATTTTGAGCTCCTTTTGGCGTTCTGAGCACGTTTTTCGCACTGAACCCAAAATGGTGGCCTGGCTCCCAAAATGGCCAGACCACGAGGCTCCTTTGTCTTGTCCACTGACCGTCTTGCTCCCTTCACCTTCCCCAGGTCGGGCGACCCGGGGCCTTCCTTATTTGGGCATGTACTTTCCCGCGAAACGTGGTTGCTTTCGCGGGCTTCTACATGTCGTTTGTGTGCCTCCAGGGTGTGGGCTGGGATGTCTGGTCCCAATACACATCCTGGGTGCCAGAGAGTCTGGGGTGGTGTGAATGCCTGGGACCACCGTGGTCCGTGATTGGTCCACGTATGGTATGTGTGTTGATGAGCGGATCTCCCATTGGCTCCCCTCTGTTTTGGCGCGAAGGGAACCGTGGATAAGAGGGGGCTGGAAACACCACTACCATGTCGATCTCCTGAGTTCTCACGAACGAAGGAATACATGAGCCAAGTATCCTGCAACCAAGAGGCTGGACCGAGGAATCGCTGGTGACCCGCTGAAGGAATCCTCCTTTGTACTGCTGTCGTCCTGTGAAACCCTTTCCTCCTTGGATCGAACCAGAAGGCCTGTACTGGTGCTTCGACCTTTGGAATAGCAGGAACAGCTATTCCCGGCGACTTCATCATCTCCTGCCAAGTAAGCCTTCGGAAGTGTCTCTGGGCCATCCAGTTGACTGACCAGCTTACAAGGGAGTCCTGCTCTGTAACTGCCGCCAGGTTGTGTTGTATTTCGAGTCCTTGTCACTCTCCCACGCTTCGTACACTTGGCGTTCCCAAGTCTGAAGGGAGGAGTGTACATTTGGCTTGAATACACACGGCCGCTCCGTTGTCCTGCTGCGGCAACAAAACTGTGCTGGTTTCGTCGATTGGGACGTCTTTTTGCTCTACACGACTACGAGGCGTTCCCTGCTCTTCTGAACCTGCCAGCTGCTGAAACTAACGTGGAGAAGCCTGGGTCTGCTTGCTTCGGGGACCGGTGAGTAGTTTAGCTAGGATCTGGTCGCCCTCCTGCAGTATCCCATTGCTTTTCCCTGCTGTGTAAAAACAGCACCCTTTTGGCCGTACTCGCGCTCTGCTTCTGCCCGCTGTGGAGGCTGTGCTTGAGTTGCGGAACCTGTTCTCCTTCTGCTGTGCACTATCCCGAACTGACTGACTTTCTCCGAAGAGCTTCCCCTTTTGCCCGTTGGCACCGGCGTGGCAGGTACATTGAGCACAAGGCTCCACTCTTCGCAGGGCTCGGACTTCCATCTAGTTAGGTGCCTCTGAAGGCGAACTGAGTCTAAAGCGTTATCGCACTGCCTGTTTTCCTTTCTTTTCAGGTGGACTTCATATTTCGTGCTTTAAACGCTTGCGACTGTGTATTTGTATATATATTGTGTTGATATGGTATGTGTTGGTTTAATATTGTGATATTGTGATTTTCTCGCTGCGGTCATTATTTTAAAGGCCTTAAAATAAATGTGTATCTATTTTTGATATAACAACTGTTTGGAGTAGTTTGTAAGCGCTCTTGCTTTGTGTGCTCATTGCGGGCTTTCAGTCACCCTCACCCCTCTTGAGACCTAGTCTTGACCGCCGCGATCGCTACCTTGATTGGTCTGGCTTGTCCAGAGGTTACCCTGTTCCAAGTAATTAGGTTGGCCTTCTGAACTTCTGCGCCACCAGGACAGAGTTCAGAAATCCGTCTTAACACCAGGTAATCAAAAAACGTAACCTGTTCTATTCGCACCCCGTCAACATCTCTGGGCAGACAAAGCGTTTCTTAAAAGGTGAATTAAAAACCACTACCTTTCCCATCCCAATGTTCTGGCTTAACTCCAATTCCTTGCACTTGTCTAAAAAAAGCACTTAATATCACATTCAGACCCTGCAGGGACGTGGGCAATATCACAGCGTCATCCGCATAAAACAGAGACGGGTAAGCCCATCTTGGGGCAATGCTGACACTTTAACAAAAGGGCATCAATAACCTCCTGGATGTATAAGTTAAAGAGGAGGGGGCAAGAACGCACCTCTGCCTAACACCCATGTCTACCTAAAATGGCTGTGGAACCTCTCCCTTAGGCAATGGCTTACCACAGAAGTGTTCCCAGTGCAGGGGGATCGGATTATAATCACACACAGTGCTCCAGATGAGATTTTGAAGGGGGAATATTGTCCTCCCTTTTTTTAAAACTTTGTGAGCAAACCTTTTAGGGAGTAAAAAAGTAAGTCTCATTCGAAATGGGAGTGTTTTTATAAGCAGGTATAAATGTTTTAAATGTAAAACAGACGTGTTATTGTATTAAACATTTCTGTAGTTACCTAACATTACCTAGTTATTCATGTACATTAAACAACATTGACTGGGGAGCCTGCCACCAATCAGGTTGATTGGATCGCTCACTAAATCCCACGGTCCAAGCCTGCACTCCAAGCAACCCGATGGCTGCCACCCCAAGCCCCTCTATCCCCCCTCTCCTCCTCGGATTTTAAATCGCTTCCCACCCCCTGCCCCACTTACCTGACTCCTTGGTGGTGGAATCCCGTTGCCACTCCGTGTCCTTACCGGCCGCCTGGGAAATGGAAGAGGTTCTCTGTATGGAGCCCTGTCTTCCAGCTCCACAGAGACCTTCTTGGATAAGTATTTTGTTTGAAATGAACGGGATGTCGTTAACACCCAACTGAAAACTCGGGTGTTAATAGCAATAAATCCCGGTTCTGGGACTTCAACAGGTAGTAACGGCACCGAGGCCCAGTGTTAAAGCCATTGTTTCTCTCAAGCCTATAGCTTAGGACCCTGGGCCGTTACCACCCGGTTAAGCCCCCAGAACAGTGACTTATTGCTATATTAAAAGATACATTTTTACCTCATTGGATCAGGCAGTAGTACTACGTGTATTACTGGTCCAAAAAAAACAACATCCATGGAGCTGTGTGGGTGAAATCGGGGACAAGATTCTATGTGGTGGTTTCTATTTTTTTTTTTTAAAGAGTATTTTCTACACCCCATTATTCTTTTTTGGAAATATTTGCCTATATTTAGGGAGCAAAAATGGCTGATTATACTTACACAATTATAGAAGGATGACGTCTGATCGAAAGCAAGAGATAAGCTGCATTGCCCATTACGATGTTACATTGAACACAGAGGTGGTTGGCAACTCGAATGAACGACTGATGCCAAAATAAAAACGCAAGATAGACAATCATTCATAAGAGTCCTTCATTATCTCCAAACTCCCTCGCTTTGATGGGTAGGGCATTTCAGAGGCATGTGGAAACCGGACATAGTACAACACCCAGCACCCATGTGCCAAATTAAGATGGATCTCCATTACCACCTTCCTGGGCAAACTCTTGGAGAAGCTGGCCATCTCCCAGCTTAACCACCACACTGAATCTGTTGACTGCCTACACGACCACCAGTCTGGCTTCAGAGGTGCCAGAGGCACAGAAACTGCTCTTTTGAACACCTGTGCAGACATTCTCTCTAATCGCGACTCCAGCGCCCCTTCCCTTCTCATCCTTCTTGACCTTTCCTTAGCCTTTGATACAGTCAATCGTGCCACCCTGATAAATCAGCTCTGTGATACCCTTAGCATCACAGACCAGGGTCTGGATTGGTTAACCTCTTTCCTCTCAGACCATCTGCAGGTTCAATTGGGCCCTTTCCTCTCCACCAACTCACTCTACACCTGTGGTGTGCCTCAGGGCACTATCCTCTCAACCTGGCTCTTCAATATATACCCAGCCGCGCACCCTCCCCTGGTGGCCATCTGATCTCCACCTTCTCTCCTAACTTTCAGTGTTATGCTGATGACACGCAGCTTTTAGCTACCCTCCTCTTCTTCCTCACTCATTCATGACTGCTTGTCTGCTATTCAGGCATGGTGCACTAACAATCTCTGCCTTAATGCCAGTAAGACTGAGATCCTCATGGGGATCCCCGCTCCCTTTTTCCCCTCTCACATTCTGGCCACCCTCCTGGGGCCCCTATCCCCTCACCCTTGTGTGAAGCATAAAACCTGGGCGTCATCTTCGACTCTTCCGTCTCCTCACATCATGGACCTGGCTAAGAAGGCCCATTTTCAACTACACCTTCCCAGAGGCATTCTCCCCTTCCCCCAGAAACTCAATGTCTCCAGAGCTCTGGTTCTCTCCAGGCTGGACTACTGCAACAGCCTCTTCCTCAATCTTCAAAACTCTTCCATTCGCCCCTTCAAATAATCTAGAATAGGACTGCAAGACTTACCTTGGCCTCAAGCCCAGGGATTGCATCTCTCCAGCCCTTAAATCTCTCCACAGGCTCCCGGTCCCTTTCAGGATCAAATTCAAGACCCTCTGCATAATCGAAGCCCTTCGCTCGTCTAGCTCCAACTCTCTGCAAATCAGACATTTTTGTCGAGAGTTTGGGTAGATCTCTCTCTTCTGCAGGTGCCTCCCTCTGGAATAGCCTCCCTGCCCATCTCAGACTTGAGCCAGATCTCCAAGTTCCAGAAGCTCCTCAAGACCATCCTTTTCTCTTCTTCCTCCCCCCACTTCTCCCCTGCCAATGCCCCCTCTGCCTGAGACTGGTGGCCTGGTTCCTTCAGAGTCTTACTGGGCGTGAGGCCCTCCCCTGCCCAGTCTACCCCTGCACTTATTCCCCTGTCCCTTACCCCTCCCAATCCCTTATTCTCCACTTGCCCTCACAGGCCCCACCCGCCTACACTTAGCTGATGGGCTATAGCCATCCATCCCCCTTACTTGGCACTTAGTTGTGGACCCCATTCCTTCTCTTCTTCCCCCTGTCCACCTGGCCGCCCCGGCACTCTCTCCTCATGGGCCCTTCTACCCTGCTCTTGTACTTCTCGCTACCGCACTTGTACGATCCAATTGTTGCATGGCCTATTAGGATCGCTACTTTCTGCCTTCCTGCACCTCCCCTCCCCGCCTTGCTGCGCCTCAAAACACTTGTGTATAGGCGCATTACAAATGAACAAAAAATAAAATAAAGAGCTCAGCCACCCACAATTAAATGCCAAGCATCTCGAAGTGCTGGTATTCTGTAATACAAATGCACAGTGCAGTTAAGCGAATACGGACACTCCGAGATGGAAGATGGTTACAAAGTTAAAAAGCACCCCATAAATTATTAATAGCAAAGGGGCTCCTGTCTGCTCAGTAGTATGTGCTGTCTTGGTGCCATATTTGGCAGCAGCCTTAACATCGGTCCAAAGGTTACTTTTGCAGTCAAGTTGGAAATTGGCATTTCAGGGCAGTCAAAAGGCTGCACTCCCCAAAGTCCACATTTAATGCAGAATCATTGATGCATGCTTTTTTGTGGGTGCCTTTGGGCTCTGTGTGCTTTATACAAAGCTGCCTATGTGCCCGAGACCGAATCTTCAGCTGGTGCAGATCGTTGATTTGCAAGTGATCGGTCGGTGTTCCTCCACAAGCTCACCAGCATGCATTTAGGGCAATTCAATCAGTGGCAGTTATAGGTAGCTTCCTGGATGAAGTACAAGCAGGGCATTAATTGGGCCAGGGATAGCCAGGGATCAGCCCTGTCAATCTACAGGTATTGCCCTTGAGAAGGGCTCTTCAGGGCTCTTTTAACTGGCTTAACCGACCAGAAATCTTTCACCATAGCAATGGAAATAAAAGATTAGTGACAATAATGCTCTTCAACAGGAGTTGCCACCATCAGCAATGTTTAAAATCACAATATCAATTAAAGACATTTGGAGGGAGTTTGTTTTCAAACACAAAGAAAATTAAGAGAATGCATCGTTTGATTTTTGCAACATATTTTATTAAAGTATTGTCATTATTATCTTCAACTCCACACCTAACGCTAGGATGCAGCTACTATACAGCTATTACATCAGTGGCACACACAACTGGTGAACCCATGCACCCTAAAACACCACCTCTTTCTACTGACCAGAACTGCGGTTACCGAGGGCGTTCAACCTAGCAGTGCTTTGAGATCATACTAATGATATATAGAGCGCTATATAAATTCCAAGTAACATAACATAACAATGATTTTAATTGCCCATAAAAATCATTAATTTGTTTCAAAAGAAACGTGGGGCTGTATGGTATGCTGACATATTTCGATTTGATGTCTAATTTTATACTTGAATATATTCATTTTGGTCAATATTTTAACAGCACACAAATTATATGCAATATATTTTTTAAAGTAGAATTTATTTGCTTTCATTGCTCGTACGAAAAGGCTTGTTAGGTTACTCCTTTAATTGCATATGCCCCACCTCTTTAAAGGTTTATTAGCTAGTTGGGATTGGAGGCTTCGCCAGACTCTCTTTAGGCCTCGCCCCCAAATATTGCATCACAACATGTTAGAGACAGTGCTTTAAATGGGCCGTTCCTACTTGGCCCTCAGTACCTGTGCTTATTATTTATGGACATTTCAGTACCTGCACTTCTCAACGCCCGAAAGAGATTACCGGTACTCAACTATGTTGTGAGAGGAAAATGAAAGTTTTTCATTTGACTTTATCACACCTTAACCCAAGGTTTATTTATTTATTGTTAACTTGTTAGGCGCTTATACAGCCAGTACATTCTGTTTCAAAGCACCCACAGGGCAACAGGGAGGGGACATGTAAATGAGACACAATAAAATACATAAAATATTAAGTACATGGAGAGGAGAAAAAGACAGACCTATTATGCCTTACAAGTATTCGGAACATGCAGGAGGGAGGGTGCAGTGGGAGTAGGTGCTGCGGTGCCCATGCTTGTGGATGAGCAACAGATGAAGTTCAATGTAAGGTAAGTGCAAACCTCCAGGACGAAGGGTGTGCCGAGGCAAGTGCGAGGACAGACAGAAGCGGAGGCGATTGGGTGTGGGAGGTCAGGGCCACGTGGGTGAATAATGGCCCTGGTACCAAATCATAGCAACTGCGAGATTAGCAGAGGAGACAAGGCCAAGGGGAGGAGGAAAAGATTAAAGTCTGAGGAGCTTATGGAATTTAAGAAAGTCCTGCTCAAGATGCAGAGGGAAAGTGTTCCACAGAAGAGAACCAGCTGAGGAAAGCGATCGACCTCCTGCCCTCTGTTTAGCGAAACACTTTACACACAAAGAGTTGGTGCCAGAGGAACGCAGGGGTCTAGAAGGGGAATATTTAGTAAGAGAGAGTTGCGGAAAGTGTGGCCCCAGGCTCCAGAAGGCCTTGTGGGTGAGGCAGAGGGATTTGAATTTAATTCCTGAAGCAACCAGGAGCCAGTGAAGACTTTTTAGGGCAGTTTTCTGGCTTCAGAAGAAGGAACCGGGGTAGAGGCCATGGAGGGAGGCCAGAGTGAAGGGAAGAAGGCAGGAGCAGGGGTCCCAATGAGAAGGACCACAGTTTTGCTGGCATTGAGGTAGAGATCATTGGAAGTGCACCAGGTCTGAATGTCAGATAAGCAGTCAGGGATGATGGAAGGTGCAAGAGGGTCATCAGAAAGTTTGAAAAAAAGAGTTGTGCATCATCTGTGTGACACTGGAATATGGAGGAGAAGGAGGAGATGAGGAGTGCCAGCGCTATAAGATAGATAGTAAAGAGCTGAGGGGAGAGAATAGAACCCTGGGGGCACCACAAGTGAAGAACGGAAGTAGAAGACGAGAAGGTGCCCAGGATGACTTAGGAAGAGAGGTCAGTTGGGAAAGAGATCAGCCAATCCAGTGGCCGTTCCAAGATACCAAAGGGTGATGTGCATCCTTTGTATGAGAATGGAATGGTTGACCATGTCAAAGGCAGAGGAGAGATCAAGTATGATGAGGACAGCCGAGGAGTTGGAACCAGAGACGCAAATAGTTCTTCACAGGTGTTCAGAAGAGCAGTTTTCAGTGTGAGAGTTGAGTTGGGGCAAGGCCAACTTCTCCAGATTTCCCCAGGACGGGGTGATGGAAATAGGACAGTAGTTGGCTGGGCAGGTAGGGTCTGCAGACTTTTTTAAAGAAAGGGACACACAAGGGAGTACTTGGGGGAGGAGGGGAAAGATCCAGTGGCAAAGGAGTGGTTGCCGAGATCAGCAAGTGCGGGGGAAAGAGAGCCAATGTTGTCCTTGATGGTTCTGGATGAGCAAGGGGAATCCTGTTTAGAAGAGACCTTCATGGAGCAGATAACTATGGTGACTTCTTCAGGTGTGACAATGGCAAAGGAGGGGAAGGGGGAAGAGGGAGAAGGAGGCGGGTTGGGAGAGCAAGTTAGAAGAGTGTTCAGGATGTCCTGAATTTTGGTCGCAAAGCGAGTGGGCAGTGCGTTGCAGAGGGCCTTGGAAGGAAGAGGAGAGGAAGAGACTGTGTTAGGGTTGTCTGGTGCCCGGCAGATTTTGAAATGTTCAGCCCTTTTGTTGGATGCACCAGATACCCATGCCAGAATGTGGGCCCTTTTCTTGGCACGGATGGAGATTCTATTGACTTTG